>NC_029793.2:58890149-58919732 GCF_000816755.2 Arachis ipaensis | reverse complement strand
TCCTTCTTTTTCGAAAATTTCTGTCAGATTTTCTCCAGAGAGTTGAGCTTTAGCTTCCCTTAGCTTCCTCTTCAGAGTCCTTTCAGGTTCAGGATCGGCTTCAACAAGGATGTTCTTATCCTTGTTCCTGCTCATATGAAAAAGAAGAGAACACAAAAGAAAATATGGAATCCTCTATGTCACAGTATAGAGATTCTTTATGCAAGTATAAGAAGAGAAGAATGTAAGAAGGAGAAGAGGAAAATTCGAACACAGAGTGGGGGATGGGGTTCGAATTTTTTGGGTGGAGGAGAAGTGTTAGTAGATTAATAAATAAATAGAAGGAGGTGAGGAAGAGAAGAATTCGAAAATTTAAATAAAATAAAATAAAAATATTTTAAAATTAAAGTTAAAATTCGAAAATTAAAATTGAAATCAAAACAATTAGTTAATTAAAAAGGAAATTTGAGAAAGAGGGAAGGGATTTTCGAAAATTAGAGAGGGAGTTAGTTAGGTAGTTTTGAAAAAGATAAGAATCAAATAAAAAGTAAAGTGGTTAATTGAAAAAGATTTGAAAATCAAATTTGAAAAGATAAAAAGTTAGAAAAGATTTTGAAATTAAATTTTGAAAAAGATGTGATTGAAATTTAATTTGAAAAAGATTTGAAAAAGAATTTTAAAAAGATTTGATTTTGAAAATTAAAGTTGATTACTTGACTAACAAGAAACAAAAAGATTTGATTTTAAAATTTAAAGATTGAACCTTTCTTATTAGGCAAGTAACAAACTTAATATTTTTGAATCAATCACATTAATTATTAGCATTGAATTCGAAAATATGGAATAAAAATAAGAAAAAGATTTTGAAAATTCATTTGAAATTTTTGAAAATATGAAAGAAAAATTGAAAAATATTTGATTTTTGAAAAAGATAGAATTTTTTTAATTGAAAATTTGATTTGACTCATAAGAAACAACTAAATTTTAAAAAGTTTTGAAAAAGTCAACTCAAATTTTCGAAAATTTATGAGTGAAAAAGGGAAAGATATTTTTTTGATTTTTGAATTTTAATAAAGAAAGAGAAAAACATCAAAAAGACTCAATGCATGAAAACTTTGGATCAAAACACATGATGCATGCAAGAATACTTTGAATGTCAAGATGAACACCAAGAACACTTTGAATGTCAAGATGAACATCAAGACTTATTTTTGAAAAATTTTCAAGAAAAGAAAACATGCAAGACACCGATCTTAAAAATTTTTATTCTTTAGACATTAATAATTCAAGAATGCATATGAAAAACAAGGAAAGACACAAAACAAGAAAATATGAAGATCAAACAAGAAGACTGGCCAAGAACGACTTGAAGATCATGAAGAATGCAATGCATTAAATTTTCGAAAATAATTTTTTTTAGAAAATTAAAAAGATGCAATTGACACCAAACTTAAAACTTGACTCTAGACTCAAACAAGAAACACATAAATATTTTTGATTTTATGATTTTATAAATTTTTTTTTATTTTTCGAAAACCAATTGGGAAAAACGAAAAAGAGGAAAATAATTTTTTTGTATTTTTTGAAAATAGGAAATAAAAAGCTTAAAATTAAAATAAAATTACCTAATCTGAGCAACAAGATGAACCGTCAGTTGTCCAAACTCGAACAATCCCCGGCAACGGTGCCAAAAACTTGGTGTTGTTGCCGGACCAAAAACATGGCACTGTTGTTGCCGAAAATAAATGCGAAATTGTTGTTCCCTCCCCGGCAACGGCGCCAAAAACTTGGTATGCGAAATCGTGATCTTCAACAATGGATCCAATGGCTTGGTGCTCTCAAACGTGAATCACACTTAGTCACATTTCCGCACAACTAACCAGCAAGTGCACTGGGTCGTCCAAGTAATAAACCTTACGTGAGTAAGGGTCGATCCCACGGAGATTGTCGGCTTGAAGCAAGCTATGGTCACCGTGTAAATCTCAGTCAGGCGGATTAAGATAGTTATGGAGATTTGATAATTAAAACATAATTGAAATATAAACTAGGATAGAGATACTTATGTAATTCATTGGTGAGAATTTCAGATAAGCGTATAGAGATGCCTTTCATTCCTCTGAACCTCTGCTTTCCTGCTGTCTTCATCCAATCATTCCTACTCCTTTCCATGGCAAGCTTTGTGTAGGGCATCACCGTTGTCAATGGCTACATCCCATCCTCTCTGTGAAAATGGTCCAATGCGCTGTCACTGCATGGCTAATCATCTGTCGGTTCTCGATCATACTAGAATAGGATTTACTATCCTTTTGCGTCTGTCACTACGCCCATCACTCGCGAGTTTGAAGCTCGTCACAGCCATCCCTTCCCAGATCCTACTCGGAATACCACAGACAAGGTTTAGACTTTCCAGAGTGATAAGGTCCAGGCATGGCCGAATGGCCAGCCCCCTAAACGTGATCAAAGGATCAAAAGATAATCCAAATATATCCAAAGATGTAAATACAATAGTAAAAAGTCCTATTTATGCTAAACTAGTTACTAGGGTTTACAGAAATGAGTAAATGATGCAGAAATCCACTTCCGGGACCCACTTGGTGTGTGCTTGGGCTGAGCAGTAACTTTACACATGTAGAGGCTTCTCTTGGAGTTGAATGCCAGTTTGTAACCTGTTTCTGGCGTTTAACTCCACTTTGCAACCTGTTTATGGCGTTTAACTCCAGAATGCAGCATGGAACTGGCGTTGAACGCCAGTTTGTGTCGTCTAAACTCGGGCAAAGTATGGACTATTAAATATTTCTGGAAATCCCTGGATGTCTATTTTCCAACGCAATTGAGAGCGCGCCATTTGGAGCTCTGTAGCTCCAGAAAATCCACTTTGAGTGTAGGGAGGTCAGAATCCAGCAGCATCTGCAGTCCTTCTTCAACCTCTGAATCTGATTTTTGCTCAAGTCCCTCAATTTCAGCTAGAAAATACCTGAAATCACAGAAAAATACACAAACTCATAGTAAAGTCCAGAAATGTGATTTTTATTTAAAACTAATAAAAATATACTAAAAACTAACTAAATTATACTGAAAACTATGTAAAAATAATGCCAAAAAATGTATAAAGTATCCGCTCATCAGTTATACCCGAGATCAACATACAACAATTCATGGGTTATTCCCGTAATCAATAATTATCAGTCCGTGGGTTTTTCCCGTATATAAAACAAATAACAATTTATAGATTTCCCCGAGATCAATGATCATTCAGTTCATGGGTACTTCCCGAATTTAACCAATTATTAGTTCTGGGTTTCCCCCGTAGTTAAACAACTAACAGTTCATGGAGTATTCCCGCCTTTTATCGTTTTTCATTATCCTTTCTCAATCTCAACAATCCACAAATCAATCTTCATTCTCTCTTTTCCTTTGAATCCTTAACACATCTTCTTAAACCTTTCTTAATTTTCTCAAGCATTTGTTCATGAAAATCTTAATTCTCATTTCAGTTCATAATCTCTACTTTAACAATCTTAATTCAAAACTAACTTTAGAACATTTTTTTAACCCTCTTCAAAAGACTTAAGTAGATCATATATTTTAAATTCACCAAATGCTTTTTGAAATATACTCCTCTCATTAAAATTAATCAAATAAAACTCTTCCAAGTTTACTAACTTTTCAAAGACTCAAAAATCATCTCTCTCCTTACTATTCAAATTCAAATATTATAATTTCTTTAAACTTCTAAAAATTAATCCTTTATTTCAAGCTTAAAATATAATTCTTTTCATATTGAATCAATCTCAAAACATAGTTTCTTTCTTAAATAGTTTAATTTTGAAACATAAACCTTTCTTTGGTAAATCGAATTTAAAATAGAAAAATTTTTTTCTTAACTACATAAAACTTAAATAATCATTTTCCAAATCCAAATCTTCTAAAATAACTTCTCAAATAAAACCTCAGATTTTATAAATTTCGGCAGCACCTCCCCTAAAACTCGGACCTAGCCACCCTTACAGGTTCCCTCTTTCTCAACAATTCAACAATCCTTTCTCAACAATTATCAAATACAAGATTCTCAAGCAACCAGGAAATCCACAATTCGCAATTCTCACATAATCCAACAATCCAATTTTCATCTCATCAATTCATAATTAAATTCATAAGTCATAGAATCCTTTCAAATTAAACTCAATCAATTCTCCATCCATTTATCAGCAACTATCATGACAGATTCTCAATAATTATCTCATCACAATTCAGTTTAAGAACTAACATTCTTTCATCAATTAAAATCAGAATTTCCATAAACCATTCTTTAAAAGTAAACCGGTTCAACTTCAAGAATTCATATCAATTACCCCAAACATCAACTCTTCATATTTCTTGTTATTTTTAAAGTTATTTAGTTATTAGCAAAGTTACCATTTTATTCTAAAAATCATACTTCAAGAAAATAGTTCAGTAACCAACCTTTAATCCTTCAACCGTCCTCAAAATCAACTCTAGTTAAACTTAAATCAACAATAATAACCAACTTGACATAATCGACTAAAATTGGAATTTCCAGCAATTCTAAAATAATAAAAAAAACCAATAACAATCACAGCCTCAAACCAAAGTAAATCTCATCAGTTAATTACTCACGACAACGAAGCCAGTCAATATCACAGCCATAACCCAAACTCAATTCACATCCGCATCCAATTTCAATCATAACTCAGAGCAATCACCACAACTAACTTTTTCAAATACATTTCATTCAAAAATTAACTCATCATATTTCAATTTAATAAATAACATTATCATTCACAGCCACACTTCAACCAATTTCAACCTGTCACAAGTCTATTTAACAGCCATTCCATTATATTAAAATTCCAATTCAATATCAAACAATTCAAAATAGTTCATCCAAGATCAGAATCTCAGCCAATTCATCACACAAAAAAAAATCAATCATTCAAAGTACAATTCACAATCGCATTTAATTTCACTTATAATTCAAAATCATCACAATGGCATCCAATTCGAATTCATAATTCAGAATAATCACAATAGTATCCAATTCTAGTCATAATTCACAATAATCACTATAGCTAACTGTTCTCAAACACCTTTCAGAAAATTCACGTCAATTAATCAATTCTTAACCATTATTAACTATTCGCAATTATCCAATTAACTTTATAGGCATTCTAAATTAAAAATGTTTAACTTTAAAAATTAATCCCCTACCTCAGTTAGATCCAGAAAATTAAACGTGACTCCAACTTCATTCTAACTCGCATCAACAACAACAGCAGCTCTAACAGTTTCCTGAGGACATCACAGTATCCCCTGTGATAGTTCTAGTAGTAAACAGGGAAAATAGAGTAGCAGCACTGAACAAAAACATAGGTTTCCTTAGTTAGAACAGGTGAAAGACATAGGAATAGGATAGAAGCAGAGCCAGGATTAAAGCTCACAGTCTCAAAAATGGAGGAATGGGAACCAAATCAATAGCTTCAAGGGTTGCTCTGATGGCAGCAGAGGCTCCAGCAGGGACGAGTTCCTCCGGCTCGTGCAGCGGCGCCGTTAGAGGACACAGAAGCAGCGGCGGTCTTCCCTGGACGACAGTGGCAGCACGATAGACCAGAGCAACGCGGCGGCAGCGAGCTTCGATCGTGGCAAGGGGCGGCATCGTTCCTCCTCGCACGGTTCTGGCAGCAGCTCGTGGATGGAGCGAGCGACGGCGGCACAGGGACGGTGGCGCGGCGACGAGGCGTGGGTCGATCTCTCCCTATTTCGAGAGCTCTCTCCTCGCTCAGATCTCCCCTCTTCTCTGCTAGCAACGGCGGCGACGGTGGCAGTGGCACCCACCGCGCCGCCTCCCTCTTCTCCCCCCTCTTCTTCCTCTGTCCCCCTTTTCTATTCCTGTTCTTGTGTGTGTGTGTTTTGGATAGGGCTGCATAACTACTGTTGAGTCTTGGGGAAGAGGGTAGCTGGGTTAGGGTTTCTAGGATTTGGGAATTAGGGTTTCTGATACAATTTGGGAATTTAGGTTTAGGAATTTGGGATTTTATAAAAGAATATGGATAGATATGAATAGATATTTTGATAAAATTGAAGGGTAGAGTAATTTTAAAACTAAAAATACTTTATTAAAAATATTTAGGAACATTATTTATCAACATATTGCTAAGTTCAATCGATTATTTCTAATTTAAAATATAAAATGAACATATTAATCATATTTTTATAAAATATAGTTTTAAGCTCAATATTAATTATTCAAATCAAATGGTATAATTTTTCATTATATTTCTATCACTGGAACATTAATTTCAAATTGTAAAATAACTAATAATAAAAATTGTACAAAAATATTAATTGACTTAAACTTAAAGTATCTATAAATATCAATCTAATCATTTTTAATAAAATTATTTTCTAGGAGTTCAAATTAATAACATAATTCATTCAAAATAGAATTTATTTAAATTAAATTATACAAATCTTCTTATTTTTCAATTATCAAAATTATAATTTCAATTATACCAAATATCTAATAAGGATTATATAAAAATTCTAATTAATTTAAACTTCAATTATCATGAAACTCTATTTAATTACCTTTAGTAAACTAAGTTTCTTAAAATAAAGTTATCAACAAATATAATAAATAAAAAATAACTAATTATTTGATTTTCAAAAACTAGGGTTGTTACACGAACTGCATCTGAGGCGTCGGTGAGGTACATTCTACTTCTGAAATTGCTGAGATGATGGCCGGGATCTGTAGTGCCATTGTACAAAGTCATATCCGGGAGTTTAAAGTCTTTTGGGATTTTGGTCTTCATGATCTCCTTGGTAAATGGATCTTGGTCCTTGCGAGAGCTATCCTCATGAGAGGGTTGATTAGCTTTGGCCTTGAGATCGGCTTCGGGTTTTAGGAGTTTGTCCTCCAATTCCCGGCGTCGCCTTATTTCCCTTTATAGGTTTTTCTCAGCCTCTCACTGATGTAGGGCTTCTTTTTCAAGTTGTTTTAATCGGTCTTGAAGCGCCTCCATGGCACCCGCATTTGGAGAATTCTTTACGTTGTTAAGTTGAGGAGTATCCTTAAGTGTAGTGTTCGCGTTTTTGTGCGGTGTTCTATCCTCTAGATCTGAGTCGTGGTCATTGTCCTGTTCATCCGCCATGGTGATGGGATGACTTCCAGGTTCCCCGGTAACGGCGCCAATGTTCTGAGGGTTACCTGAAACTATAGGTCGATCTCGAACGAGATCTTCTGTACTGGTCGGAGCTGACATGTCCGGCTGGTGAGTGGCGGCCGGAGCGGCTGTGTCTAACTTGTTGGACTGGCTAGGTTGCTGATCCTTTGTCACCGGAGGGTGGGCGTACCTGCAAGGGACTCCGATGCTTAAGTTAGCAAGGGTATTAAGCAGGTTTTTAGTAGAATCAGAGTATGAGTTATACCTCGGTGCTCCAGTGTATTTATAATGGTGTGGAGTGACCTTTTTAGATAAGATAAGTTAGTTATCTTTATCTTATCTTATCTTTTGGGTGAGGTCATCTTATCTTCAAGGGAACCGCCCTTAACTCTATAGGCTTGGGCTGCCTTTGGATTTGGGTCGTGATCCTCTATTCGGGCCCTTTATTGGGGTTTCCTGGCAATTTGGCCGAGCTCTTTGAGAAGAGGTCGGATAGTCGGACCTGAAGATGTCGGTCGCCTTGTCGTTAAACATCCCGAGTCGGATAGCTCGACCCAGGGTGTGAACAGTTTCTAAATGGGTGGAAGCAATTCCTACCTGTACTGATGATGCTAACACTATTGTTTTCTTTGTTAGAAACCATATTATTTGTCGCTTTGGATCACCACGAGCAATCGTGAGTGATCAAGGCACTCATTCTTGTAACAGGAGACTGACAGGATTATTGAAGAAGCATGGGATTGTTCGGAAAGGCTTGCCACCTTCCAGTAGAGGTAGAACACAAGGCTTTCTGGGCTGTGAGAGAGTGCAACATGAATTTTGAAGAAGCTGGTGCTGAAAAAAAAGCTGCAACTAGCAGAATTGGAGAATATTCACCTAAAAGCATATAATAACTCCAGGCGATACAAAAAAAAGATGAAAGTTGTCCATGACAAGCACATTAAAAGGAGAGAATTCAGACCAGGTAGTTAGTTCTTCTTTATAACTCCAGACTGAGGCTTATGCCAGGTAAATTGAGATCAAGATGGGAAGGTCCTTACAGAGTGGAAAACGCAGAGCCATACAGAGTTTTTCACCTGCGTCATCCTTCTAGTTCCAAATTCATGAATGTCAATGGACATCGCCTAAAGCTTTATCATGGTGAGAAGATGAAGGATCACAAAGAGCTAGAGGTTTTCCTCTTGGAAGACCCACCAACAGAAGCAGAATAAACCCGAAGACAGTCCAACTTAAGGACGTAAAAGCAAAGTACTAGGTGGGAGACAACCCACCATGGTATGATTGTTCCGTTTTAGTCTTAGTTTTATTTTACTTTTTTGTTAACGACTCTTCTCATATTCTTTGCATATAGCCTGCATATGCATTTGCATTCTGCATATAAAAAAAATAAGGAAAGCACGCGACGCGTCCGCGTCATAGGTGCATTCGAAACAAGGAAGAAAAGAAGCAAAGAGTCACGCGGAAGCGTGGCTGGAGGCGTGCCATAGGCACAAGCATGCCCACGCGAACGCATGCCCTACGCATCCGCGTCATTTGAAAAATCAGCCTCCCATGCCTGCGCGTCGCCCATGCGCACGCGTGACCCCGCGAAATCGACGTAAAAAGGTGTATCGCAGAGAGTTATGATGGAGTGGGGCTGGAATGATGCTGGAAGCACAAGCCTATCACGCAAACGCGTGCCCCACGCGTCCGCGTCATTTTTCAAAAATAGGCCATTCACACGTGCGCGTCACCCACGCGCACGCGTCACCCTGAATTTTGGCAATGAGAGTATGAAACAGAAGTTGTGCGTACGCGAGGCTGCACTCGCGCCAATGGCACAGTTCACTTCATGCGAACGCGTGACCCACACGTCCGCGTCATCTGAAAATAACGCCAATCACGTGAACGCGTGCACCACGCGTCCGCGTCACATGCGACGCACAGTTTATCCAAATCAGCGCCAGATATCTTATTTTTTCTTCCCCGATCTTAATGTTTCCTTCCTCCTTCTTATTTCTTTCTTCTTCCTTCTTTCTTCTTTATTCCTTCTCACTTTTTACTTCCCCCCCCCTCTTTTTCACATCCATTATCAAGGTTCTTTTCTTTTCTTCTTCCCTTTTTACTTTTCTATTATTATTATTATTATTTTTATTTATGTTTTCTTCTTCTTTTAATTTTTACTTTCATACTCTGTGTTTCCTTTTTCTTTCTTTTTTCTTTTTACATTCTTTTAATTGCTGTTAGAAATTTATTTCGGTAATTATTTTCTTCTATATTTTTGCTTGTGAATTATTAAGGAATTGTTTGACAATTATAAATAATTATTTTTGGGTTATTTGCATGTTCAAATTCAATACTTTCAATCACATATTTACCATACATGCTAAGTGTTTGTGAAAAAGCCCGTATGGCATTGTGTATTATTTTTAAATAATTCTATTCTACTACTCTAATGCCTGTTTTTCACAAAACCCTTTCATTATTTTATTAATTGAATATAATTGTCAATACAAACGTGATGGTTAGTTTGTTACGAGTGATAATACAATTTAGCATTTGATGCTTGATCTATGCTACTCAAGCCTTTGCCAGCATGCCAATAAACATCTTGCATCTTATTGCCACAAAATGCACTTGCTATATTTCCATTGATGAACTTTTCACATGGATTCGCGACCATGTGTTAACAACATACTTCTTTACTGTGCATTGATTATCACTTGTACCATCCTCTTCCTTGCTCTAACCCTTAGTTTTAAAGTTACTTACTTTTTTCCTTTTGAGGATGGCCACCAAGAAGGGTAAAGAGAAAGCTACTCACAAACCACCAGCGAGGAAAGGAACAAAAAGAGCACTAGCTGCAGAGCCATCTTCAACAGCAGTAAAACCCTCAACAAAGCGAATCAAGAGGATCATCAAGATCGATGAAAAAGAGAAAGCCTTTCCAGTAAAGGACACTGCGCGGTTCACTAACCACTACTGTGAGCAGATGTTTCCAATCCTAGCGGAGAGGAACTATAATAATGAATACCTTCTCAACCCCCCGACCAACATTGCTAAATTTGTTAAGCCCTGAATTGAACGAAGACAATGGGAATTCCTACGGAGACAGCCATGGCAGATTAATCTATCATAGGTAGTTGAATTCTACTCCAATTTTCACATGCCAACTATGCAGTCTGTCTATATCCGTCAGAAGCAAGTGCCCATAACTGAAGAGGCCATTCAGCAAGCTTTAGATCTTCCCCCTGCTCCAGAATGATTGGACGCATTCCAAAAAGCCTCTTTCAAATGCCAGACATACCAATTTGACTAGGACGCCGTTCTCAGAGTTATAGCACAACCTAGCAGCAAATGGATCTATGGATACCATCGATCCCGACCTAAGAGCATATTGACTTCAGCACTCACATTGGAGGCTCGAGTATGGGCACAGATCATGTCCCATTACATCTTTCCGAGCACTCACGAGTCCTCCTTCACTGCAGACATGGCTGTTTTACTCTGGTGTATCCTTACAGACCAACACCTCAATTTACCAAGACGCATTCGGCATGCTATGGGACACATACAGATTGCGGGTAACATACCTTTTCCCGCCTTGGTGTCAGATCTAGTCTCAGGAGCCGGAGTCTCCTACAGAGCTAGGGACACCAAGGCCATGATTCCACGAAATGATCAGTACGTCCCTAACGGGAAGTATATCAGACCTCCAGCAGCCACTATCAACCAGAGCACAGAACTAGCGGAAGATATCCCTTCTCCTACCACATCACAAGCACCTTCAACAAACCAACTGCTCCATCAGATACTTGAGAAGTTAGACCGGCTTGACCGGTAAGGAAAGCGAAGAGAGCGCTGTAACAAGCGCAAATTTACATACCTCAAGGAGCTACTTGTTGGTAACCACCCACCTGAAGAAAACCCAGACACCCCGGACTCTACTTCATTTACCAGCACAGGAAGCCATGACGGTCTTGATTGTGGAGATGTTGCTACCAGCCCCCCTTTGTTCCTGACTGATGGCACCGAGGACGGTGCCAAGCTTTAAGTGTGGGGAGGTCGGTTAGTACCTGACTTCCGGAGGTAATTTCTCTTTCTTAACACCAATAAATAAGTTATTTTTCTTTTATTAGGATAGGATAGATAGCATAGTAATAGGTAATTACATGCATGTTCTATTTGGTTGAAAAATAATAAGTTTCTTTTTAAGACCCTATTTATGAAAATTTCACTAATTTAAATAAAAAATTTTCTTTAAAACTTGTTTGGAAGTTGTATTTGGAACATAGTTTAAAGCTAAGAACACACAATCCAGTGAGATTTGAGCTTAATTACATGTTACATTATTTAACCATAAAAATTGTATTCCTGTGTGTTTGCTTCTCTATGATTGTAATCTATATTTTGTTCCATCTTATATGTCCAATGTTTAATGTGTTATATGCATGCATATGATTGAGGCCATTAATTGATTATTAACTCACTTATCTCAAATAGCCTACCCTTCCATTTACCTTTGTTAGCCACTTTGTACCTTTTAAATCCCTTTTGTTCTATATTTTACCACATTACTAGCCTTAAGCGGAAAAACAAATTAACTACCCCAAATTGAATCTTTGGTTAGCTTAAGATAGAGATTGTGTGTCAATAAAGAGTTGGAAAATTATGGGAACATGGGTTAATAAGGGAATATGTCATGATAAAAAATTGGGAATTTGGGTACCTACTCATGTGAAACTAGATAAATTAAAAATCCATGCGCATTGGCAATGTTATGTCTATTTTTATACTTTAAAAAAAATCCAAAAATATTAAAGTAATTAAGTGATTAAATAAATGAATAAGGGGACAAAGTTACCCCAGTTCTAACGTTATATTTAAATGAAAAATCAATGCATATGTGATACAAGTTAAGAGAAAAGTTGATGCATGATTATGTAATACAAAAGTGGGAAAATTTTGGGTAGCTAGGCATGAATTTAAAAATATAAGGAGTATATGTATAGGTAAGAGCTTAGGTTAATCAAGGATTCAATTTATAGCTCACTTAGCCATATATATACCCTCACCTTTACCTTGGCCCCATTACAACTTTGAAAAGACCTCAGGATGTTTGCATTGGTACATCAAATACTTGTTGATTGGTTAGGTAAAGAACAAGGTTTAGAAAGTATGATTAGAGAAGAGCAGAGTGATTACCCTATACACTAGAGCGACTAGAGTGCATATACACTATCAGTGATGGTTCAATGCTTAGTTCTATGTTCGCTGCTTTCATAAGCTGTCTTCTTACAAGTTTACTTGTTTTTACTATATAAATTTTAATTAGTGATATTTGATTTATATTTGTCTTGAAGAACTTATTTACTTTTAACCAAGTAGGAAAAATCATTTTAGCATATAGTTGCATTCATATACATAGGTTGCATTGCATTGCATGAGTCTTACTTTTCCCTACTCATTTATTTTATCTCCTTAAGCTAAGCATGAGGACATGCTAATGTTTAAGTGTGGGGAGGTTGATAAACCACTATTTTATGGTTTATCTTGGGTTTAATTGAGTGGTTTCATCAAGTCTTTACCCACTTATTCATATGATTTTCATGATTTTATAATCCCTTCCTAGTATTGTTTTATGATTGAAAACTTGCTTCCTAGAGATCTTTAATTAGTACATTTTAATTCTTCTTTATACCATTCGATGTTGTGATCCGTGTGTTAAGTGTTTCAGGCTTTATAGGGCAGGAATGGCTTAGAAAATGGAGAGGAAGCTTGCAAAAATGGAAGGAACACAAGAAACTAAGAAAATGACCAGCAAACACCGATGTGCGCGAATGGCTCACGCGAGCGCGCGGAATGGAGAAAATTGCAGCGACGCGTGCGCGTGCCTGACGCGTACGCGTGGATGATGCGTAGGCGTGACAAGAGAAAATGCCGAATGACGTGCACGCATGACTGACGCATACGCGTGACCTGCGCGATCTGCAAAATTAACGAAAAACGCTTGGAGCCATTTCGGACCGCATTTTGACCTAGTTTTTGGCCCAGAAACACAAAATAAAGTCAGGGAACAAGTAGAGACTCGACACACAGAGACATACACACTTACATATTCTCTTTAGGATAGGTTTTAGGTTTTTAGATCTGAATCTAGAGAGAAATTACTAGTTTGTTTCCTTACTTACTCTTTTATTTATTCCATATTCTTAATTCTTGTTTAGAGTGGTAATTGGATTATTTTCATGGATTGTTAATGCAAAAGGATTACTTTTACTTTTAATTAATTTTGAATCTATATTTTATTTAAATTATCATGTCTTCTTTTTATATTTCTACAAGCGTTATATTCATGTCAATGGAGTAGATTCCCTACTTGACATGGGGTTGATTAGGAGGAGACACTTGAGTTGGAAGGCTTAAGTGATGGTTAAATTGGAAGTTGTTGGCTAGTTCTGTATTTACTAACGCTAGACCTTCCCAAGGGAGAGGACTAGGATTTGCGAATAAGAGTTAGCTCAATCACTTGACTTTTCTTTATTTAGTAAGGGTTAACTAAGTGAAAACAACAACCTTTTTGATACTACACTTAAGAGATCCCAACAAGGATAGAACTTTCGATTAATCATTCCCCCAGTCAAGGCTTTTTATTTAGAATATTATAAATCACTTTTAATTTTCATTGCACTAAATTACAATTGTTTAATTTCTGTTAATCAATTCTCAAAAACTCTCGAAAAATTCCTGATTAATAAATTAGCACCCTTTTCTAGCAACTCGTTGGGAGACGACCTGTGACTCATACTCCCAGTATTTTTATTCTAAACTTTTTGTGACAACCTTTCTAAATTGATGAGGCAGATTTTTGCTGGTTAAGAGCTATACTCGCAACGCTATTCTATTATATTATAATCTCTTAATTGGTATAACTTCTGCTGCTCGTCAATTTCTTATTCATCAGCAAAGGATAAATGATCTGCATGTTTGTCTGCATAAAATCCCATAGTTCAAATTCAATTATCTGCTAAATAAGGACATGTATGCTTCTCTATTTCATTTCATTTCTTCTCAATGTTCAATGCTTGCTTGGGGACAAGCAAGGTTTAAGTTTGGTGTTGTGATGACAAGTCATCTTATACTTGTTTTACAAGCATTTTTCATTAGTTTCATTAGGTTTTATGCACTTTCTTGCACCATAAGTAAGTAATTGGAGTGAATTTTTATGATTATCTTGAACCAATCAAACATCATTCATTTTATACTAAATCATAGGTTTTATGCTAAAATTCATTGATTTTATAACAATGCAGAGATCTAGTGATTTTGGTGGAGCTTTGATTAGTTGTTTGGATTGCTTGTAGGTGAAGAAATGGTGGAAAAAGGAATTTTTGGCACACTTTTGAAGTTTGGGCACACTTTGGACCTTAGGCCATGCTTTGAAAAGCGTGGCCCATGAACATAGAGCGTGGCGCATCAAAGACACAAAGAGTAGCGCTCAAAAATTGAAGTGCTAGACTCTCTTTTGCTCACTTTTGCATGAGTACAACAAGCCCAGGGGAAGCACCAAATGGTGCAGCACGCACCAAGGACCAAGAGGGAGCTCAAAATTGAGAGCGTAGTGCTCTCTTTTGTTCCCTTTCTCGCGCATCCAAGCCCAGGGAAGCATGCACAAGGCTAGCGAAGGAAGGAGCGCTCAAAACTTTGAGCGTGGCACTCCATTCTCTTACCTTTTTGAGCCTTCTTTGGCAAGGGAGCAAGGCACAAGGCCAAGCAAAACAAGGAAGCACAATGCATTGACCAAGGTTCGAAGAGGGGAACCTAGCAAGGGCCAAGGGTAGCGCTCCAAAACTCAAGCGCGGCGCTCTCTTCTTCTCACTTTCTCGTGCCAATCCATGCAAACCAAGGTACACAATCAACAAACCAAGAGTGTAGCGCTCAAAAAGTGAGCGGAGCGCTCAAAAAGTAAGCGCGATGATTAGGGAGCTTGGCAATTGATAAGGTAAGTGAGCGCTATGCTCACTATACCAAGCGGAGCGCTTCCCTGGGAGGATCCCTCAAACCAAACCAACTTGAACCAAAGTCAAACTGGACCACTTCAATTGAACCAAAGCCAAACCGGACCCATCCTTCTTCAAATCCATTTCTCAACCCACTCCAAGCTTTGAAGACCAAAATAGAAAGTGTATACATAGGAGTTGATTTGATTTGTAAAAAAAAAAAAACTTTGAACTTTTTGCTCATTTTAGTTTTCCCTTTAGCTGAATTTTTAGTTTTCAATTGTTTTGAATTTAGGTTTTGGGAATTTGGATCTGAGTTTTTCTTTCTGCATTTTCATTTCTTCTACAACTCTTAATTTCTGTTCTTGGAATTTGAATTGAGTTTGAAGAGCTTCATTGATTCTAAGTTTGAGAATCATCTTTTATCTCTCTTCTCAATTGTTCTAAGGATTGGATCTGAGTTTAGTTTTCTGTTTTCATTTTCTTCTTCTGCAACTTCTACTTTTCTGTTTTGGAAATTGGAAAATTGGATCTGAGTTTCATTTACTATCTTTCTTTTTATTTCTTTTGCAATTACTTTTCTGCTTGATCAAGAGAGCAATTAAGATCTAGATCTACTGCCTAATCTCTTTGCTCTTCTTCGATCTTCAATTTCTCTTTAAGAATTTCACAATTGAATCAAGTTTTCTTGCTGTTTTGTTTCTTGAAGAAATTTTCCATTTCTGTTCTTGCTACTGAGCTCCTGATTTGAAGTCTTGCATCTCAGAGCCTTCTGATTTACCTTAGTTTGCAATTCCTTGTTCAATTTCAAGTCCTAGTGCCCAAATCCTTTTACTCTTCAAGCAATTTACGTTTCTCAGCAATTTAGATTCAGCAAATTTATATTTCTTGCATTTTAAGTTTCTGTAATTTACTTTTCTTGCTCTTTAAGTTTCTACAATTTTACTTCTTCAGCACCTTTAGATTCAGTCAATTTCCCTTCTGCACTTTTAATTTCTTGCAATTTAGTTTCCGTGAATCAAAACCACTCAAATCATCAACTATTCGCTTAACTAAATTCATCACCTAACTAAAATTGCTCAATCCATCAATCCCTGTGGGACCGACCTCACTCTTGTGAGTAATTACTACTTGATGCGACCCGGTACACTTGCTGGTGAGTTTTGGTGTGGAATCTAATTTCCACCCATCAATTAGCCCTTGGCCGTTTTCTCATATTTTTTTGTTTTTGTTTTCTCAAGTATGAGCCACTAATCTCCTTGGTTAAGATTAGGAGCTCTGTTCATTTTTTATGGATTATTAATCTAAGTATTCTATTTTATATGAGGTTTATACTTTGACTTAATTCATGAATGAGTTTTTGTTCTTCATCCCTAAAGATTTAGAATCATTGGAAAACATTCTAACTCCGTCTTGGATTCTAAATATTGTTTTGGAAAAAATTAATATTTGAATTAGTTGAAAACTCTTTCACACTACTTTTTTATTACACTAGGAATAGGTTCAAAAAGTGTGCGACATTTTGTGAGTTTCAATTGTTTGGACTAGCTTGAATACGTGACATATAATTCAACCTTTGGACTAATTTTGACTCTTACTTGAAATTGAATCAGAATTGTGATTCACCTCTTTTTCTTAAATAATTGACTAAGAAATTAGCGGTTAATTAAGTTAAAGAGAAATTAAATTACCAGCACTACAACAAAATGGAGCATTTGTAACAAAAAAATTTGTGTCAAATTTAAAATGGTTACAAATTATTATTTTTTTGTAACAATAATTAGTTATTATTACAAAATAAGAATATTTTGTAACGTGATTCCTTTTGTTACAAATTTGTTGGCTTTCCTGTTGTTACAAAATATTTCAACATTTCAACACTTCAATATTTTCTTTTGATAGTTTGTAATATTATCTTTCACATCTTGTCCCTAATTTATCTACATATTTTTAACCTTGAATAAGGTCTAGTATATATATTTTGTTTTGCATGAAAAACTCAATACAAGGGAGAAATCGGCTAGACTTGACATTATTTTGGAAGAGTTCTCAAATTGTGTTTTGTGTGGAGAGGTCATAAAAACTGTCCACTGTCTTTCTTTTCAGATGCAAGATTTCATGGAGTATTTTGGCATTTGGGAGCAGTGTTGAAGGAGAGAAATCTGGTGTGGCTATGGTTAGGAAATGCTTTGTCATGTTTTGAGACATGACAAGAACTAAGAATGCCAAGTAAAATAAAAGAGGTATGGTGCTTTGTTTTTTATGCTATATTTTGTTGTGTGGAATGCTAGAAATAGTTATATTTAAAGGAAGTAGATTAAATTTGGACGAGATAAAAGGAGAAATAACGAGTTTAAAATTTGGTTTAAAGGAAGTAATTTAAATTTGGATCAAATTTCGTTTCTTTTGGTTGTTTTGCATGTTCTTGTTCTTGTGTTTTGACATGAATCTCACTTTCCTTGTATGGAACTTTGTGAGTGTAAAAGCATGAAAAACAGGTCAAGTGTGATGACATGTCACCATGTCATGTTTTTCTATACTTTTTCATATAAGAAATTGATAATTAGTGCTTAAATAGTGCATTCTTTTGTGCTTAAGTGGTATATTTTCTTGATCTTTTGATTTTATAAATTTTGTAGGAAATAAGAAGAAAAAGAAGCAAAAGAGCATAAAATAAGCTAAAAAGAAGAAAAGAAGAATTTTGGGCACGCTTTGAAGATTGAGCACTCTTTGGAATCTTAGGCCACACTTTTAAAGGCGTGACCCATGACCATGAAACCTTGGCACATGCATCAATATCATGTGCATGCATGCATGAAATGTTTAATGCTATTGGCATTACGTTAATGTATTACGTTAATAAGTAAATGGATGCATGTAGGAAACAATTAATTACTAATTCTAATGAATGAAATGCATGAAGCTTTACGGCATTACTAATTAATTGAACCATGAAGCATGCATATAATATTATTAATGCAACTAATGCCAATGGATTATTAAAACATGCATGAAGTATTACTAATTGAATGCCACGTTCAAGACAACGAACATTTCGACTTATGGAAGAAAGGAAGCTGCGCTCTTGGTGTTCACCAAGCGCTACAAAGAAGCAAGGAAGCAAGGCTAAAGATGGAAGCCCTCACGTTTGCGTCCACGTTTAACCTCAAACGTGAGGTTAAACGCCATCAGAGTTCAGCCAAGATTGAAGATGGAAGCTTCAACGTTTGTGCTCACATTTGACTTCAAACATGAGGTCAAACGCCACTGCTGGTTGCCTTGGAGAAGCTTCAATGTTTGCGCTCACGTTTGACCTCAAACGTGAGGTCAAACGCCAAGGACAGTAGATTGATGGTTTTTGCTAACTTCCTTACGAAGACGTTTGAGTCCACGTTTGCCCCCAAACGTTGACTCAAACTTCAAGCACCAACAATCCAATTTGCACGCAGATTTCTCCCCAAGACCAAGAGTGATCAATTAGGGCCATCTTCAACCCAAATCCAAAGCAAGCAAAGCCCATTATCATCACTCAAAGGCACAAGAGATAGTTAAAATAGGAATTTCATTTAATTGTAATTTGTTTTCAATTTTATTTTCATTTTCATTTTGTAAAGCCTATATAAGGCATCATTTTCATCTTTGTTAAGGAGGTTGGCTCTATTACGGAGTAGTAGGAGTGGGATTTGAGAGCTCTCTCTTAGTTTTCATTTTTGTTTTGAATCTTGGGTGGAGAATTGAAGAAATTCTGTTTCAATCTCACCTTGGGATCTCTTTGTTTATTTTTTTGCATAATTCTATAAACTGTGATTAGGATCCAAGTTTTCTTTACTGCTTTCATCATTTATTTCTTCTGCAATTTGTTCTTCTGCTTCTTTTGCAATTGTTCTTTGTTGGATCAAGGAAGGAATTGAGATCTAGACTTGTTCTCTAGTCTCATCCAACCCCTGAGATCTTCAACTTTCCTTTAGCTATTGCAATTGAGCTGCATTTTACTTTCTGTTTGGTTTCTCAATTCAGTTTACATTAAGCTTGCTGCAAATCTCATTTACATTTCCTGCACAATTTTAAATTCCTCTGCAATTGCTCTAAAATCCTGATTCACTGCAATTTTGCTTCTTTGTTTACATTGCTCTCAATTTACTTTCCTGCAATTTAAGCTTTCTGCAAGAGTTCTAAGCTTTGATCTATTGCTTTCTTTAATTTTCAGCACCCAACCCCCCTTTACATTTGAGGCAATTTACATTTCTTGTCATTTAAATTTTTGCAATTTACATTTCTTGCTCTTTAAATTTCAATGCAATTTACTTTCTGCACTTTATAATTCCTGCAAATTTACTCTCTGTTGGCTACATTGCATCCAATTTCACTTCAATGTTAGCTTGACTAAACTAATCACCTACTAAAGTTGCTTGATCCATCAATCCCTATGGGATCGACCTCACTCTAAGTGAGTTTTACTACTTGATGCGACCCGGTACACTTGCCGGTGAGTTTTAGGTGGTGAAATTCCAGTTCCAAACCCATCAAAGTGTAACACCCTAACTATCAAAATATCACGCTTCCGACTGCTCCACTCTGATAGATCGGGTATTACGACGACTCTTAAAATATTTAATACTAAAATATGAGCCTGTTTAAAACCTTAAAGCGTATAACCCGCAAAGAAAAACTTTTTACGTAGAGACATACATACATACGAACCAAATTTAGTACTTTTAAAGAATATATATATACAGTAATAACTTTCAAGCCTTATCCCTCTTGCAAGATTTGTAAAGATAAAAGCGAGGGAATAATAAATAATAAGTAAAGCAATACAAAATATCACAACGACAACATCTAGATAAACTTTTCATGACTTCTACGTCCATATCCTGAAAAAGGGAGAATCTGTAAGGGGGTGAGAACATCATCTTCGAAAGGGTTCTCAGTAGAGGGTTTTGAGAATTGTTATAAGATATTTTTAAACGGAAACTATTTTCAAGCTCAGAAGTTATTGTTGTCTTAGGAATCTATTCAAACAACGATATATAATTAAATCCGAAATTCCAACACTTATATATTAATTTCGTAAAGGTTCCATCCTTTATAAATAGACATAATGTTCAATATAAATACCAACGGATCAATTATCCCAAACTCACCACTCAGCCTCCGGTCCAATACACAATCAAATCTCGGACTCCGGCCCAACAAAACTCATCACCACTATCATCAACCCACTACCAATACTTAAAACAGAAATCAGTCACAAGCATAAACAAATATAAGGCAAACACACTTAAAGAGCAGTTACAGCAAATATCACAGTTACCAGTTAAGCAGAACTTATCAGATAGGCAAACCAAAACAATTTAAGCACACCCAAACAATGGCAAACAAATGCAGTATGATACATGCCTGTCCTACTGGCCGTGAGCTCACGTGTCGGTTACTTTGCCAGAACCCGACACATCCAGTAGCTAACCCGGATATCGTCCTCTCGAAAATTGGTGGGCGGTACACCACCACGAACCCAACCATTGCGACCGATACACCACCACGAACCTCGCAAGAACTTCAATTGGAAAAACAACACACACATGTGGGCGGTAAACCACCACGAACCCCACAAAACATTCACTTTTGAAAACATGTGGGTGGTACACCACCATGAACCCCACCAGGTCAAAGCTCAGAACAATTTCATTTTTTATAAAAAAACCAACATCACTCCTTATAACATTTTCCAAAACCCCAAAACCATTTTACTTAAAACAAGTTCTTCTTTCATACAAAATCCAATTCTTACTTAACCAAGATTGTTTCGAAACTAACTTCAAAACCATCTCAGATTTAAACCTGTTTCAAAATACTAAACGAATCATCTATTAATTAAACTTTACGGCAGGGTCTCGAGACTTTAAGGAGGATAACAACCAATCTCATTCTTTAAAATTATCAAACTCCTTGAATCACACTTCCTTCAAAATGTAATTCTTAATCAAACTCAAAACATACTTTTCTTAATAAATCAAACACAAAACATAACGCCTTTCTTAATAAGTCAAAACTCAAAATATAATCCTTTCTTAATAAATCACATTAAAAACATAAAGGTTTTCTTAGTAATTCAAACCCAAACATAAATCTTTTCTTAATAACGCTCAAAAAATAATTCTTTAATTAATAAATCAAACTTAAATCATAGTTCTTTCCATAATAAATTTAAATCAAATAATATGATTTTTAAATCAAATTTTCTTTTTAAGTAGTGCTTCAAACTGTCTCAGAGTTTCATAAAATTTCGACAGCACCTCCCCTAAAACTCGGACTTTGCCACCCTTCTCGGGTCCCATCCAAACCATTTTCTCAATTCCTTTCCAACAAGTTCAAAACCATTTCATTTTTCCAAATAAACATAAAATTCAGGTTTCCAACTATCAATTCATTTGCAATGTCAAATCGTTTTCAAACTCAAATCATTTTTGATAAATCAACAAAAAACCCATTTCTAATCTTAGCTTAATGAAATCAACGAAATCCAAAAAAATTCAAACCATCAACCCAGTGAATTACAATTTAACCAACTTTTATATACTCAATTAAAATCCATGATCTCCAGCAACCTCAATCAGTCAATGGCTCAATCAATCAAACAATCTCATTATACAAAACAATTTCATTCAATCCATAATATTTACGTAATCATAGAATAAATATATTTTACGCTTTAATATCAATTTATAACAACTCTTGAAAGTAAAAATAAATTTAAGAAAAATGCCCCTACCTCGATATGTCGAACCTACAACTCAAACGCGTCAAAGAATTTCTTTTGTCTCAACCCGAATCTAACAGCAGCTTCAAAATCACAGCCCCGCACACTCTTGCAATAGCATAAACAACTTTAAAACACAACATGCAACCTCGGTTATTAACTCCTAAGACCATTAATATCACGAAAACCTTAATAACACGTAACAAAACACAAACGCGGGGTTTCCAAAATAAAAATACTTTCTCTAATAACAAAACGAAGCAGCCGCAAACTCCGAGCACGACATGCAGCACTGATACTCAACTTTTGTATCAAATTTGTTATCACTTTTGTAACAAGGTTTTTTTTTTTATCAAAAATTTGATACAAAATATTACTTTGTATTATAGAAGTTTCATTTTTTGTTACAAAAAGTTTTTATAATGGGACATACTGCAACAGGTCGATTTTTGTTACAAATTCCTTTTGTTTTAAAATTCTATTTTTTTGTAACAATTTTTTTTGTTACAAATATTACTTTTTCTTGTAGTCAAGGAATTGGAATTTGATTATTTATGATTCGTCATGATTAATCTTTGCATACCTCGTATAAATAAATATAAGGATTGTTTTCCTAAGGAGTGAACTTCTCTAATACCTTAATCACCTTTATTATCTTACTTTCTTAATTAATTTTAGTTTGCTTTTGTTTAATTTTTTTTCTTTCATGTTATTTGCTCTTGAAACACTTATTGTTGCTTGTTTGACTAGATTAATCAATTGACCATTGTTTTCTTAATCCATTAATTCTTGTGGGATCGACCCTCACTCACCTGAGATATTACTTCATACGACCCAGTGCACTTGCCGGTAGTTTGTGGTTTATAAAAATCTGCATCATTGGTTATTTTAATTCTTATGTGGATGATTATTTTGATCGAATTGGTTTTAGTTATTTATAATTAAAATATATTGGAGTTCAGTTCAATAGTTATACGGATGATTATTTTTAGCCTTAAATGGATGGTTATTTTCACTAGGGATGGGCGACGCCGGTGATGGTGTAGCAAGCCAAGCAGTGATAGCGAGGAGGAGCCCGACAGCGCCGTTCATTTTTGGTCTGGAGGAGAGTGACGCCGATGATGGTCCTTGTTGATGAACCAGCAGCAGTAAAGAGGATCCCGACGGCGACGATGGGAGCTGGTTGGCAACCAAGCGACGGTGGCGATGGTAGAGGGTTTGGGGGAGAAATTGGTTCTTTGGTAAATTAGGGTATAATGGATGATTAAAATTTTTGAATTATTGAATGGAGTTTTTTGGTTGGGTAATTTAGATGGAGTGTTTTTTTTTTTAACTTTATCGGGTCAAATTTCTAACCCATTGTTCACGTTGTTCAGATTCTCCGTTGTCTACCTAGCGGAGCCGGTTTCTATTTATTCTCTAAAAAATGACAATTTTTTTCTCATTCTTTTTTCCATAAAAATTTTCCAGGCCAAATCTATCTTTGGATATCTAAGTTTTATTTATCCCACTTTATATATTTAACATTTAAAGATCTCACCACATTTTATCTTGCTACTCCCCAGTCATCCTTTTTTTTGGCCAAGTAGATTGGACAGTCTCCAACATGCATTACACCCATTCATCACACACTTACTGATAAACTACTATTTTATGATTTATCTTGTGCTCAATTGAGTGTTTTTATCAATTCTTCGCTCACTTATTCATAAGAATTGCATGGTTTTACAATTCCTTCCTTATTCCATGATATACGTGAAAACATGTTTCCTATGCCTTAAAAATATTAATTTTAATTATCCTTTATTACCATTCGATGCTGTGATCTATATGTTAAGTATTTTCAGGCTTCATAGGGCAGGAATGGCTTAGAGGAAAGAAAGGAAACACGCAAAAATGGAAGGAACGCACAAAATGGAGTTTTGAAGAAAATGGCAGCGACGTGCACGCGTGGACGACGCGGGCGCGTGCCTGGCGTAGAGCACAAACGACGCGTATGCGTGACTGACGCGTATGCATGGCAAGGAAAACTCCAAATGACGCGCACGCGTGACGTACGTCACGTGCAAGAAATTGCAGAAAATGCCCCCCAGCGATTTCTGGACCCTTTTTTGGCCCAAATCCAAGCCCAGAAACACAGAATAGAAGCTGGAGAATGAGGGAATCAAATTATTCATTCAACGAACATTCAATATTCAAAGTTTGAGGTTTTAGATGTCGTTTCTAGAGAGAGAAGCTCTCTCCTCTCTCTTAGGTTTTAGAATTAGGATTTCTCTTAGAGTATGGTTATTTCTTCATTCCAGGTTCAATGTTCCTTTAATTTATGTTTCTCTTCTACTTTTATTTATTCTAATGCTTTTACTTGTTAATTACTTATGTTGTCAAATTGGCTTATGAACTCTTCATGTTAGATTTGAATATTCTATTTAATGCAATTTGAGGTATTTCAGATTTATGATTGCTTTCTTCTATTTATAATATAAATAATTTAGATTTTTCCCCTTTTGGCTTTGGTTGAGTAATTGGTGACACTTGAGTTATCTAACTTGGCAGTTGATCAAAAATTGGAAGTTGCTGATTGATTTGGATCCCTCTAAAGCTAGTCTTTCCATATGAGTTGACTAGGACTTGAGGAATCAAGTTGATTAGTCCACTTGACTTTCCTTTATTTAGTAAGGGTTAAC
The DNA here is from genome assembly GCF_000816755.2 of Arachis ipaensis. Lineage (NCBI taxonomy): Eukaryota > Viridiplantae > Streptophyta > Magnoliopsida > Fabales > Fabaceae > Arachis > Arachis ipaensis. The sequence continues at coordinate 58,895,146 of NC_029793.2, read as the reverse complement.
TAAGTGGGTGTAATAACAATTCTCATCACACCTGATAAGGATAACTAGGATGGGATTTCCAGTTCTCATACCTTGCCAAGAGTTTTTCTAATTATTAATTTATTTTTCTTGCCATTTAAATTACTTGTTCCTTATTTCAAAAACCCAAAGATACTTTTCCATAACCAATAATAAATCATACTTCCCTGTAATTCCTTGAGAGACGACCCAAGGTTTAAATACTTCGGTTATAAATTTTATTGGGTTTTGTTACTTGTGACAATCAAACTTTTGTACGAAAGGAATTCTTGTCGGTCTAGAAGCTATACTTACAATGGGAATTTATTTGTGAAAACTCTAGATCGCGCGAGAGTTTCGTTCGTCAAAAATGGCGCCGTTGCGGGAGAATTGCAATTGTGTGCCTTATTTTGCTTGTTTAAATATTTTATTTTGCTTGTTTATTTCTTTTTATTTTTGTTTTTAATTTTTATTAGCTACTATGAGCTCTCACCTCCGTCACTTTGAGTTTGGTTCTAATTTTGTTGAAAGGAATGGAAGCTATAATAGGAACATGCGTCAAGGTCGAAACAATCACAGATGGAAGGAGCCACGAGGATCTGATCAACCCTTTCGGCAACAACACTTTCCAAAGTACCAGGGACAACGACCATTTTACGATGCATACCAAGACAATAGTTACGGTGGACCCTCTCGTGACAAACCACCTCCACCAAATTACTATGGTCAAGAGCCATTCCGAGGTGCATACCAAGATGATAGATATAGTAGGCCCCTTGTAGTTACCAACAAGCCCCATCATATGTCAATGAACCACCTCCTCAACATAGCTTCGAACCACCATACTCACAAGCCAATCACAACCATTCACCTCCATATGACCCTAACCTTTACCCACTCCAATTCTAATCCATTTACTCCCAAGAACCACCACTTCCATATGCACCATGTCCATATCCATCGACCCAAGAATCACAGGCTCACCTCAAGGAAACAGTAGATCAATTTCATTCAACCCTTCATCAACTGGAGCAAGCGATAAATCAATTAGCTTCCCGACGTTTCGACACTCAAGGAACTCCCATGACTTCGTATGGAGAATCTAATGAAGAACGTAGCATGAAGGAGACACTAGAAGCTCTGGTTAGCAGTACAGAGCATGTCTTTGTACTGAAACAAGTAGAGGAAGCTAAAATTATCAAGGAAGAAGAATTGGTTGAAGACTTAGGAGACGCTGAACCTCCATGGGAATCAAGAATTGTGGAGAATTCCGCCCAAAAATTTGCAATTGATGCTAAGGAGGATAGTGCACAACCCCCAAGGCATGTATCTTATGAAGAACTGGACGAAACAAATCGAGAAACAAGTTTCCTTGGTAATGATGATCATGAATCAAGCTCTCCTAGTGATGAACTTGCATCCGTAATTGAATTCTTTGAGCTAGAAGAATCTTCCTCGAGTGAATATGAGGATGATGTGGAGGTAGACTTTTCTCAACCTCCATCTTATGACTTGAGTGATGAAGAAGAAATCGAAGACTTTGATCAAGACATAGTTTGATGACAAGTCATCTTATGCTAGCTTTTCAAGCAATTTTCACTTGTTTCATTAGGTTTTATGCACTTTCTTGCATTGTAAGTAAGTAATTTGGAGTGGATTTGCATGAATTGGTGAAATCAATCAACCACCCTTTAATTGACACAAAATCATGAGGTTTAAGCTAGAATTAATTGAATTTTGAATGAACTTTAAACCTTGTGAATTTGGTGATACTTTGATTGGTTGTTTTGATTACATGTAGGTGAAAAAAAGAAAAAAAAATGAGAAAAGCGTGGCCTAAGAAGTGTGCCCAAGGGAAACAAGAAGCGTAGCCAAAGGAGAAGAAAAAGCGTGGCATCATTGAGAAAGAAGGGAAGCTAGGTTGGGTGAGTGAACCGAGCTTCACAAAGAACAAAAAGAGGAAGCAAGGCACAAAGCTCACTTAACTTAGTTAACTGAGCATCAAAGAAAGCAAGGCAAGAGCATAAAGCTCAGTTCACTAAGTGAGCTTTATCGGGCTTCTTCAAAAATAAATTCAAAGCAAAATTCCAAGAAATGAAGCCATCAAGTTTTGAACTCATGAACCAAGGGAATGAAGGAATGCTCCTTGCAAGGAAAACAAGCAAAAATTGGCCAAAAACCCTTCCCCAAGGTTCGAACAAGGGACCTCATGCTACCAAGCTTGCAAGGAAAATAAACCAAAATGATTTGGCAAGGATTCGAACATGGGAGCTCCATGGAGAACAAGGGAGGAGCGCTACTCCTTGTGTAAAGAAAATGAGCCAAAATGGCTCCCCCAAGGTTCGAACTCAAGGCGTCACACTCAAAGGTGGAGCGCTACACAAGGAAAAAAAGGAAAGCTCAGTTTGTTTTCCCAACTGAGCGCTACTCTTCCCCCATTCCCCACACATTGGCATGCTAGGAAGCACACCAAGGAGGAAACCATGCGCATAAGTTGACACGGCCAAGGGGGCTGGGACGCGCAATTGGACGCACCCAAAACAAGATATAGAGCTCAGTTCAATTTTCCAACTGAGCTCTATTGAAGTGTAACTTGAACAAGGCTGGGACGCGCACCAAATTGGGCAAGGAAAGCCAGTTTGGGCGCTCAGTTTGGTTTTTCAACTGAGCTGTGCCCTGGTTGTGCACCATGACTCAATTTTGAGTCTAAAATAAAATAAAATCCAATTCTTCACAAAATTAAAAAGCCCACTCCAAATTCTAAAATCCAAAAAAAAGGAAGTGTATAAATAGAAGCTAGTTTGAGTTAGAGAAGGACCTTTTTTTTATTTTTGAACCTTTTTCCTTACTTTTGAATTTTCAATTTTATTTTCTAGCTTTGGGAGTTTGGGAATTGGGAAGGAGAATTGATCTCTCTTCTTCTTTGTTCTTGCTTCTGCGCTTTCTACTCTTTGTTCTGGACCTTGGGTGGAGAATTGAAGAAATTCTATTTCAATATCACCTTGAGATCTCTTTGTTTATTTTTCTGCATAATTCTAGAAACTGTGATTTGCATCTAAATTCTATTTACTGCCTTCTTCTACTTCTTCTGAAATTTACTCTTCCATTTTCTTTTGCAATTGCTCTTGGGTGGATCAAGAAAGGAATTGAGATCTAGACTTGTTCTCTAGTCTCACCCAACCCCTAAGATCTTCAATTTCTCTTTTAATTTCTGCAATTGAGCTACATTTACTTTCTGTTTTTAACTTCTTCAAGCAATCGTACTCTTCTGTTTGAGATCTGTTTCAATTCAAGTCATCTTTTATTCCTCTGTTGATTGATGTTTATTGTCTTTTGTTTAAATTCTACACTCCCAGCTCCCGGATCCTTTTATGATTCAAGCCATTTTTATTTCTTGCATTTTAAGTTTTAGTTATTTACGTTTCTTGCAATCTAAGTTTCTGTAATCTACATTACTTGCACCTTAAGATTCAACTCTTTTAATTCTTCTGCACTTTAAATTCTTGTCAATTATCCATCTCCCTTTAAATTTCATGCAATTTAGCTTCTGTTGGATACAAAATTGAGTGATTTGTATCCAACAGACTAAAATCATTACTTGTTTCCTTGATACAAATTTAGTCATCTTTAAATTTCAACCACCTGACTAAAATTGCTCAATCCTTCAATCCCTGTGGGATCGACCTCACTCACATGAGTTATTATTACTTGATGCGACCCGGTACACTTGCCGGTGAGTTTTGTGTTGGATCGTTTTCCACACATCATGGTTGCAGTTGAAGAGGTGTGTAAGGAAGTGGAAGAATACACAGAAGAATACAAGGAAGTGGAGCTTGCAGAACAACCGGAAACACCTCTCCCAAGGTCATTATCACCTAATACAAACTTCAAGTGGGTAAAATCCTTAGCCTTTATCTTTACCTTTCCACTTGAATATGGTTTGATTGAAACTGATGGCCAGCTTAGAGCTCTTTGTGGCTTTAAGAGTAAGAGGGAGATGGTTAGCAATAGAAGTTAGCATCCAAAGTTTAATATGGTTCCACGCTCCAAATGGAAGTGCAAGGATTGGTATAGAGCTCGATTAAATGAATTTTGGAAGAAGTTTGGGCATCTCAGTGGAAATTCAGGTTGTGTACCGCCCGGTTGGAATAATGAAGATAGAAGTGACGACGGTTACAAAAGCAAGGTTTGGGATCCTGGAATTCATTCTGATAATCAACACCCCTGGAGCCTAAAAACCTGCTTTAACTTGCTCGAAGGCTTTACGTGCCTAGTATGGGACCCCGGAGGCTATTGGAATTGCAAACGTTGGGGGAGATTTCTGGATGAGTTCAAGCACAAGCCGCCATGACAGGAAGCTCTTCAAATGTCCAACTTAAGGACTTTAACTAAAAGTGCTTGGTGGGAGACAACCCACCATGGTATGATCGTTCTTTTTCCATTTTTGATTTTATTTTGTTTTTTTTGTTTTTAGTTTTATTTTATTTTATTTTATCTTCCCTAGTATCATTTATAACATCAGCATCCGCATCTGCATTTTGCATTCTGCATTTTCTATATAAAAAAAATCACACCATGCGTGCGCATGGGCCACGCGTGGGCGTCGATTCCAAATCGGCATATCAATCCAACGCCTAGAAAGTTGGGTTGGAATCGTGCGACTGGTATGCGTTAGGCATAATTTGGGCCACACGTACACGTCATTTTCATTTACACACACCATGCGTAAGCGTGGGCGACGCGTGAAAATTTTGCCCCTTATTTGAAACAGAGAGTTGCGCCAAAACGACGCTGGATTTGTGCATTTAGCATAATCCTAGTCGACGCATACGCATGCTTCACGCGTACGTGTCATTTCCATTATCCCTCATTCACGCGTTTGCGTCAATGATGCTCCCGCGTCGTTGCACTTCCGCCTCATCCACGCTTTCGCATGACCCATGCGTCCGCGTGGATTTGAATTCACTTAACCTCCCGACGCGGAAACACTAACCCAGCGT
>NC_029793.2:58863090-58890085 GCF_000816755.2 Arachis ipaensis | reverse complement strand
TCTTCTCTTCTCCCCTCCCTATCCCTCTTTCACCCCCTGCCTCCCCCAAGGACCACCGCGGGACTCCCAACGCCGCCATGCCACTTTCCAGTGCCGCCGTGCCACCCACCAGTGCCACCACACCACCACCCTCTCTCTGCGTTCAATTTCTGGTACTACGCACACCAAGTTCCATCGCACTCCAATTCCTTTCTCATTTCAATTAGTTAGTTTTCATACTTTTCAAATTCTGTTCAAATTAGGATAGTTAGAAATGCATGTTCGTAGCTGATTTTAGGAGGTTAGGTAGCTAGGATGTGGTTAGTGGATTTAGGTCTGATAATTGCACCGTTCTTGCTACTTGCTTTATCTATTTTGCAATTTTGAAATTGCTGTGCTGTTGATACTGTTCATATACTGTTCATTATTATTTAATGCTGATTTGATATTATTCAACCTAAATTGCATTTCTTACTGTAGATTGAGTTTGTTTATTCTGAATTCATGTGCCTTGCTATTTGTTACTCTTTTCTGCACTACTTTAATGTCATATGAACTGAATTTCTGCTGCTGTTTATTATCCGGGAACATCCAATTTATAGCCGGAATGCTGTCCGATTTTTCCGAAAATTGTTTCACTTAACTCCCATTCATAAATTGGCTTTGGTACTTTTGAATTCTGCACTAATTGGTTTCAACCAGGCCAATTCATGGATAAATGGGCTAGCATTCCTACTCATTCTGGTTCCTTCTTAGTCAAATCGCATTATTGATGATTTTATTCATTTTACACTTCTTTTATTTATTTGATTTATCATCATTAATCTGCATTCTCTGCTTGAATGTGAGTTGCTTGTTCTTCAAGTTTGTGCAATTTTTGTTAATTAGGAACTACAATACCATTCCACTCACTTTAACTTCACTTTTTAACTCTTAACTGCATTAACTTTCTAACTTCTCTCTTAGTTGTCAACTAACTATTTTCAACCCATTTCAAGGCATGATTATTATTGTTCCTGATAAACAAGCATTCCGCATACCATAGATCTTGGATTGTGATTTTTATTTAAATTCTTTGACTTTTAGCTTGCATACAGTCCAAAATTCTACATTTATCTAACTCACTTCATGCTTCTATTGTTATTCTATTCCTCTTTTGCCCCTCTATGCTTATTTTGCTAAAAAATACTATTTGCTTACCTTTTTTTCTGCTTTAGTTTAATAAACTGTATCCTGGAACTTCTGCTTTTCAGGATGTCTGACCCTAAAGGGAAAAGAAAAGCTAAAACAGGCACAGACAAAATAAAAATAGGAGAATCCTCTATGGCTATCCTGAATATACTGCATGATGATTCCTGGCGGGAGAAGAATTTTACTCCGCAGGAAAAAGCTGATCAGTTAGTGCCTACAACCGACCCAGTCAAATTTGCAAACCGATACTGTGAACTGAAGTATCCAGTCTTTGTAACTTTAAGGAACCTATATCTAGCAAAGACCCTCCGAATTCTAGCCGAATTACTATAGTACACCACAGACCAAATCAAACAGAGAGGCTGGTTCTTTCTGGAGAGGAACTTGACTAAGGTTAATGCATCCTAGGTCAGAGAATTTTACTGCAACTACTTTAAAATGACCCTGGATGCAGTGCAGCTCAGAGGCAAACAGATTCTAGTTACTGAGGAAGCAATTGAAGATATCCTCCAACTCCAGCCCAAATTCGATCAGCCAGATGGTTATCAGCAGGCTGAGAAAGATATGAGATTTATGAGGTTTGATTGGGAAGCAGTGAAGCGCACTATAGCTATTGATCCTGCTGTCCCATGGGTTATGGGTAAGTCAACAGTGACCCCAAAAGGCACCAAAATCATCTACATGAATGATGAGGCTCGGCTATGGCAGCGAATTCTGAGCAACTATGTGATGCTGATCACTCATGAGACTGAGGTGCCAGATGCCATGATTACCCTTATCTGGTGCGTGATGGAGGGCAAGGACCTGTACCAACCACATCTTCTGCTGCCCCTTTAGTATCTGCTGCACCAGCCACCACCACAGCACCTTCACCTGCTTCCGAGCCCATTTACCACTTAGTGCACCGCCTCTTTGAGTGGCTCGACCAGATGGAGCGCTGCAACCAGTGGCGATATAAGCGGTCGAAGCGTTGCAGCAAGCGACGCTACGAGCATTTGAAGTTGATGATCCGGTCGGGCTACGCTGACATCCCCTTCGAGCCTGACACACCATCAGAGCCATCTGAGGAGGAGGCGGATGACCAGGAGGAGGATGCACGAGCAGAGGCTGCACAGGCAGGACCCGAGCAGGCTGTGCCACATCATGAGGAGCCCCAGCAGATACAGCCAGCCGATCCACAGGTCCCTTTACAAACAGAGCCCCCGCTTCAGCAGGCAGATCCTCCGACACCCACACAGACTGCAGCACCTCAGGCCACCATAGAGACACCAGCAGAGCACCCTTCCGGAGATGCCACTTCTTCACACCCAGCCTGATTGAGCATCGAGGACGATGCTATTATATAAGTGTGGGGAGGTCGCCATCTCTGGCGAATTCTATTTTGGTGAACTACTTTCAGACTCTTTATCCTATTTTATTTCTTTTTCTGTATTTTTATTTTATTTTTATTTTATTTTATCTTACTGTCCCTTCAGTACTTGCACATTTTCTTTTACTATATTTTCATTTATTCCTACTTTATTTCTACATTTTGCACTGTGTATATATATCTTAGATATTTAGCTTAATTTGCACTTTTGGCTTATTAGTTGTGATATAGAAAATATAGATTATTTAGTTTAGTTTACCCTTTTAGCATATAATAATTTGGTTTAATTGAAAAGAAAAGAGTAAACTAAGAAATTTTAGTTTTTTAGAATCACAACAATCCACCCAGCATATATATATACCTATTTTTATAAGAGCCATTCAAAGATTCACATTGAGTTGAACGGAAACTCTTAATTCCTACTTGCATGATATACATAATTGATATATGGTTCTTGAGCCAAAGAACACACAACCCGTGAGTTTTTTAGCTTAATTGCATGGTTACATTATTTAACCATAGTTTTCATTCCTGTGTGTTTCGCCCTTCTTCACTATAATTGTAGACTTTACTTTGTTTCATTCTATATGTCCAATATTCAATGTATTTATATTCTTGCATATGATTGAGGCCATTACTTGTTCTTTGCTCACTTTTCCCAAATAAGCCTACCTTTTTATGTCACCCTTGTTAGCCCCCTTGAGCCTTTTAATCCCCTTCTGTTCTATAGCCATATCACTAGCCTTAAGCAGAAAAACAAATCAAATATCCCAAATTGAATCTTTGGTTAGATTAAGATAGAGATAATGTAACAATTAAGTGTGGGGAACTGTGGGAACATGGGTTGATAAGAAAGGATTAAATGGATAAAATAATTAGAATTTGGGAGCATGCTCATGTGAAGCTTAAATAATTAAAAGAATCTATGTGCATTGAAGATTAAAAAGAAACCTTTTAAGTAAATAAATAAATAAAGGGACAAAATTACCCCGATAATAAGTTTAGTAAAAAGATCAATGCACATAGGATAAATTAAAAATAATTTGATGTATGAGTATTTGACAAGAAAGTGGGAAAATCATGGGAAGCTAAGCATAATTTTAAAATTGTATAAAGTATGCATATGTTAGGTGAGATCTTAGACTAATCAATGATTCAATTTATAGCTCACTTAGCCTTATATGTATGCCCTCACCTTTACCTTAGCCCCATTACAACCTTGAAAAAGACCTCATGATGTTTGCATGTGTACATTGAATATTTGTTGATTGGTTAGATGAAGAACAAAGTTTTAGAAAGCATGACTAGAGAAGAATAGAGTGATTAACCCCAAACACTGAGTGACTAGAGTGTATACACAAATCCAATGAGGGTTCAATAGCTCATTTCCATATATCCATATTTAATTATTGATTGTCTTGCAAGTTTGTGAAATCTTTTGATTAACTCAACTCAATTGTGAATGTGTTTTAACATAATTTAGCCTTGGCTGTGCATATATTCCTTGAAAATATGAATCAATTTAACCACATGTAAGCTCTATATATATAAGTGGATGGTAATTAGAATTGCATGATTCATTTAGGTAGCTTGCATTTAGAATAGATTGCATTGCATAAGATTCCACCATTCTACCTTCACTCTTTTCTCTTGGGTTTAGCAGGAGGACATGTTAATGTTTAAGTGTGGGGAGGTTGATAAACCACTATTTTATGATTTATCTTGTGCTCAATTGAGTGTTTTTATCAATTCAATACCCACTTATTCATAAGAATTGCATGGTTTTACAATTCCTTCCTTATTCCATGATATATGTGAAAACATGTTTCCTATGCCTTAAAAATATTAATTTTAATTATCCATTATTACCATTTGATGTCGTGATCTGTGTGTTAAGTATTTTCAGGCTTCATAGGGCAGGAATCGCTTAGAAGAAAGAAAGGAAACATGCAAAAATGGAAGGAACACACAAGCATGAAGAAAATGGCAGCGACGCACACGCATAGACGACGCGGACGCGTGCCTGGCGCAGAGCACAAATGACGCGTACGCGTGACTGACGCGTACGCGTGACTGACGCGTACGCGTGACTGACGCGTACGCGTGACTGACGCATACGCGTGGCAAGGAAAACTCCAAATAACGCACACGCGTGACGGACGTCACGTGCAGGAAATTTCAGAAAACGCCCCCAGCGATTTCTGGACCCTTTTTCGGCCCAAATCCAAGCCCAGAAACACAGAATAGAAGCTGGAGAATGAGGGAATCAAATCTTTCATTCAACGAACATTCAATATTCACAATTTGAGGTTTTAGATGTAGTTTCTAGAGAGAGAGGCTCTCTCCTCTCTCTTAGGTTTTAGAATTAGGATTTCTCTTAGAGTATGGTTATTTCTTCATTCCAGGTTCAATGTTCCTTTAATTTATGTTTCTCTTCTACTTTTATTTATGCTAATGCTTTTTACTTGTTAATTACTTATGTTGCCAAATTGGCTTATGAACTCTTCATGTTAGATTTGAATATTCTATTTAATGCAATTTGAGGTATTTCAGATTTATGATTGCTTTCTTCTATTTATGATATAAATAATTTAGATTTTTCTCCTCTTGGCTTTGGTTGAGTAATTGGTGACACTTGAGTTATCAAACTCAGCAGTTAATCAAAAATTGGAAGTTGCTGATTGATTTAGATCCCTCTAAAGCTAGTCTTTCCACAGGAGTTGACTAGGACTTGAAGAATCAAGTTCTTGACTTTCCTTTATTTAGTAAGGGTTAACTAAGTGGCAGCAAGAACAATTCTCATCACACTTGATAAGGATAGCTAGGATGGGATTTCCAGTTCTCATACCTTGCCAAGAGTTTTTCTAATTATTAATTTATTTTTCTTGCAATTTAAATTACTTGTTCCTTATTTCAAAAACCCAACGATACTTTTGCATAACCAATAATAAATCATACTTCCCTGCAATTTCTTGAGAGACGACCCGAGGTTTAAATACTTCGGTTATAAATTTTATTGGGTTTTGTTACTTGTGACAATCAAACTTTTGTACGAAAGGAAGTCTTGTCGGTATAGAAGCTATACTTACAACGGGAATTTATTTGTGAAAATTTTAGATCGCGCAAGAGTTTCGTTCATCACCTACACAACACACTCACACACACGTTATGGGTACACTCTCGTGTAAGGTTTTATTACTTGGATGACCCAGTGCACTTGCTGGTTAGTTGTACTGGAGTTGTGAAAAGTGTGATCACAATTCCGTGCACCGGATAGCTACAAGCATAAAAGACAAGATACAAATACAAGATAACAAGATATGTATAGATATATAAGAGTATAATAATCATAAGATACTAGCCTCAGCCTGCGGAGTTTAGGCCGACTAGTCAAATACTGACATACAGAGTTTTTGAAAGAAAAACAGCTTATATCATATCTCTCTCAAAGTAAGCCTATAGGGAAAAAATAAGTACAAAAGTGAGAGAACTAATTCAAAATAACCAAAAGACTCCAAAACATGATAAAGGCCCCGGTGCACGAATTGTAAATCACACTTTTCACAACTCGTACCACTAACCAGCATGTGCACTGGGTCGTCCAAGTAATACCTTACGTCAGTAAGGGTCGATCCCACGGAGATTGTCGGCTTGAAACAAGCTATGGTTATCTTGTAATTCTTAGTCAGGAAATCAATGATAAGAGTGATTATATTTATGGAGAGTAAAAAGCATAAATTAAATAGTACTTGTTATGCAGTAATGGAGAACAGATTAAGGATTTCGAGATGCTTTGTCTCTGAGTCACTGCTTTCCTTCCATCTTATTCTTCATGCACGCAAGACTCCTTCCATGGCAAGCTGTATGTTGGGTTTCACCGTCGTCAATGGCTACCTCCTGTCCTCTCAGTGAAAAAGGTCCATGTACATGGCTAATCATCTGTCGGTTCTCACTTGTATTGGAATAAAATCCATTAATCCTTTTGCGTCTATCACTACGCCCAATACTTGTGAGTTTGAAGCTCGTCACAGTCATCCCTTCCCAGATCCTACTCAGAATACCACAGACAAGGTTTAGACGTTCCGGATCTCAGGCTTGGCCGCCAATTTGATTCTAGCTTTTACCACGAAGACTATGGGTTTATGGGGTTGAATACTCTGTTGTCAGGAGAGGCAATCAAACTCCTAAACCAGGAACCCAAGAGATATACACTCAAGCTATTACAGATAGAACATAAGTGGTTGTTAGGTACACGTTCATAGGTAGAGAATGATCATGAGTGTCATCGATCATCACATTCTTCATGGTTAGGTACGAGTGAATATCTTAGAACAGAAACAAGCGTGTTGAATAGAAAATAGAAGTAATTGCACTAATTCATCAAGACACAGCAGAGCTCCTCACCCCCAATCATGGGGTTTAGAGACTCATACCGTAGAGATACAATGTAAAACGTGAAAATGTCATGAGGTAGAAAATAAATCTCTAAAAGTTATTTAAATACTAAACTAGTAACCTAGGTTTACAGAAAATGAGTACACTATGATAGATAGTGCAGAAATCTACTTCCGGGACTCACTTGGTGTGTGCTGGGGCTGAGACTTGAGCTTTATACGTGCCTAGGCTGTTTCTGGAGTTAAACACCAGGTTGTAACCTGTTTTGGGCGTTTAACTCTAACTTGTAACTTGTTTCTGGCATTTGACGCCAGAATAGGGCAGAGAACTGGCGTTGAACACCAATTTGCGTCATCTAAACTTGGGCAAAGTATGGACTATTATATATTTCTGGAAAGCCCTGGATGTCTACTTTCCAACGCAATTAAGAGCGCGCCATTTGGACTTCTGTAGCTCTAGAAAATCTACTTTGAATGCAGGGAGGTCAGAATTCAACAGCATCTGCAGTCCTTTTTCAGCCTCTGAATCAGATTTTTGCTCATGTCCCTAAATTTCAGCCAGAAAATACTTGAAATCACAGAAAAACACACAAACTCATAGTAAAGTCCAGAAATGTGATTTTTATTTAAAAACTAATAAAATATACTAAAAACTAATTAAATCCTACTAAAAACTATGTAAAAACAATGGCAAAAAGCGTATAAATTATCCGCTCATCACAACACCAAACTTAAATTGTTGCTTGTCCCCAAGCAACTGAAAATCAAATAGGATAAAAAGAAGAGAATATACTATAAATCCCAAAATATCAATGAAACTTAGCTCCAATCAGATGAGCGGGACTAGTAGCTTTTTGCCTCTTGAATAGTTTTGGCATCTCACTTTATCCATTGGAGTTCAGAATGATTGGCATCTATAGGACCTCAGAATTCAGATAGTGTCATTGATTCTCCTAGTTCAGTATGTTGATTCTTGAACACAGCTACTTTATGAGTCTTAGCGTGGCCCTAAGCACTTTGTTTTCCCATATTACCACCGGATACATAAATGCCACAGACACATAATTGGGTGAACCTTTTCAAATTGTGACTCAGCTTTGCTAGAGTCCCCAATTAGAGATGTCCAGGGTTCTTAAGCACACTCTTCTTTTTGCTTTGGACCTTGACTTTAACCACTCAGTCTCAAGTTTTTACTTGACACCTTCACGCCACAAGCACATGGTTAGGGACAGCTTGGTTTAGCCGCTTAGGCCAAGATTTTATTCCTTTAGGCCCTCCTATCCACTGATGCTCAAAGCCTTGGATCCTTTTTATTGCCCTTGCCTTTTGGTTTAAAGGGTTACTGGCTTTTTGCTCTTGCCTTTTGGTTTTAAGAGCTTTTGGCTTTTTCTGCTTGCTTTTTCTTTTTCTTTCTCTCTTTTTTTTCGCTATTTTTTTTTCTGCAAGCTTTTGCATTCACTGCTTTTTCTTGCTTCAAGAATCAATTTTTATGATTTTTCAGATTATCAATAACATTTCTCCTTTTTCATCATTCTTTCAAGAGCCAACATATTTAACATTCATAAACCACAATATCAAAAGACATATGCACTGTTCAAGCATTCATTCAGAAAACAAAAAGTATTGTCACCACATCAAAATAATTAAACTAGTTTCAAGGATGAATTCGAAATCATGTACTTCTTGTTCTTTTGTAATTAAAACATTTTTTATTTAAGAAAGGTGATGGATTCATAGGATGTTCATAATTTAAGGCATAGACTCTAATCTTTATTTATTATTTAATGGAAATAATATAAACTAAGCATAAAAGCAAACACTTTAGCAATAAAAGAAACTAAAGACATAAAGACAAATGACTCTAATTTTAATACTCATATACTCTTAAAATAGATAAAAGGATATCACAGAGTTAGGATTCAACAACCTTTGCTTTGGGAGGTAGATGCCTCTTTAGTCTATGAGGTGCTTGTCCATTTGGCTCCAGGGAGGCATATGTCTTCTAGGATTTTGTCCAAGCTCTGATTTGGTCTCATCATTCTCCTATTAAAGGAGTCTGGATCATCTTGCAGTTGAGGCAGCTTGAAGATCTCCCTTATTTTGTCAGGGTGGGTGTGAACAATCTTCCCTCTGACCAGAGTTTGATAGTCATAGAATGCGGTTCCAGCTATTCTCTGCCTGTCTGTTTGCCACATATTAGAGTAGAATTTATGAACCATGTTTCTTCCCACCTTTGTTTCAGGATTAGCTAGGACTTCCCAGCTCCTGTTTCGAATTTGCTCTTGGATCTCCGGATATTCGTCTTCTTTCAGATCGAATTTAACTTTCGGGATCACTGACCTTAGACCCATTATTTTGTAGTAATGGTCTGAATGTCCTCTGGTTAAGAACTTCCCTTGATTCCAAAGAGATTTTGGAATATTCTCTTTCTTGCCTCTTGAGTTGGTTTGTTTTCCTTTAGGAGCCATGATCTTGGTGGGTATTGGCTTAGTGATCACGGACAAACACACCAAACTTAGAGGTTTGCTTGTCCTCAAGCAAAAGAAAAGAAAGGAGAGGGATAGAGGGAGAGCCAAGTTCGAATTGTGGAAGAGAGGGGAAGGCCGAACGAGGATTTAAAGGGAAGGGGGTGGGTTTTGAAAACTTTTTTTTGAAAAAGATATGATAGAAAATGTGATTTGGAAAAGATAAGTATGATAGGAAAAGATGTAATTTAAAATTGAAAAGATATGAAAGATATTTGAAAAAAAGATAAATTTGTTCTAAAAATATTGTGAGGATTTGAAAAAGATATTGATGAGTTTGAAAGAAATTTTAAAAAAGATAGATTTGTTTTGAAAAAGATTTGAGAAGAGGTTGAAGAAGAATTGAGAAAGATTTAATTTTTGGATTAAGATTTTTTTTTTAAAATTTTTTTTGGAAAGAAAAAGTTTGAAAAATGAAAGTATGGGAACATGTTTATTCAAGAAAAATGGATTGAAATATGAAAATTTGAAAAAAAAAATCAAGTTGGGAACAAAAACTTCCTCCCCTCCACAATCCTGGCGTTAAACGCCCAACTGCTGCATGTTTAGGGCGTTTAACTCCCCTTTGTAGCCTCTTTTGGGCGTTTAACGCCCAGCTGCTGCTTCTGGCTGGCGTTAAACGCCAGAATTCCTTAGTCACTGGGCGTTTTTCCTGAACGCCCAGGACGCTGCAACGCCTGCAAGTATGGCGTTAAACGCCCAGAATGGGTATACCCATTCTGGCGTTTAACGCCTAGAAAGGTATCATTACTGGCGTTAAACTCCCAGTAGATGCTTCTTTTGGGCGTTTAACGCCCAGTTATACCTCTTATTGGAGTTTTCTTACAAGTGAACTCCTTTTCCCTATTTTGTGCTCTGAATCCTTCTGTATCCCTATGAACTTATACAATTGATGCTTTATCTTGAAGATTATTAATATTGAACTTGTATAATTTAAAAATAAATAAAATGAAGAATAGAATAAAATAAAATAGCAGAAAAATTTTTTTAATGGTTGGGTTACCTCCCAGCAAGCGCTTCTTTATTGTCTCTAGCTGGACCTTGCTGAGCTTTTAATCTAGCTTCAGCCTTGAGCACTCTTGCTCAACATTGCCTTCAAGATAATGCTTGATTCTCTGTCCATTAACAATGAACTTCTTATTAGAATCAATGTCTTGAAGTTCCACATAGCCATATGGTGACACACTTGTAATCACATATGTTCCCCTCCACCGGGATTGTAGTTTCCCGGGGAATAGCCGGAGCCTAGAGTTAAACAGCAGAACCTTCTGTCCTGGTTCAAAGACTCTGGATGACAGCTTTCTGTCATGCCACCTTTTTGCTTTCTCTTTGTAAATCTTAGCATTTTCGAAAGCAGTGAGTTTGAATTCTTCTAGCTCATTTAGCTGGAGCAATCTTTTTTCTCCAGCTAATCTAGCATCAAAGTTTAGGAATTTGGTTGCCCAGTAGGCCTTATGTTCTAATTCCACGGGCAGATGACAGGCCTTACCATACACAAGCTGGTATGGAGAGGTCCCTATAGGAGTCTTGAATACTGTTCTGTAAGCCCACAGAGCATCATCCAAGCTTCTCGCCCAATCCTGTCTACGGGTACTTACAGTCCATTCCAGGATTCTTTTTAGTTCTCTATTAGAGACTTCAGCTTGCCCGTTTGTCTGTAGATGATATGGAGTTGCCATCTTGTGGCTAATTCCGTACCGGACCATAGCAGAGTAAAGCTGTTTATTGTAGAAGTGAGTGCCCCTATCACTGATTAGTGCTCTAGGGACACCAAACCTGCTGAAGATATGTTTCTGGAGGAACTTCAGCACTGTCCTAGTATCATTAGTGGGTGTGGCAATGGCCTCTACCCATTTGGATACACAGTCGACTGCCACCAGAATATAAGTGTTTGAGTATGATGGTGGGAAAGGCCCCATGAAGTCAATACCCCATACATCAAACAACTCAATCTCCAAGATTCCTTGTTGAGGCATGACGTAACCATGAGACAGATTACCAGCTCTCTGTCAACTGTCACAGTTACGTACAAACTCTCGGGAATCTCTATAGAGAGTAGGCCAGTAGAAGCCACATTGGAGGACCTTGGTGGCTGTTCGCTCACCTCCGAAGTGGCCTCCATATTGTGATCCATGGCAATGCCATAAGATCTTCTGTGCTTCTTCTCTAGGCACACACCTATGGATTATTCCGTCTGCACATCTCTTAAAGAGATAAGGTTTATCCCACAAGTAGTACTTTGCATCAGTAATTAATTTTTTCTTTTGTTGCCTGCTGTACTCGTTAGGTATGAACCTTGTAACTTTATAGTTTGTAATGTCTGCAAACCATGGTATTTCCTGAATGGCGAACAAATGCTCATCCAGAAAGGTTTCAGAGATCTCAATAGGGGGAGAGGACGCCCCTTCTACTGGTTCTATCCGGGACAGATGATCAGCCACTTGGTTTTCTGTCCCTTTTCTGTCTCTTATTTCTATATCAAACTCTTGCAGAAGCAACACCCATCTTATACTTTGTGTCAAACACAAATGGCGTGTCAGCAGCTAGCAGGTTGCTCAGAGGTTTTGCAATTTTTGAAAAATCCTTTATAAACCTCCTATAGAATCCTGCATGCCCCAGAAAGCTTCTGATTGCCTTAACATTGGCAGGTGGTGGTAATTTTTCAATTACCTCTACCTTAGCTTGACCCACCTCTATTCCCTTGTTCGAAATCTTGTGCCCAAGGACAATCCCTTCAGTCACCATAAAGTGACATTTTTCCCAGTTTAAAACCAGGTTAGTCTCTTGGCATCTTTTCAGAACCAGTGTCAGGTGATCAAGACAGGAGCCGAATGAGTCTCCATATACTGAGAAGTCATCCATGAAGACTTCTAGAAATTTTTCTACCATATCAGAAAAAATAGAGAGCATGCATCTCTAAAAGGTTGCAGGTGCATTGCATAGCCCAAATGGCATCCTTCTGTAGGCAAATACTCCAGATGGACATGTGAATGTTGTTTTCTCTTGATCTTGGAGATCTACTGCAATTTGGTTGTAGCCTGAATAGCCATCCAAAAAGCAGTAATAATCATGACCTGCTAGTCTTTCTAGCATCTGGTCTATGAATAGTAAAGGAAATGATCCTTTCTGGTGGCTGTATTGAGCCTTCTATAGTCAATACACATGCGCCACCCTGTAACTGTTCTTGTAGGGACCAGTTTGTTTTTTTCATTATGAACCACTGTCATGCCTCCTTTTTTGGGGACAACTTGGACAGGGCTCACCCAGGGGCTATCAGAAATACGATAAATAATCCCAGCCTCTAGTAACTTGGTGACCTCTTTCTGCACCACCTCCTTCATGGCTGGATTTAGCCACCTCTGTGGTTGAACCACTGGCTTAGCATCATCCTCTAATAGGATCTTGTGCATGCATCTGGCTGGGCTTATGCCCTTAAGGTCACTTATGGACCACCCAAGAGCTGTCTTGTGTGTCCTTAGCACTTGAAGTAGTGCTTCCTCTTCCTGTGGATTTAAAGCAGAGCTTATGATCACCGGAAAAGTGTCACCTTCTCCCATAAATGCATATTTCCGGGATGGTAGTAATGGTTTGAGCTCAGGTTTTGAAGGTGTTTCCTCTTCCTGAGGAATTTCCAGAGGCTCTTTTATCTCCTCTGAATCCTCCAAATCAGGCTGAGCATCTTTAAAGATGTCTTCTAGCTCTGATTCGAGACTCTCAGCCATGTTGATCTCCTCTACCAAAGAGTCAATAAGATCAACTTTCATGTAGTCTTTTGGTGTGTTTGGATGTTGCATGGCTTTGACAGAATTTAACTTGAACTCATCCTCATTGACTCTCAGGGTTACTTCCTCCTTTTGGACATCAATGAGAGTTCGTCCAGTTGCTAGGAAAGGTCTTCCTAGAATGAGAGTAGCACTCTTGTGCTCCTCCATTTCCAGTACTACAAAGTCAGTGGGAAAGGTGAATGGCCCAACCCTGACAATCATGTCTTCAATCACGCCTGACGGGTATTTAATGGAGCCATCAACAAGTTGGAGACATATCCTGGTTGGTTTGACTTATTCAATTAAACTAAGCTTTCTGATAGTGGATGCAGGTATTAGGTTTATGCTTGCCCCAAGATCACATAAAGCTGTCTTGGTGCAATCTCCCTCTAATATGCATGGTATCATAAAGCTCCCGGGATCTTTAAGATTTTCTGGGAAGCTCTTCAGAATGACTGCACTGCATTCCTCAGTGAGGAGAACTCTTTCAGTTTCTCTCCAATCCTTCTTATGACTCAAGATCTCTTTCATGAACTTGGCATAAGAGGGTATTTGCTCAAGTGCCTCTGCAAATGGAATCTTTATTTTAAGAGTCCTGAGGTAGTCTGCAAAGTGAGCAAATTGCTTATCCTGCTCCTCTTGGCGGAGTTTTTGAGGATAAGGCATCTTGGCTTTGTATTCCTCAACCTTGGTTGCTGCAGGTTTAATTCCTACAGAGGTGGTTGAGGAAGCCTTTTTAGAGGGGTTGTTATCAGCACTTGTGTGTGTCTGATCCCTCATTGGTGTTTGAATGCCAGGGTTGGAAGCTTGATTGGCGTTGGACGCCAACTTCTTACCTGTTTCTAGCGTTTGAACGCCAGAACTGAGCTTCCATTGGGCGTTTGACGCCAGCTCCTTGCCTGTTCCTGGCGTTTGAACTCCAGAACTGTGCGTGGGTTGGGCGTTTAACGCCAGCTTTGCATTCTTTTCTGGCGTTTGAACACCAGAGTTATTCCTCTCTGGGCTCTTACTGTCCTCAGAAGGATTTTAGAGAGTATTTTTCTCATCCTCTGTCAATTGTTCTTTTTTGGCTTTCTGCTGCTCTGAAGTGAGGTATTTAATGTTTTCCCACTTCTTAATTGAACTGCCTAGCACTCGTCTATTATCTGCTTTGATAACTGCTGTTTTGTCTGATTCAACTATGCTTCCATGTTTTTATTAGCAATTTTAGTGTCTTGTAGCATCTCCTTGAATTCTGCTAGCTGTTTTGTTAGAAAACACAATTGTTGATTGAGTTCAGCAACTTGTTCTGGAGGACCAAGCTCAGTAGATACTGCTTTGGCTTCTTCTTTTATGGAGGACCCACTACTTATGTACAGATGCTGATTTCTAGCAACTATATTAATAAGCTCTTGAGCCTCTTCAATAGTTTTTCTCATGTGTATAGATCCACTAGCTGAGTTGTCTAGAGATACCTGAGCTCTTTCTGTAAGCCCATAGTAGAAGATGTCTAATTGCACCCACTCTGAAAACATTTCAGAAGGGCATTTCCTTAGCATCCCTCTGTATCTCTCCCACGCATTATAAAGGGATTCATCATCCTCTTGTTTAAAGCCTTGGATGTCCAGCCTGAGCTGTGTCATCCTTTTTGGAGGGAAATATTGATTCAGGAATTTGTCTGATAACTGTTTTCATGTTCTTATGCTTGCTGTGGGTTGGTTATTTAACCACCTTTTTAGCTTGATCTTTTAGAACAAACAAAAATAGTAACAGCCTGTATACATCCTGATCAACCTTCTTGTCACGTACTGTGTCAGCAATTTGCAAGAATTGTGCCAGAAACTTAGTAGGTTCTTCCTGTGGAAGACCGAAATACTAGCAGTTTTGCTGCACCATGACAATGAGTTGAGGATTTAGCTCAAAACTGTCTGGTTTGATGGAGGGTATACAGATACTACTCCCATATGCAGCAGTAGTGGGGTTAGCATATGACCCTAGAGTCCTTCTGGACTGTTCATTTCCACTTAGATCCATGACGGAGAAAGGGAGATGATGTGAATTGCAAGTAAAATATATTTTTATATGTTTTTTTTATTAAAAATAACCGAGAAAAATTAAAAAAAATAAAGTAAAATAATTAGAAGATAAAATATAGATTTCGAAAATTAAAAGAAAAAGAAAATAAAAAGAAGTTTGACTGTTGAATTGACTAATTAATTGAAAAGATTTGAAAATTTTTTTGAATCTGATTTTCGAAAAAGATTTGAATTTTGAATTTTTAAAACTAAGATAAGATAAAATAGAAAGTTTTAAAATAAAAATCTAAATTTTTAAAGGAAAATTTCAAAAATTAATTGAAACAAAGAGAAAAGATATTTTTGAATTTAATGAAGACAGAGAAAAACACACAAAAGACACAAGACTTAAAATTTTTAGACCTAATGCTCCTTGTTTTTCGAAAATTTTGGAGGGAAAATACCAAGGAACACCAAACTCAAAAATTTTAAGATCAAAATACAAAGAAGACTCAAGAACACCTTGAAGACTCACAAGAACAAAAAGAATAAAATTCAAAGATTCAAGAACATAAAAAGAACACCAAACTTAAAACTTTTTGGAAAACTAAAATAAATTTTCGAAAAATAAAGAAAAATAACAAGAGAACACCAAACTTAAAAGTTTGGCACAAGATTTAATTAAAGAAAAATTATTTTTGAAAGTGTTTTAAAAGGGAAATACTCAATTACCAAGAACATAAGCACAACGCTCTAGCCAATTGAGCTATAAATTTAAAGTGTTTTAAAAAAAAGTATTTAATGTATAAAATCCTTTTGAATACTGATAATTTGAAAATACACAAGAAAAACAAGGAAAGACACAGAACAAGAAAAACTAAAGATCAAACAAGGAAAATAGCAAGAACAACTTGAAGATCAAGAAAGAACAATGAACATAAATTCGAAAATTTAAAGGAAAATAGAGGCATGCAATTGACACCAAACTTAAAACATAAAACTAACCTCAAACAGAAAACTCTAAAGATTAATATAGAAAAATAATAAATTTTTGGAAAATTTTTGAAAAGAAAATAAAAGACTCTGACTCAAAAGACAAAATTTTCCTAATCTAAGAAACAAAATGAACCGTCAGTTGTCCAAACTCGAACAATTCGCGGCAACGGTGCCAAAAACTTGGTGCACGAATTGTAAATCACACTTTTCACAACTCGTACCACTAACCAGCAAGTGCACTGGGTCGTCCAAGTAATACCTTACGTGAGTAAGGGTCGATCCCACGGAGATTGTTGGCTTGAAGCAAGCTATGGTTATTTTGTAATTCTTAGTCAGGAAATCAATGATAAGAGTGATTATATTTATGGAGAGTAAAAAACATAAACTAAATAGTACTCTGAGTCACTGCTTTCCTTCCATCTTCTTCTTCACGCACGCAAGGCTCCTTCCATGGCAAGCTGTATGTTGGGTTTCACCGTCATCAATGGCTACCTCCCGTCCTCTCAGTGAAAAAGGTCCATGTACATGGCTAATCATCTGTCGGTTCTCACTTGTATTGGAATAAAATCCATTAATCCTTTTGCGTCTGTCGCTACACCCAATACTTGTGAGTTTGAAACTCGTCACAGTCATCCCTTCCCAAATCCTACTCAGAATACCACAGACAAGGTTTAGACGTTCCGGATCTCATGCATGGCCACCAATTTGATTCTAGCTTTTACCACGAAGACTCTGGGTTCATGGGGTTGAACGCTCTATTGTCAGGAGAGGCAATCAAACTCCTGAACCAGGAACCCAAGAGATATACACTCAAGCTATTACAGATAGAATGTAAGTGGTTGTCAGGCACACATTCATAGGTAGAGAATGATCATGAGTGTCACGGATCATCATATTCTTCATGGTTAGGTACGAGTGAATATCTTAGAACAGAAACAAGCGTGTTGAATTGAAAATTGAACTTATTGCATTAATTCATCAAGACACAGCAGAGCTCCTCACTCCCAATCATGGGGTTTAGAGACTCATACCATAGAGATACAATGTAAAACGTGAAAATATCATGAGGTAGAAAATAAATCTCTAAAATTTGTTTAAATACTAAACTAGTAACCTAGGTTTACAGAAAATGAGTACACTATGATAGATAGTGTAGAAATCCACTTTCGAGGCCCACTTGGTGTGTGCTGGGGCTGAGACTTGAGCTTTACACGTGCCTATGCTATTTCTGGAGTTAAACACCAGGTTGTAACCAGTTTTGGGTGTTTAACTCCAACTTGTAACCTGTTTCTGGCGTTTGACGCTAGAATAGGGCAGAGAACTGGCATTGAACGCCAATTTGCATCATCTAAACTCGGACAAAGTATGGAATATTATATATTTCTGGAAATCCCTGGATGTCTACTTTCCAACGCAATTGAGAGCGCACCATTTGGACTTCTGTAGCTCCAGAAAATTCAATTTGAGTGCAAGGAGGTCAGAATCCAACGGCATCTGCAATCCTTTTTCAGCCTCTGAATCAGATTTTTGCTCAGGTCCCTAAATTTCAGCCAGAAAATACCTGAAATCACAGAAAAACACACAAACTCATAGTAAAATCCAGAAATGTGATTTTTATTTAAAAACTAATAAAAATATACTAAAAACTAATTAAATCCTACTAAAAACTATGTAAAAATAATGCCAAAAAGCGTATAAATTATCCGCTCATCAGGCCCTCTGCTCTGTCACCATCAAGTAACTCACCGAGGAGGGTTACGCTCTGCATCTAAAAAATAACAAAGTATGAAATGAGAACCAAAGGTTCTCAGTATGGTAACAGTGTCCAGTAATGTAAGATGTAAGACCCCGGAATGCTAGAGGCAATCCTAGAGCTTCATACCAAACAGTTATCCACGCTTAGAAAAATAAATAACTTAAACCATAAACAATAAATAGGGTTATCTACACTTAAGGAATTTCTAACTAGTACTAATCACACCACTGTATCCCACATCCTTTGCCAACCTAGCCTCTGTGCGACCCCATCACCACTGCCTACCGAACCTCCTCAATCCCAGTAGAAAACACAAGTAATGCAGACAAGTAAAGCACAAGTAAGGTACATGTACCGCAATTAGAACAGTTAGCAAGTAAACATGTGATTCATTTAGGCATAACAGATATTAAGCAAAGCACACAAACAGGTTGAAGATGCGATGATGAATGCCTTTTCTATTGGCTCGTGATATCACTTGTCGGTCCATAGAGATATAGGCTCTGCACACTCATGCAGCAGAGAATTTTGCCAAGCCAGAGATATAGGATCTGCACACTCATGCAGCAGGGAGTCTACTATGCCAGAGATATAGGCTCTGCATACTCATGCAGCAGAGACGGTTATGCGAGCGGGATACCACTCCAGCCCTCACATCTCAACGTAAGCGGGAAAAACCAACTGTCCTTACGTCGGCCCTGCAACCTTGACAAGCGGGAGACTGCCATAGCCCTTGCCCGAGGCGCATAGCAACTCAACAGTCTCATCATAAAACAATATATCAGTGGCTTTCATAAATCATTTTCAGTACTCAGTGAAGTCATCTTTCCACTTCGAGTCCTAGACTCATCTCAAACACCATCAATCCGTAATTTCACAACTCAATACCTTAAACATCATTACTGTACTCTGCCATCTCACTCAACTAATCCAATGTCAGTTGACTAATCCGTCCTCAGTACTCCAGAAATCTAAGCCTCCGTCTTCTAACCTTTTACCAAAAAGTATCTAGTTAAACCCACTTATAGTATTCTCTATGTTCGAAAGCCTAAAAACAAGTTAAGGCATTGTAGATAAGCGTTACGGAAGTTTACAAGCTTGCCAAAAAGGTGAAACAATTAAAAACAAGGTTTTCTTTGAAAAATAGGGCAGTGTGCGTACACATAGGGTTGTGTATACGCACTCCCAGAAGAATTTTCACAAAGGGTGCATACGCATAGAGGTGTGCGTACGCACAGAAGATAAAAAATTTTATTTTAAATGCACGCATAGATACGTGCAAACGCCCTCAACAGAATGCACTTTCCAACGTGTGCGTGCACATGCACAACTTGCAAATTTCGCAAGGTATGTGTGCGCACCAGAGTGTGCTAGCGCTCCCAACAGTAGGCATATCCCTATGTGTGCGTGCGCACCAGAATGTGCATACGCACATTTTCAAAATCTTACAGGGTATTGCACAAGGGTATGCATACACACAAGTCAAAACATATCCCCTGTTCAGAGTACGCGCACAACAGTGAGCGTGCGCACACAAACCAAAAATCACAAATTCTACAACATCACAGAATTCAGATTTCTGACACCAACTTCCAACGATCAATCTTTTTCTACAAAATTTTTATTTTCACAAAATATATACCATTTTAAGCTCTTTGAATTATCTCAAATTTGATATAAAATTCAATCAATTTCAAAAATCGTATCTCAAGATACGATCCGTCAAAGTTCACCAAAAACTGGTTTTTACCAAAAGTTTACTAGGTTCTCAAACCTTCAAAATTCACAACCAAACCAATTCAAAGCCTATTCAATTTCACCATAAAGCACTACCAACTACTACACTTTACCTTTCCATTATAACTCAATCAATCCAACACCTACCTCAATCAATTCATCCACCATAAACTCAACAATTCCACACTTTCTACATCAAAATTCCAATATCAACAACCTTAACATAATCTCACTACTCACAAGCATCACTTATCCTATCTCAACATCAACAAACACCATAATTCATTATCAATCCACACAATCATCATTATACCACCCAACTTCATAATTCAACATCATCATTCACCATAATTAACCCGAGATTTGATGGCCCAAACTGACGTTTAAATGCCAGCCAGAGACCATTTTCTAGCGAAAACGCCGGAACTGGCACCAGAACTGGAGTTAAACACCCAAACTGGCATCCAAGCTGGTGTTTAACTCTAGAAAAGGCCTATGCATGTGTAAAGCTAAATGCTCAGCCTAAGCACAAACCAAGTGGGTCCCGGAAGTGGATTTCTGCACTCTCTGCACTTAGTTACTCAATTTCTGTAATCCTTAGTAACTAGTTTAGTATAAATACTAGTCTTTCCTATTGTTTTAGGGATCTTTGGACTTTTATCATCTTTTATCAACTTCATGCTTGGCTGGCCTCACAGCCATGCCTAGGCTATTTTCTCTTATGTATTTTCCAACGGTGGAGTTTCTACACCTCAGAGATTAGGGTGCGGAGCTCTGCTGTTCTTCATGAATTAATGCAAGTACTATCATTTCTCTTTTAATTCATGCTTACTCCTTCTCCAAGATATACTCTCGTACTTAATTTAGTTAAGTCAGAATGAAGGAGTGACCCGTGACAATCACCCACTATCTTCGTTACTCGCTTATTCAAGATCCGCGTGCCTGATAACCACAAGCGGTCTACATGATGTTCAATGTAGTCATTGGACGACAGCTGGAGTATAACCTCTTATGTCTCTGATCCACGGATTTGACTTGCCTGTCCTGACAACAGAGCATTTGAATCCGTAAGATTAGAACCTTCGTGGTAGAGGCTAGAACCAATTGGCAGCATTCTTGAGATCCGAAAAGTCTAAACCTTGTCTGTGGTATTCCGAGTAGGATCTGGGATGGGATGACTGTGACGAGCTTCAAACTCACGAATGTTGGGCGCAATGACAGTGTACAAAAGGATAGAGAGATCATATTCCGACACAAGTGAGAACCGATAGATGATTAGCCGTGCGGTAGCTGTGCCTGGTATTTTTCATCCGAGATGAGAGATCCGACAGTTGATTAGCCGTACAGAAATCGTACCTGGACCATTTTCACTGAGAGGACGGATGGTAGCCATTGACAATGGTGAACCACCAAAACGCAACAATAAGAAAGCAGAGGTTCAGAAGCAACAAAGCATCTCCAAACGCTTATCTGAAAGTCCCACCAATGAGTTACAAAAGTATTGATCTTGCCTGGGAAATAGGTCGGCTTCAACTCCTCAAGGTCAGCCGAGCTATACGCTGCAAGATTGGACGTCCACTCCTCATAGTCCGAATTCTCCTTTCTCCTTGTAGATGTGAGGGTGTGAGTAATACAAAAAGAGGTGGAGCGTACCTGCAAAGGCACTCCAATGCTTAAGTCAGTTATGGTGTTAATTCAGAGTGGATGAGAAAAGATACTTTACCTTGCTTTTATAGATATTTAATCGTCCGTTATATTCTAGATGATTATTTGACCGTTCTTGATAATTGGTTTTGTAACTGACTTTATTTATACCGTTTGAGACGTCAGTTATAATGTCATTAATTTTGCCGAGTTATAATTCATAAGGGCCAAATAATAACGGTAAAGGCGAGTTATGATGATGGTCGGTTATGATTTGTATTAATGGTGACCATATCACAGCCCCCAAGCTTAGCCTGAGGAAGATTTTAATGAAGCAGGTTGAGCTTTACTTTTTGATGAGTTATAACTCGGCTTGTGTGGGTTAGTGGATGAGCCCCCAGATCAACTTACTTCATTAAAAGATGGTTTTAGTGGTTTAAAATGTGGGTATGTGGTGAGTCGTGTCCGTTATTTCCTGATGAAAGAGAAGGAATAATGGTTGCATTTAATTTTTGCGGTTTCCCAATGTTTGGCTCACTGTTTGATGTGGCTTTGGGAGTGGGAGGTGATTATTTGGAACATTTTGTTCCTTTAATTCTTCGAATCTCTTCAGATTTTCCTGGGTGTTTTGTTGGCTGTTTGTTATATGCTTGCTTTCTTTTGAAGAATGAGTAAGAGAGGTATGAGTCTCTTTTTCTATTTCTGATCCATTTCTGTGCTTTCTCCTTTGTTTTTCCTTTTTTTGTTTCTTCTTCTACTGCTTTTCGATCTAATGGGGTTTGGGAAAGAGAAGAAGGATAGGGTGGATTGGTCGTATGATTGGGTAGGGGAAGATGTTAACTCACGGGTTTCACTTTTTTCTGATGAAGCGGCGGTGAGGGAGGTGGATGTGAATAAAATAGTGAGGGTAGGTTCCGGAGTCAAGGTGGAGTTGTTACCATGTAGTGTGGATGATAGGGTTTATCACCGAGAGTGGGGGTTTGGGTTCTTTTACATGCATAGCTGTGTGCTTGAAGAGTTGCAGGTTAGGCTTCCTTTTACGGAGTTTGAGTGTCAAGTTTTTAAGCAGCTCAACTGTGCTACCTCACAGCTTCATCCAAATGGATGGGCTTTCCTTCGATCTTTTGAGGTTTTGATGGAGTTTCTGGAGGAAGTGCCGTCTGTGGATTTGTTCTTTTCCTTATTTCAAGCTAAAGGTGTTTGGAAAGGAGGTTGGGTAAATTTCAATAGCACTCCGGGATTTGGGATTTTTAAACTGTACAAATCTTCTTTTAAAGACTTCAAGGAGATGTATTTTAAAGTTAAGAGTTCAGAAGAGGATTTTCCGTTTTTTATTGATGAAAACCTTGCTGAGAAATTTCCCCTCTTTTGGTGCTCGGAGCCACAAAATATACTCGGTCCGGAGGTTATATCGCCGAGGAATGAGTGTCTGATAGAATTTTTGGTTGAGAATGTTGATCGAAAAAATTTGATATCGATGTATGAGTTGCTGAAGTGGGAAGAGGATAAGGTTGCTGTTGTAGAGTATCTAGGTGAGTTTCTAGGGTTTATGTTATTGTTTGTGTTTCTTGTTGAAAAAATTTTAACACGATATGTTTTCTTCAGGTGGGAAGTATCCTGGCGTTTCTACTGCATCGCTAAGGATGCGGTTTAAGAATAAAAATTTGGAGAAAGAGGTGTCGTCATCTAATGCTGAGAAGGTTGTTGGTACTGGCGAGGTTTCGCAGCCTCGACAAGGGCGGAGGAAAGTTATCGCGAAGAAAAGGAAGAAGTCCGAGCTTGTGGAATTATCAGATGATTCTGATGAGAAAGAGTTTGGGGTTCCTCTTGAAGAGTTACAGGCTTTTATGGGGAATCAAAAAAGGCTGCACGAGATTTCTGAGGAAAGTGAGGCGTTTTCGGTGTGGGGAAAGGAATATCCTTACATGGCTGTTGTGGATGAGTATTGCCAATCGTCGGCCGATGTAACTCTTGCCAAGGAGGTCGGGGATGTGGCTGTTGGGCAATATATGCAGGTAACAAGTTACTGATGTTTTCCTTATTTTTCCTTTTGTTTTCTTATGAGTTTGTTTTGCCCTCCAGGTTGTTGGGTTGCGCCTTGCAAGTCTGGGTCGAAGTCAGGAATTGAAACATAAAGGAGTGGCTGCTGAGAAAGGTGAGGTATCTGTTTTGAAGGAAGAGTTGATTAAGTGTAAGAATCTTGCTGCTGAGCTTCAAGCTCGTTTGACTGAGACCGAGAAGTTGCTGAAGGAGACTAAGGAAAGTTATGCTAAGGATGTTGAGGATTTGAAGAAGAAGGAAAGCGATCTGGTGAACGTGCAAAGTCGGTTGATTGAGGTGACTGCTCAGCTTAAGGATATGGAGGAGAAAAAGGTGGATGAGATTTTGGACTCGTTTGTTGAAGGTTTTGAAAGGGCAAGGTTGCAGGTGAAGTTTTTGGTTCCGGATGCCGATCTTTCTGGCATGGACCCTGGGAAGATAGTTCGAGATAGTCAGTTGATTGAGGATGATGGGGATGCGGAAGATGAGGCCGATAATGTTTAGGTTGTTATGAAAAGACCTTTGTGAATTTGTTTTTTGTTCTTTTAATCTGACTGTTTTTTGTAAGCGGATAATAGTATGGCTCCTGTTTTTGAGCCTTTTAAAATTGACTTGTTTGAAAATTTGGTGCTTTTTGTAAAAAGCTGTTTGCATTGTTCGGATATATTTTCGAGTTTATTGGCGTTTAATTTGATAATTGCCGTTTGGAGCTTGGACGAGTATTGGCATTTGTCCGAGCTGGATTGATAGTTTGATAAGATCGATTTGATAGAAAGGATAGGACATATGTTCGTCCCTTGTATATTCGGAATTGTTTCATACAAAGGTGCAGGTAGGCTAGCCTCGTTAAAACCTCTCCAAGCAAAACCCTTTGGGATAAAATCTTGGCAGTAGGAAAAAGAGTACAAGCATGTCCCTGTCTTTTTAACTATAAAATTTCTTTAAAGAGGATACATTCCATGTACTAGGTAAGAGGTTACCATCTAGTGTTTCTAATTTGTATGCTCCTTGGCCGAGTGCTTGGGATACTCGGTATGGACCATCCCAATTGGCTGCGAGCTTTCCATGTGTTGGTGGTTTCCGAGCAGTTTCAGTTTCGCGGAGAACTAGATCTCCTGTGATGAAGTTTCTGTTTCTCACCGCTTTGTTGTATTGTCGAGCTATGGCTTGCTGCGCTGCGCGTTGCCTCAATGTGGCTATGTCTCTTATTTCTTCAATCACGTCGAGCTCGGATTTTCGAGTCTCGTCCTGATTGTTGATGTAAGTTCGGATAGAGTTCTGGGAGATCTCCAGGGGTATCATGGCCTCTGAGCCATATATGGCGAGTAGTGCTTCATACTCGGATTGGTTGTTGCTTGCTTTGAAGGCTAAGTGTATTGAGTGTTCCAATATGAATCCGTCGTTGGCTTCAAGACGAATTCCTGCACCACAGCCTTCTTGATTTGAGGAGCCGTCGACAAATAAAATCCATTGTTTTGCATGATCTTCTTTGGATGGTATGGTAAGTTCGGCAATGAAATCTGCTAGGAATTGTGACTTGATTGGTCCTCTGGATTGGTATCTGATGTCGAATTCAGACAGTTCGACTGCCCATTTAATTAGTCGTCCTGCAACTTCTGGTTTGTACAGCACTTGTCTTAGTGGGTGATCTGTTCTGACATGGATAACGTGGCTCTGGAAATAAGGTCGGAGACGTCGCGCCGAGAATATGAGTGCCAACGCGAGCTTTTCAATCCTTGGATAATTAAGTTCGGCATGCTGTAGAGTTTTGCTAACAAAGTACACTGGATGCTGAACTTTGCTTCTTTCTGTAACAAGGGCTGAGCTTATTGCCCAATCAGTTACTGATAAATATAGAAATAAATCCTCCCCTTGTAGGGGTTTTTGTAGAATCGGCGGTTGTGAAAGTGTTGTTTTTAATTTTGAAAAGGCCCTCTCACAATCGTCGTTCCACTCGAATTTACTTTTCTTTTTTATTGTTTGGAAAAAAGGAACAGAAGTTGAAGCTAAACAGGGAACAAATCTGGAAAGTGCGGCAAGGCGTCCTGTGAGGCGCTGAACTTCTTTTACTGTTTTGGGGCTGGCCATGTCTAGCACTGCTCGGCATTTGTCTGGGTTTGCCTCTATTCCCCTGCTCGTCAGCATGAAGCCTAAGAACTTACCCCCTTGGACGGCGAAGGCACATTTCTCGGGGTTGAGGCGCATGTTGTATCTGCGGATTTGGCCGAATATTTCTGTTAGGTCTGAGATGTGGTTATCTCCGGTTTTTGTCTTGGCGACCATGTCGTCGACATAAACTTCGATATTCCTGCCGATTTGTTTGGCGAACACTTTATCCATAAGACGTTGGTAAGTTGCACCTGCGTTCTTTAATCCAAATGGCATAACTTTATAGCAATAATTGTCGAAATCAGTGATGAAAGCCGTTTTATCTTGGTCGGAGGGGTGCATGAGTATTTGATTATACCCTGAATACGCGTCCATAATATGGCCTGTAACTCAGCCGTGTTGATTGATGTACCTACATATGTAAATTTGTTAGGGTCATTGTTGAAATATACTTTTTGTAAGTCGTCGGATGGTTTCGGGCGCTCGAGGAAATCAGCTCTTGGGTCGAGGTCGGCCAGTATGCCTTCCTTCTGGTTGAGGTCAACATTGTTGACTTGTTGTGTTGCACGGTTTTGGAATTTTAAACTGATGTTGTAACACTGTCGCGCCTCCTTATGGTCTCCATGGATTGTTGCGACCTGATCGCCCTGCACTGGAAACTTCACACAGAGATGAACTGTAGATACAATGGCGCCGAATTTATTCAAAAAAGGTCGGCCAAGAATAAGGTTATATGGGCTGAAACAATCCACTACTAAATATTGAATATCATTAGTTTTTGAAAAGGGTTGCTCACCCAGTGTGGTCTGTAACCACACTGATCCGAGTATTGGAACTCGTTCTCCTGAGAAGCCGACCAAGTCGCCTCCTGCGGTCTGTAGCATGTTGTCGCTGAGCTTCATCTTTTGAAATGTGGAGTAAAACAGAACGTCGGCACTGCTCCCAGGATCCAAGAGGACTTTTTTCACTAATAGGTCTCCCAGCTGGAGTGTGATTACCACAGGGTCATCCAGATTTTGTATGTTAGAGTTGAGGTCGGCCTGTGTGAAAGTGACCTCTGGTTGTGGGTTATTGATTGCTACATCTTGCTTTGGTCCTTCTACCGAGCATATTGCTCGGAACGACCTTTTTCTTGCCGAGTTTGAGTATCCCCCACTTGCGTATCCTCCTGAAATACAATTGATTATACCTCGTCGCCTTTCATATTGGTTTGAAGCTGCCTTCTCTTTTCCTCGGTTTTGTTCAGAGAGGTCGTTTGTTGTTGAACTGTGGCTGCGCTTTTGGATGTGACCACTAATGTATTTGTCTAGGTGCCGTGTTTTTGGTGGAAAGCGCAGTACTTTGATTTGTCCACTTGCTTTGCATCCTGGTATGTGCCGGCCTTTCTTGGTGGCTTAATTAGTTTGGAGTTCAAGATCTCCTTGATTATGTCCTCCCTCTTGGTGTTGAACTGCGTATAAGAATCAAATCTGGGTGTTAGTTTAAAACTTTTCTTAA
>NC_029793.2:58824209-58862715 GCF_000816755.2 Arachis ipaensis | reverse complement strand
TGCTGCTGCTCTTCATGTTGAGCGGTTTCTGAAACATGGGTCGGTTGGGATTGATGTTCCTCGTCCTCCGCCTGTTGGCGATGAGCATCATTGTGTTCAATCCGAGCATGATTTAGTTCGGCAATTTGAGCAGCCATTATTTGGTTCTCGTTAGCCATCCGCTGATTAGCTTGTTGTAGCTCAGCTACCATTTGCATGAGTTCGGACAGTGATGGAGGCGGTACGTCAGCCATGGATGTAGATGGAAATGATGAGACCAAAAGAAAAAATATGATTTTCTCGGCCCCACGGTGGGCGCCAATTGATCTTGCCTGGGAAATAGGTCGGCTTCAACTCCTCAAGGTCAGCCGAGCTATACGCTGCAAGATTGGACGTCCACTCCTCAGAGTCCGAATTCTCCTTTCTCCTTGTAGATGTGAGGGTGTGAGTAATACAAAAAGAAGTGGAGCGTACCTGCAAAGGCACTCCAATGCTTAAGTCAATTATGGTGTTAATTCAGAGTGGATGAGAAAAGATACTTTACCTTGCTTTTATAGATATTTAATCGTCCGTTATATTCTAGATGATTATTTGACCGTTCTTGATAATTGGTTTTGTAACCGACTTTATTCATACCGTTTGAGACGTCAGTTATAATGTCATTAATTTTGCCGAGTTATAATTCATAAGGGCCAAATAATAATGGTAAAGGCGAGTTATGATGATGGTCGGTTATGATTTGTATTAATGGTGACCATATCAAGTATCTTTATTTTAATTTACGTTTTATTTATCTTTCAATTATCAAAACTCATAACCAATTGAATCCACCTGACTAAGATTTATAGGATGACCATAGCTTGCTTCAATCCGGCAATTTCCGTGGGATCGACCCTTACTCGTGTAAGGTTTTATAACTTGGACGACCTAGTGCACTTGCTGGTTAGTTGTACCAGAGTTGTGAAAAGTGTGATCACAATTCCGTGCACCAGATAGCTACAAGCGTAAAAGACAAGATACAAATACAAGATAACAAGATATGTATAGATATATAAGAGTATAATAATCATAAGATGCTAGCCTAAGCCTGCGGAGTTTAGGCTGACTAGTCAAATACTGACATACAGAGTTTTTGAAAGAAAAATAGCTTATACCATATCTCTCTCAAAGTAAGCTGATAACTGAACATTTCCATCGACTAGGAATTTGATCTCAAAATAAGATTGGCGTTGTAAGTATAGTTCCAAGCCAACAAGTAATGCTCAAATCAGATATTCCAATTCAAAATAAAATATAATCGAGAGTCTTTCAACCTCGGGTCGTTCTCCCTAGGATGCAATTAGAAGTGTTTCTCTTTCGGTTGTGAAGAAAAGGGTGGTTTTCAAGCTAGAATTGAAAGATTAAAAGAAATTAAGCAATAAAAGAACTAAGGAATGCTCAAAATTGGGATTAATGTAATTAAACGGAAATGAGATCAAAACTAGTGAAAATACATAAAAGAAGCCTTGACTTGGGAATGAGAGTCCAAGGAATCCTATCATTGCCATAACCACAACTATGATAATTATCATGAGTCAATCTCGCCTAGTCAACCCCAACCATCGAGGAGTAACTCAAGCAAGCATAATTAACTTTAATCCATAAGTCCTAGCTAACTTACCAAACTAGTTGATAAAAAGCTAGCGTCAATGGAAACAAGAGTCAACTAACTACCCAAGAATTACCACTAAATGTCAGACATTATGACTCTAGTATCATAGGAACTCAAACCTCAAGCCAAGGTGGGAAAATCTACTCAAAACTTAAAGTTGACATTTTCACAAACACCTTGTCTGCATAAAAATAAATCATGGGAAATTGTAAAGGAAAATGGAAAGCAATAACCAACTATGCACAAAGAAAGCATGAAATAAGAGATTCATCAATCAAAACTTCAAGAACTCAAAATTGCAACTATAAACAAAGTGCTTGAACCAAAGGAAATGAAAGTAAAGACAATGTAATTAAAGAGGAATTAAGGAGTACTTACAATTAGAGATGCAAAATCCAAGAGAAAAGCTTCTATAAAATGCTACAATGGAAATGAAAATTAACCACTAAGAGAGCAAAGCTACTCTACTCCTACTCCTACTCCTATGGAAGCTTCCTAATACTAAGAAAAACTACCCTAAAACCTAATAAAAAGCTTGTGTGTTAATGTGTGTTGAATCCCCTTATATAGCCTTCCATTTCAGCCTTCCAACCTTCCAAAATGGCCCAAAAGCACCCAGAAATCGCAAGGCACGCGTTTCATTAATGAAATCACGTGCAGGGACCTGTGCAGACGCACAGACGTGTGTGTCCGCACACTCGGCTGAAAATTGACATGTGCGTACGCACACATGGAAATTTCCTCTTGTGCGTGCGCACGCAGGGCTGTGCGCACGCACATATGGATTTTCTCGCTTGTGCGCGCGCAAGCAAGGTTGTGCGCACGCACACTTTGCTAGGTGTGCTTTTCCTTGTTTTCTTCATGTTTTCTCCCTCGTACATGCTTTCTTCCACTTTTATCCTTTCATTCTTGCCTCCAAGGCCTGAAATCACTCACAAACCATATCACGGCATCAAATGATATAAAAGTGGGATTAAATTGCTCTATTAAAGCACAAAACTGCATGTTTTCACATTTAGGATCAAATTAGGGACAAAACACAAAAGTATGCTATTTTGGTGCTTAAGTGTGAGTTCATATGCTAGAATCCATCCAGTTTGAGTCAAAATATACCATCAAATATGGACTCATCAATTCTCCCACACTTAAACAATAGCATGTCCTCATGCTAAACCAACAAGAAAAACAAACAAGAGGGGTTCAACTTATTAAATGCAACTACCTATATGCATGCAAGTATATATATACTATCTATGCCTACCTATCTATCTATAGTATCTATATGAAATTGGTGAAAACAAACAAACAAATTCTCAAGCAAGTATAGACAATTAGGGCAAAGCAAGGAAACAATCCATTGCAACCAAAATCTAAAGAATTGATTCCACTCATCGAAATGAAGTAACTTGCAAAAATGCATGATAAGAAGGGTGGAAACATAGAATTGAGTGATCGAACCCTCACTAGGTGTGTATACACTCTAATCACTCGGTGTCTAGGGTCAAATCACTCAAATCTCTTCCTAATCATGCTTTCAAGGAATTGCTTTTCATCTAACAATCGACAAGTAATTGATGCATGAATGCAATTATCATGAGGACTTCATATGGTTGTGATGGGGTTAGGGTCAAGGTGGGATAGATATGGCTAAGTGGACTAAATGCAATTGAATCCTTGATTAGTTTAAGTATCACTTTAAACATATATCAATCAAATCACTAATATATGCAACCTAACTTCCCATTCTTACTTTCTTTCACACATTCATGTATAGTCTTTCACTTAAATCACATATGCATTCCTTATTCATTTCTTTTCTCTTTGGGGTAACTTTTGCCCCCTTTTTATGATTTTTGATTTTTTTTTTTTTTTGTAAAAGACAATGCATATGGTTCAATAGCTCATACATGAATGCACCCATTTTCCAAAATTTTGTTTTTCATGGAATACCCGAAATCAAATAATTTCATTCACTACCAATGTTTTCCAAAATTCCCCCACACTTAAATGAAACACACTCCTTAACCTAAGCTAATCAAGGATACAATCCAAGGTAAATCATGGTTTTCCGCTTAAGGTTGTGATGAGCTAGTATCAAGAACAATGGGGTAAATAAAGCTCAAAAGGGGTTAACAATGGTAGATGCAAGGGTAAGGCTATATAGGTAAATAAGCTTAATTCAACGATGGCCTCAATCATGCTCAATGCAATTCAAAACATCAATCATCAAAAATAAAGAATCAAGAAAAACCAAGATCACAATCATAGAAGAGATATCACACGATGAACAAAATTAGTGGTTAGAAATTGTAACCACCCAATACAAGCCCAAAACTCACAAGGTAATTATTCTTCACTCTTCTATCTTCTATAAAGAAATCATTCAAGCAAGTTTGAAAACAATTTCTCCATCAATTCAATAGAATTCCTTTGAAACAACAAAAATTAACATGAACAATTAGAATCAAGATAACTAGGTATATGCTATTCACATCATCCAATCACAACTTCTATCTATAAGGTATATACCATGCAAAAGATGCAAAATGCAATAGTTATAAACTATGAAGAAAATGCAATACAACAATCAAAAACACTACAAATATCTATAAGAAACATAATAATAAAAAGAAACAAAAGTAAAGTGCAAAGTGTTCGAAAAAGAAAGTTTACACCCCAAAATGACGAATCCTCCCCCACACTTAAGTGCTGCACGGTCCTCCGTGCACGAACACAATCCGGGGAGAATGTCTCTCAAGAGCTCCACCTTCAGTTGGTGAATGCGGGGGCTCGAGTTGTGTGGTAGTCGCCAATGTCCAACGCATTCTTGGCGTCTCCATCCTCGGTGTCCTTGTCATATTGTTTTAGGGATCTTTGGACTTTTATCATCTTTTATCAACTTCATGCTTGGCTGACCTCATGGCCATGCCTAGGCTATTTTCGCTCATGTATTTTTCAACGGTGGAGTTTCTACACCTCATAGATTAAGGTGTGGAGCTCTGATGTTCTTCATGAATTAATGCAAGTACTATTGTTTCTCTTTCAATTCACGCTTACTTCTTCTCCAAGATATACTCCCGTACTTAATTCAATTAAGTCAGAATGAAGGGGTGACCCGTGACAATCACCCACTATCTTCGTTACTCGCTTAGTCAAGATTCGCGTGCCTGACAACCATAAGCGGTCTACATGATGTTCAACGTAGTCATTGGACGACAGCTGGAGTATAATCTCTTATGTCTCTGATCCACAGATTTGACTTGCCTGTCCTGACAACAGAGCATTCGAATCCGTAAGATTAGAACTTTTGTGGTAGAGGCTAGAACCAATTGGCAGCATTCCTGAGATCCGGAAAGTTTAAACCATGTCTATGGTATTCCGAGTAGGATCTGGGACAGGATGACTGTGACGAGCTTCAAACTCACGAATGTTGGGCGCAGTGACAATGTGCAAAGGGATAGAGAGATCCTTTTCCGACACAAGTGAGAACCGACAGATGATTAGCCGTGCGGTAGCTGTGCCTGGTATTTTTCATCCGAGACGAGAGATCCGACAGTTGATTAGCCGTACAGAAACCGTACCTGGACCATTTTCACTGAGAGGACGGATGGTAGCCATTGACAACAGTTAACCACCAACATACAGCTTGCCATGGAAGGGAGCACGCATGATTGGATGAAGACAATAGGAAAGCAGAGGTTCAGAAGCAACAAAACATCTCCAAAAGCTTATTTGAAATTCCCACCAATGAATTACATTAGTATCTTTATTTTAATTTACGTTTTATTTATCTTTCAATTATCAAAACTCATAACCAATTGAATCTGTCTGACTAAGATTTACAGGATGACCATAGCTTGCTTCAAGCCGGCAATCTCCGTGGGATCGACCCTTACTCGGACGACCTAGTGCACTTGCTGGTTAGTTGTACTGGAGTTGTGAAAAGTGTGATCACAATTTCATGCACCAGATAGCTACAAGCGTAAAAGACAAGATACAAATACAAGATAACAAGATATGTATAGATATATAAGAGTATAATAATCATAAGATACTAGCCTAAACCTGCGGAGTTTAGGCCGACTAGTCAAATACTGACATACAGAGTTTTTGAAAGAAAAACAGCTTATACCATATCTCTCTCAAAGTAAGCCTCTAGGGAAAAAATAAGTACAAAAGTGAGAGAACTAATTCAAAATAACCAAAAGACTCCAAAACATGATAAAGGTCCTCCGCTCTGTCACCATCAAGCAACTCATCGAGGTGGGTTACTCTCTGCATCTAAAAAACAACAAAGTATGAAATGAGAACCAAAGGTTCTCAGTATGGTAACAGTGCCCAGTAATGTAAGATGTAAGACCCCGAAATGCTAGAGGCAATCCTAGAGCTTCATACCAAACAGTTATCCAAGCTTAGCAAAATAAATAACTTAAACCATAAACAATAAATAGGGTTATCTACACTTAAGGAATTTCTAACTAGTACTAATCACACCGCTGTATCCCACATCCTTCGCCAACCTAGCCTCCGTGCGACCCCATCACCACTACCTACCGAACCTCATCAATCCCAGTAGAAAACACAAATAATGCAGACAAGTAAAGCACAAGTAAGGTACATGTACCGCAATTAGAACAGTTAGCAAGTAAACATGTGATTCATTTAGGCATAACAGATATTAAGCAAAGTACACAAACAGGTAGAAGATGCATATGATGAATGCCTTTCCTATTGGCTCGTGATATCACTTGTCGGTCCATAAATTCCAACCCGACACATCCTCCCGGATGTAGCCTTTCTGCCACGCCCAGAGATATAGGCTCTGCACACTCATGCAGCAGAGAAATTTGCCAAGCCAGAGATATAGGATCCGCACACTCATGCAGTGGGGAGTCTACTATGCTAGAGATATAGGCTCTACATACTCATGCAGCAGAGAACGTTATGCGAGCGGGATACCACTCCAGCCCTCACATCTCAACGTAAGCGGGAAAAACCAACTGTCCTTACGTCGGCCCTGCGACCTTGACAAGCAGGAGACTGCCATAGCCCTTGCCCGAGGTGCGTAGCGACTCAACAGTCTCATCATAAAACAATATATCAGTGGCTTTCATAAATCATTTTCAGTACTTAGTAAAGTCATATTTCCACTTCGAGTCCTACACTCGTCTCAAACACCATCAATCCGTAACTCCACAACTCAATACCTTAAATATCATTACTGTACTCTGCCATCTCACTCGACTAATCCAATGTCAGTCGACTAATCCATCCTCAGTACTCCAGAAATCTAAGTCTCCATCTTCTAACCTTTTACCAGAAAGTATCTAGTTAAACCCACTTATAGTATTCTCTAATTTCGAAAGCCTAAAAACAAGTTAAGGCATTGTAGATAAGCATTACGGAAGTTTACAAGCTTGCCGAAAAGGTGAAACAATTAAAAACAAGGTTTTCTTTGAAAAATAGGGCAGTGTGCGTACACATAGGGTTGTGTGTACGCACTCCCAGAAGAATTTTCACAAAGTGTGCATACGCATAGAGGTGTGCATATACATAGAAGATAAAAGTTTTCATTTTAAATGCACGCATAAATACGTGCAAACGCCCTCAACAAAATGCACTTTCCAACGTGTGTGTGCGCATGCACAACTTGCAAATTTCGTAAGGTGTGTGTGCACACCAGAGTGTGCTAGCGCTCCCAACAGTAGGCATATCCCTGTGTGTGCGTGCGCACCAGAATGTGCATACGCACATTTTCAAAATATCACAAGGTATCACAAGGGTATGCATACACACAAGTCAAAACATATCCCCTGTTCAGAGTACGCGCACAACAGTGAGCGTGCGCACACAAAACAGAAATCACAAATTCTGCAACATCACAGAATTCAGATTTCTGACACCAACTTCCAACGATCAATTTTTTTCTACAAAATTTTGATTTTGACAAAATATATACCGTTTTAAAGCTCTTTGAATTATCTTTAATTTGATATAAAATTCAATCAATTTCAAAAATCGTATCTCAAGATACGATCCGTCAAAGTTCACCAAAAACTGGTTTTTACCAAAAATTTACTAGGTTCTCAAACCTTCAAAATTCACAACCAAACCAATTCAAAGCCTATTCAATTTCACCATAAAGCACTACCAACTACTATACTTTACCTTTCCATTATAACTCAATCAATCCAACACCTACCTCAATCAATTCATCCACCAAAAACTCAACAATTCTGTAAATCATGTTGCTTGTATGCGAAGTTTGTATTCATAGGTTTTGATGAATGACAAACCAACAAACGACATGAAAGACAAACCAACAAACAACTTGAATGAACAAGGATTAATAGAGATATTGAACTTAAAAAAATTCATTGTTTTATGCATGCTTCTATGACACATATCAAACTCCTTTCTTTTTGATAATGTCAAAAGGGGGAAGAGAAGTTTGAGGATATTTGAAATTTTGAACTCTTGAAAAAGAAGTCTTCTCCAAAGTTTTCTATAAAACAAAGTGCATTATTGTTGCTTTCAAAAATCATTTATAAATGCATATCCTCAAAATTGGTTTGTCATTATCAAAAAGGGCGAAATTGTAAATCATGTTGCTTGTATGCGAAGTTTGTATTCATAGGTTTTGATGAATGACAAACCAACAAACGACATGAAAAACAAACCAACAAACAACTTGAATGAAAAAGCATGTTGAAAGATCAACCAACATTCAACGTTGAGGAATGAAGAGTTGAAAGCAACACAACAACAACAAGAAACTCAAGTCCACAACATTTGAAGACAAGTATAGTGTCTTAGGACTTAGGTAACTTCTTGTTAAGAACCTTATAAATGCTTAGCAATTGAGTTAAGCTCTTGGAAAAATACTAGTACAATAACACTTTTATATATTGTCTTTAACTTCCGCAAAAAGATTTATTGTTGTTGCAATACTCAATTCACCCCGCCCTCTTGAGTAATTGTGCATAGGTTCAACAAATTCCACACTTTCTACATCAAAATTCCAATATCAACAACTTTAACATAATCTCACTACTCATAAGCATCACTTATCCTATCTCAACATCAACAAACACCATAATTCATTATCAATCCACACAATCATCATTATACCACCCAACTTCATAATTCAACATCATCATTCACCATAATTTACCCGAGATTTGATGGCCCAAACTGGCGTTTAAATGCCAGCCAGAGAACCTTTTCTGGCGTAAAATGCCGGAACTGACACCAGAACTGGAGTTAAATGCCCAAAATGGCATCCAAGCTGGCGTTTAACTCTAGAAAAGGCCTATGCACGTGTAAAGCTCAATGCTCAGCCCAAGCACACACTAAGTGGGCCCCGAAACTGGATTTCTGCACTCTCTGCACTTAGTTACTCAATTTCTATAATCCTTAGTAACTAGTTTAGTATAAATACTAGTCTTTCCTATTGTTTTAGGGATCTTTGGACTTTTATCATCTT
Source organism: Arachis ipaensis (assembly GCF_000816755.2). Taxonomy (NCBI): domain Eukaryota; kingdom Viridiplantae; phylum Streptophyta; class Magnoliopsida; order Fabales; family Fabaceae; genus Arachis; species Arachis ipaensis. The sequence goes on along the minus strand of NC_029793.2, from coordinate 58,853,599 downwards.
TTACCAACTTCATGCTTGGCTGGCCTCACGGCCATGCTTAGGCTATTTTCTCTTATGTATTTTCCAATGGTGGAGTTTCTACACCTCATAGATTAAGGTGCGGAGCTCTGCTATTCTTCATGAATTAATGCAAGTACTATTGTTTCTCTTTCAATTCATGCTTACTCATTCTCCAAGATATACTCTCGTACTTAATTCAGTTAAGTCAGAATGAAGGAGTGACCCATGACAATCACCCACTATCTTTGTTACTCGCTTAGTCAAGATCCGCGTGTGATGACAAGTCATCATATACCCTTTTTAATAGTCTTTTTCTTTACTTTCATTTGGTTTTATGCACTTTCTTGCATCCTAAGAAAGCAATTTGGAATGAAAATGCATAACTTCTTTGAATCAAACAACCACCATATAATTGATGCTAAATCATGAGGTTTAGGCCAAATTTAATTGCAGTTTGATGATTTGTAAACCTTGTGAATTTGGTGATACTTTGATTGGTTATTTTGATTAATTGTAGGTGAAGAAAAGAAGAAAAGAAGAAAAGCGTGACCTAAGGAGCGTGGTTCAAGGAATAGAAAGTGTGGCCATCAAAGAAGAAAGTGTAGTGCAACAAACCATGGAACTCATTCCAAGAGCACCAAGCACTAAGAGAGCGCTACACTCAATTCCAAGGGACCAAGGCACAAAGCTCAGCTCACTTTGTGAGCTGAGCACAACACAAGGCACAATTCAAGCAATTTACATTTCTTGCACTTTAAGCTTCAGTCATTTATATTCCTTGCAAGTTAAGATTCTGCACTTTATTTTACATGCTCTTTAAGATTCAGTTTCTTTATTTTCCTGCTCTTTAGTTTGTTGCAATTTTCCCGTTCCCTTTTACATTCAAAGTAATTTAGTTTCTGTTAATCACAAACACTCAACCAATACTTGATTCGCTTGACTAAATCAACCACTAAACTAAAATTGCTCAATCCTTCAATCCCTGTGGGATCGACCTCACTCATGTGAGTTATTATTACTTGATGCGACCCGGTACACTTGCCGGTTAGATTTGTGTGTTTTGGTGGAAATTTATTTTTCACCAAAATATCTCATCAAGTTTTTGGCCTGACAACCACAAGCAGTCTACATGATGTTCAACGTAGTCATTGGAGGATAGCTGGAGTATAATATCTTATGTCTCTGATCCATGGATTTGACTTGCCTGTCCTGACAACAGAGCATTCGAATCCATAAGATTAGAACCTTCGTGCTAGAGGCTAGAACCAATTGGCAGCATTCTTGAGATCCGAAAAGTCTAAACCTTGTCTGTGATATTCCGAGAAGGATCTGGGACGGGATGACTGTGACGAGCTTCAAACTCACGAATGTTGGGCGCAGTGACAGTGTGCAAAAGGATAGAGAGATCCTATTCCGACACAAGTGAGAACCGACAGATGATTAGCTGTGCGGTAGCTGTGCCTGGTATTTTTCATCCGAGACAAGAGATCCGACAGTTGATTAGCCGGGTAACGGCGCCATTTTGATGAGCGAAGTTTTCTTTGATGGTATAGAATTTCCTCAGATGAATAAATTCTCGTTGCAAGTATAGTTCTACACCAACAAACAATCCTCCCCATCAAAAATTTGGTTGTCACAAATAACAAACCCCAAATAAGAAATAACCGAAGTATTTAGACTCCGGATCGTCTCACAAGGGATTGCAATAAAGTGGTCAATTATTGGCTATAGAGGGGCAGAGGGGTTTTGGTTTATAAGAGGAACAAGAAAAGGTAAATCAAGCAAGTAATTAAAGAAAGCACGATAAAGAACTATTGGCTAAGACTTAGGTAATTGAGATCATTATCCTTGTCAACAATTCAAATATTGATAATTAAGAGGAACCGAGCTCATTAAGTCTACTCACTAAAGCCTTAAGTATGTAATGTCTACTCCTAGGCTTGGAGTACGTCAAATGGCTTGATCAACATCAATCCATAAGTTCCAACCTAGATACTAATCAACTTAGTAGTAGGGTAGAGTCAATGGTTATCAAATTGATCCCCAAGGGTTCTGGAATTACCGATTTAATGAAGCCCAAGGACTCAAGATCACTCAATCCCCTTAGCCTAGGCCAAGGGTCAAGAGAACTACTCAAAAATTATAGGAAGCATTATATCAAACACCTAATGTGCAATAAAAGTAAACATCACAAAATGCTAAAATTAAGAAAACCCATAACTATCATAAGCGAGAAATCAATAATAGCAAGCAAGATCAACATAAAAGAAACATAGAAACATGAAATTACATTAAAAGAAAATTAGATCTAACAATGTTCATCAACATAAAAGAGAGTAAAATGAGAAATAAACATTATAACTAAGAAAATCAAGAGGTAGAAATGAGAAATTGTAAAAGACACAAGATGAAATCAAGTAATTAATTCAAGATCCCAAACAATTTAACCTAATCCTAACCTAATTCTAGAGAGAAGAGGGAGCCTCTCTCTCTAGAAAACTAACTAAAGGCTCGTGTTGACTAACTAATTACTCTCCCTTTGCTTGGACTTCATTTTTGCATGAAATACACTCAGAAACAAGTTGGATTTGGGCCTCGGCGGCTCAGAAATCGCCCCAGCGTTTTGCCTTTAAATGGGTCACGTGCGAGTATCGGCGCGTACGCGCCATGTGCGCATGCGGGTCGATTGGCTGTTTCTTCATCCGCACGTACGCGTCATGTACGCGTGCGCGTCTCTATGCGAAGTCAATTCTGCGTGCGCGCGCCTTGTACGCTTGTGCGCCCATCGATGCATTTCTAATTCTTGTTTCCTCATGCATTCTCCACTTTGTATGCTTTTCCTCTCATTTCTTCCATCCAATACTTGCCTTATGATCCTGAAATCACTCAACAAACACATCAAGACATCAAATGGAATTAAAGTGAGTTAAAATCACCAATTTAAGGGCCTAAAAAGCATGTTTTTACACTTAAGCATAATTAAAGGGAGAATTACAAAACCATGCTATTTCATTGAATAAATGTGGGAAAAGGTGATAAAATCCCCTAAAATAAGCACAAGATAAACCACGAAATCGGGGTTTATCAAATCTCCCCACACTTAAACTAAGCATGTCCTCATGCTAAAATCAAGAAAGAAGCAAAGGGGTATCACATTTATTCAATGCAAACTAACTAAATGTCATCTATCTATATGCAATCTATCTACATGAATGCATCCAGTTGATCAAAATAAATCAATTTCCAAGAATACATATACAAACACAAGGGCTAAGGCAATACAAATCAACTCAACCCACAATTGAATTGAATCATTGAAAGATGTTACAAACTTGCAAGAAAAGATAATCATGGGTGGAAACATGTAATCGAGCGATCGAACCCTCGCCGGATGTGTATCCGCTCTAGGCATTCAAGTGTATGGTGTTGATTCACTCAATTCTCCCCTAAACATGCTTTCTGAGATTTGTTTCTCTTCTAACAATCAACAATTACTTTATGCATGCATACAAATATCATGAGGACTTTCCCATAGGTGGTAATGGGACTAGGGTCAAGGTAGGATGCATATGGTCAAGTGAGCTTGAGATTTGAATCTTTGATTAACTTAAACTTCCCACCTAACCTATGACAACCTATACAATTTTAAACAATCCTAGCTATCCATTCTTCACTTTCCTACACACTCATGCATTCTCTTTTGATCACCACACATATACATTGATTATTATTGAACTTCACCTTGGGGCATTTTTGTCCCCTTTTTATTGCAATTCTTTTTTTTTTTTTTTTGAACTAGAATATGTACAAGAGTATCAATGCATATGGTTTACACATGATTAATATATGAGTGTGTACCCAATTCCCATGATTTCCAACACAACTACAAAAATACACTTTTATCTCTACCCAATGTACCCAACTTTCCTAAAATCTAGTAATGAACACTCTCACTAGCCTAAGCTAATCAAAGATCCAAACAAGGAACATTTATTATTTTTCACTTAGGCTTGTAATGTGCTTCAATTAAGAATAAGTGGGTTAAGCATAGGCTCAAATTGGCTAACAATGGAAGATAAAAGGATAGGCTATTTGGGTAAGTGAACTAATTGAACAATGGCCTCAATCATATAAATGCATGTATACACAAAATAATGGACATAAAGAATCAAACAAATCAAAGATTACACTCATAGGAAGAGACTAATGCACACAAGAATGAAAATAAGTGGTCATATAATGTAACCACACAATTAGGCTCAAAACTCACATGCTTGTGTTCTTTGCTCAAAACATGATCCACAAAGTGTATAATTCAAGCAAGTCCTAAAAAAAATTTCAACCAATTGGGGTGGTGCCCTATAAATGGATTTCTTGGAAATTTTCATCATATTGACTAAGCTTATTCTAATGCAAGGTTGTGATTCGGGAAACTAAAAAAAATTTCTTAGTTTTCCCCTTTTCCAATCAAAGCAAATTTCATACGCAAAGGAGATCAACTAGGTTTCAATAATTCACAATGTTTTTCCAATTCACAACCAAAAATGCTAAAACAACTATATGATAAGAATCCAACCAAAATATAGAATGTATACAATCTAAGGTGCAAAATGCGATGACTAAGATAAAGTAATCCCAAGATAAAAAATATATACAATAGTCTCAAAGTGCTCTCAAAGATAAAGTGCAAAATGAAATAAAGTAGCAGAAACTAGAAGATAAATGTCTGAAAGTTCACCACACAAATGCTATCCACCGATCACGAACGGTGACCTCCCCACACTTTAGGATGAAGCATCGTCTTCGATGCTACTGCTGAAGCACGGGCTGGGGTCAATAAGCGTGCCGGTCTGTGGCTCAGGCTCAGGCTATGGTACTGGTTGTGAGTCCTGAGAAATCTGTGTCTTCAGAAAAGATCTCGCGTACTCGAAAATTAGGGTTGTTACAGTACTGGCTGCTGAATCTCTGTGGTAGCTTGTGTCTCTGGGGGTGCCTCCTGCTGAGTCGGCTCCTCAACATGCTCCTCCTCCTGATCCTGCTCATCGGAGGTGGGAGAGTCTGGGAGAGGAGGTAGCTCAATGCCCTGCGATACAAACACCTGGTCTATGTGATCGAGACGTTGCATGATACAATGCTCGCTACGCTCCATGAAGCGAAACAGGCGCTGTACTAGCAGGTATGTCAGCTCAGGTGCTGGTGGTGGTGGCAAAGGTGCTGCGGCTGCTGAAGAAGAGGAGGGTCCTGCTGCTGGTGTGGAAGATGAAGGTTGAGCTGCCTCCACCACTGCTCTAGCTCAAGAACAGCGTCTGGGTGGAGGCTTCTCGTGCACCCACCCACCCCACGGAATAGTAGCCTCCTTGTCGTCGTCATCTGGGGGTGGTGGTGTCACGTCATCGTCCCTCCAAGGGACATCGGCTAGCTCGATCATGCTGGTGACTGATAAACCACTATTTTATGGTTTATCTTGTGCTCAGTTGAGTGGATTTTATCAATCTTTCATACACTTATTCATACAACTCGCATGTTTTACGTTTTTCTTCCTGATTTTGTGCTATGATTGAAAACATGCTTTTTTGGCCTTTAAATTGCTAATTATTAATCCTCTCCTATTACTATTCGATGCCTTGATATGTGTGTTAAGTGTTTTCAGAGTTTATAGGGTAGGAATGGCTCAGAGGATGGAAAGGAAGCATGCAAAAGTGGAAGGAATACAAGAAATTGAAGGAACTGCAAAGCTTTCAGCCTGATCCTCTCGCACTAAATCGATCATAACTTAAGCTACGGAGGTCCAAATGAGATGGTTCCAGTTGCATTGGAAAGATAATGTTTGGGGCTTCGTAATGATATATAATTTGCCATAGCTGCTCCAAAGCCAGGTGACGCGAACGCGTGGATCACGCGGACACGTGACCTGGCGAAAACCCAATCCGCGCGAACGCGTGGACGACGCTTCTGTGTCACTTTCCCGCGACCTGTACATACCAGAAATCGCTGGGAGCGATTTCTGGGTTGTTTTTGACCCAGTTTTCGGCCCAGAAAACATAGATTAGAGGCTATAAAATGGGTGAACGCATCCATCCATTAAGATGTCTTCCATTATTCACTTTTCATAATTTAGATGTAGTTTTTAGAGAGAGAGGTTCTTTCCTCTCTCTTAGAATTTAGGATTAGGATTTCAATTTAGGATTAGAATTTCTCTTAAAGGAATTAGGATTTCTTCTTCTCAAATTCCAAGTGTAATATTCCTTTTATTTATTTTCTCAATTTAGTTTATGAACTCTTTATGTTTGGATTGATTTTCTTTTATTAATGTAATTTGAGGTATTTCAGAATTATGATTGCTTTCCGTTATCTATCTAAATAATTTAGATTTTTTCCTTTTGGCTTTGGTTGATTAATTGGTAACTCTTGAGTTGTCAAACTCATCGTGATTAATAATTGTTATCTTTGCTGATTGATTTAAATTCCTATAACTCTAGTCTTTCCTTAAGAGTTGACTAGGACTTTAGGTGTAAAATTGATTTATCCACTTGACTTACCTTCATAGTCAGAGGTTGACTTAGTGGGGAGCAAAATATAATTCTCATCACCATTGATAAGGATAACTAGGATAGGACTTTTAATTTTCATATCGTGCCAAGAGTTTTATTAGCTATTGATTTATTAATTCCTGTAATCTATTTTTTCTCATTCAAACCTTTTTCAAAAACCCAAAAATATTGTTTTCCATAACCAATAATAAATCGTACTTCCCTGTAATTCCTTGAGATACGACCCGAGGTTTAAATACTTCGGTTATAAATTTTATTGGGTTTGCTTAAATGACAACCAAAACTTTTATACGAAAGGATTCTCTGTTGGTTTAGAAACTATACTTACAACACGATAATATTTGTGAAAGTTCTTCACCAATAGAAATCAGATCCGTTAGTGACCAATGTAGGAAATGGTAGTAGGCCACGGATTTGTGCTCGCCACATACTCTGCCTGATCAACCGGGGGAAGTCTACCTCTTTCCCCTACATGACGATGCCAATCAGTACCAGCATATCCATCGGAATCTCTGAAAAGTGAGTGGTGGGCAGGACATAATGGGCGAATATCTGCTGCCAAGTCCTAGCCTCTCTTGATAGATAAGTGAATAGTATCCCATTGGGCTTCTTGTTGCCAGAATCCATCACCCAAGGGGCATCCGGTGTGGCAATCACGCGCTTCAGTGCCTCATAATCAAAGGTCATGCAGTGGATAGCTATCTCTGCCTGCTGATAGGTGCATGAATCATCAGTACGAGGTCGGCAAAGCAATGCCTCCCAATAGCTACCTCAGTAAACAAGATCTCCCTACCCCGTAGGTGGACTGAATCAAGAGTGGCACGAAAGAAGTTACAGAAGAACTCCTTCACCCACGAAGTGTTAATCCTTTCCAAATTCCTATCAACAAAACCCAATCCCAATTCTAGAATACGAGCATTGATGGCGCGTCTCACGTCGTTGGGAAGGACCAGCTTCTTTTCAATGTTCAGATTCGTCTTCCGATATTTGGGGAAGCGAAGCTCACAGTAGAGATTAGAAAACTTAGTTGGGTCGGTGGATGGTAACAATTAATTCTCTTTATCCACGTCATTCAGCGGATTCTTAGCATAGTTGGCATAAGGAGAAGGGGTAGAGACTTTGGAGCGCTTCCTCTTCTTTGAGGTAGTAGCTATGGCTTTTCCTTTATCTGACATCCTGAAAATGGATGTGATATGATATAAGCAACTAGCCAAGTAGATATATAGCACTCAAGGTAAGACATAGTCATGAAGTGAGTGAAGAAAAGAGAATTCTTGGAATACAAGTAACAAAATTCAGAATTCAAACCAAGTCACAAACCAAAAATTCAAACCACAATTGCACAATGCTTTGTGTATTAAGCTCAAGAAATGTCATACCCAAAAGAATGATCTAAAGAGTTAAGTTGAAAACCAAAAGCGAAGTTAGCTGGTTAATCAAGTTAGAAGTTAGAAAAGTGGATCAAAGATTAGTGGTACGACGGTTCTTGGCTCAATTCAAAAGAAAAGCACAAAGTATGGAGAATAAGCATACTCACAATCATGAGGGACATTTAGTCATTGATGATGAAATATGAGATTGCAAAAGAAGCAATTTATTAAAAGTAAGTCAACAATCAATGTAAAGGTCACTAGGTCCGCCTTAATTGGTGTCGGTAAAATCAAAATATTGAGAAACAAATTAATCGAGAAACATTCAACACCAAATTCAATAAGGCATAAAAGTCACAAGTTGAAACAAGGATGGAAAATCTCATATAAATCTCATGATCTATGTGACTTAATGTGAATTAGGTAGGAATAGAATGACTCAATTCAGCCACATGGATTTAAAACTTTCAGTCTTGTGAGTTATGCAAAAGAGGCTCAAAATCTCAAAAGAATTTCAAGATATGGTCAATCTAAAAATTCACTCAACTATTCAATGCATAGAAGTAAATCAGCATTATAAACAAGCAAAGAATGTTACAAGCATGACCAAAACTTGCAAACAAGTTCAAGAGGAAATTTCCAAACCCATTTAGCAAACAGGATTCTTTTAGACACAGAAATTTGTCTAATAGAATTTCGTTGCATCAACAAAATAATGTCATTTAATGAAACAAGGTTACGAAAAAATCAGCAGCATTTCAGCTGTAAATTGGCTATTTCCCAAATTCAATCAATTGAATCTAGTTTCATATGAATGTTTGACAATAAACACACAACAATCACATGCGAATTCATATGAAATAAACATTTAAGCCAACATACAACACCAAAACAGCAACAAGGAACAAAAGTAATGGACTTAGGCAGCATTCTACTCATTGATATCAATAACCATTCCATAAGTAGCATGAATTCAAGAAATTACTTATAACTAAATCCAGTAATGAAATAAAACTTCAGCAGCACTCAAATCTAATTCATAACAGTCCTCAGCAAGAATCAAGCAACAAAAACATTACGCAGCAGCAAGAAACCAATTGAGTACAAAGGCAAAGCATCCAGCAACAGATAACTCAATTTCAGATAGAAGTTCAATCATTCCAAAACAGCACCATAAACAAGTTCATCCAGGGCAACTTTCAGAGGAAAAATAAATCCATTCTGAATAGCAGCAGTAAACAAAACAAAACCTAAATCATTACAGGTTATATAACTTGGTCCAAGCAGCCAGCAGAGCAACACTCAGCAACAACAAGCCAAGAAAAATTAATGAAACATCAACACTTCAAACATAATCATTATTCAAAACAAACCTAAATCACTATCCAACTCAGATTCTCTAACCACCTAATCAACTAACATGCATTTCTAACTAAACTAACTTAATAAAAATTAACTAACTAGCTGTAGTAAACGAAATGAAATAAAACAGGGGAATGACAGAGATCTGGGGAGCAAAGAATGAACAGAACAGAAGGTTGATGGAGAGAGGAAGATGGAGGGAAAGTGTGACCGGACGAAGGTTGATGGTCGCGGTGAAGGCTTGCCGGCGACAATGGGGGTCGCGGTGGCAGCGGAAGTGGAGTTGGGGTGAGTGAGAAATGGAGGAAAGGAGAAAGAAAGAGGGAGGGAAGGAAGAGAAGGTGACGCAGCGGTTAACGGCGGCGGAATGTGGTCGCCGGACTGGAGGATGTTGGGGGTCGAGGAGCTCGAAGGGTGGTTATGGAGGAAGAGAGGAGGAGAGGGAACGTTGGGGAGAAGGAGGGAGTGAGGGTTGCGCAATTGCGCTGTGGTCCTCACGTGGATAGGGTTAATTAATTTGAATCCACGTGTGCGCACACCGTGCGCGTCCGCGTGGGTGGGAAAATAAGAAGGTGGGCAGAAGCGTCAAATACGCTTGCGCGCAGATGGGTGATGCAGGCACGGCTGCGGATGCGTACAATGCGTGTCCACGCGGGTGGGTTGGGCCAGAGGCACAAAAGTGGCCCAGAGTTGGCATAACTCTTGGGTCTTTGGCCTGGGTGATGCAAAAACGCATCGGCGCGCACGCGCACTGTGCACTTGCGCGTAGATGAGTTGGGCGATGATAGAGTGCGGAGGCGCCAGGTGTGCCTACGCGTAGGTAGGGAAACGCAAAGGGGCACAAACGCGTCATGTACGCATCCGCGTGGCTTAAGGCCCAGAGTTGGCCCAAAAGTGGTACAACTCTCTGGTTCTTGGCCCGGAAAGTGCGAAATGCACAGCCGACGCGCACGCGCATTGCGTGCTTGCGCGTGGCTTCTCTCTCTTCTTCTTTTTTTTTTTTTTTTTAAACCCAAGAAGAGCTCATAATCCTCCCAATCTCCTCTAGGACTCTAAAACCAGCTAAAATGCAAAATCAAACATATTTTTGAATTTTTGGGGATTTTTCAAACAAATTGAGGAAACTTGCAACCCAAGCAAAAACTCAAATTCAAAGAATTATCCCTAATTCAGGCATAGAGTGTATAAACAACTTAGTAAACAAGGAAAAATATACTAAGGGGGTAAGGAAGATATATACAATGGAACCCAATTCATTCATTCATTATATCTACAAGAGAATAAAAAGAGTTTACCATGGTGGGGTGTCTCCCACCAAGCACTTTTAGTTTAAGTCCTTAAGTTGGACATTTGGGAGGCCCCTTGTCAAGGTGGTTTATGCTTGTATCCGTCCTTGAACCTCCAAGAGTGCTTGTCCTTCAGTCGGTCGTCAGAAATTCCAACCATCTTCACCAAGCTTGGGTGAGGTTCTTTCCAAGATATGAGCTCCCAAAATTGATTTTCATGTTGTGATCCAGGGTCCCATATCTTATAACCTAACTTAATATTAGGAGAGAAATACAGCAAATATAAAATAGAGCAACTACTCAGATCGAAGAATGAGAAGGACAGACTTAGAACCCTATACCTTAACCTAATATTAGGAGAGAAATACAGCAAAGAGGTGTGAAAAAAATACGTAAATCAAGACGGCTCCCTCTAAACCATAACCTAATGCATAGATAAAGAGAGAGAAGAGGAAGAGAACAAAAATAACATGAGGTCAGTATAAGGATAAAAGCAAGAATCAAAACAAAAAAGTCTATGCATAAATCTAGGGGATGGCAGGCTTAGGTAATGAGTACACCTTTTTGTTTAAATATCATGATTTTAGTAGACTTCCTATATAATTAGATTTCCAATGAAAAAATATATCATATTCCAATGAAGATACACACAATCTAATTATTTATTTAAGGGTTAAGTTCGATTTTGGTCCCCAACGTAGAGGCCGAAAATCGATTTCATCCCCAACTTTTTTTTGCTACAAAATGGTCCCCAAAGTTTCAATTTGTTTTAAAATCGTCCTTTTTACCAATTTTATTTTTTTATTACCAAACTACCCCTCATTAAAAAAATTATAAAATAAAATAAATTAAAAAGAAAGGAAAGAGAGAAACGGCTTCAGGAAACAAAAAGAACGAAACGGTGAGGGCTTGAGGGAGAGAGTGACGGAGAGCTGAGAAGGGAAGAGAGGGAGGCCGTGTCCAGCATCGCCGCCGCCATGCCCAGCTGCCTTGCTTGTCATCGTCGCCATCAAAGGGAAGAGGGAGAGAGAGTGCTGTCGCGAATCAGAGTTGAGCCAAGAAGAGAGACAGCGCGAGAGTGGGAGTGAGCCACCGAGGGGAGCGTCACCACCGCCAGGGCCGCCGTTGAGGGGGGTGGGGGGGAGGGGGAGGGAAGGGAAGCCGCACCGCCGCCCCGTCGCACCGCCGCACCGCCGTTCTTCTTCTTCTTCTTCTTGTGATCCGCCACTGTTCCTCCTCCTCGCCCTCACCGCCCTCTTCTTCTTCTTTGAACTGAATTTTTGTTGTAGAATTTCTAAATTTTTAGTGAAATTTCTGAGTTATGATTTTCTGAGGTGGGGGTGGTGGTGGGTTCTGGTGTTGATGATGATAGTAGGGGTGGTGGTGGGGTGAGGAAGGTGAAGAGGAGAATGATGAGGCTTCTGTTATATATGAATGGTGATGATGTCTGTTCTTGATGTTGCGTTGTTTGGTAGCAACTTGAATTCTGATTTGATCACCAAGACTACATTACTTGATCTTTCTGAAGTGAAGAAGCTCAAGGTTATTTTTGGTGGCAGTAGATAATAGCTTCGTTAGTGAGATCATGTTGGTTAACTCAAAATTAATCCGTTGCTTCTATTTTGTGATGTGAGATATTGCAATTTTGAGTTCTTGTTCCCAGTTTCTTCGCGTTGTTCGCTTCTCTCTTTCTTCTTTTTTTTTTTTTTTTGAAACACCAAGAAGAGCTCATAATCCTCCCAATCTCCTCTAGGACTCTAAAACCAGCTAAAATGCAAAATCAAACATATTTTTGAATTTTTGGGGATTTTTCAAACAAATTGAGGAAACTTGCAACCCAAGCAAAAACTCAAATTCAAAGAATTATCCCTAATTCAGGCATAGAGTGTATAAACAACTTAGTAAACAAGAAACACCAAGAATAGCTCATAATCCTCCCAATCTCCTCTAGGACTCTAAAACCAGCTAAAATGCAAAATCAAACATATTTTTGAATTTTTGGGGATTTTTCAAACAAATTGAGGAAACTTGCAACCCAAGCAAAAACTCAAATTCAAAGAATTATCCCTAATTCAGGCATAGAGTGTATAAACAACTTAGTAAACAAGGAAAAATATACTAAGGGGGTAAGGAAGATATATACAATGGAACCCAATTCATTCATTCATTATATCTACAAGAGAATAAAAAGAGTTTACCATGGTGGGGTGTCTCCCACCAAGCACTTTTAGTTTAAGTCCTTAAGTTGGACATTTGGGAGGCCCCTTGTCAAGGTGGTTTATGCTTGTATCCGTCCTTGAACCTCCAAGAGTGCTTGTCCTTCAGTCGGTCGTCAGAAATTCCAACCATCTTCACCAAGCTTGGGTGAGGTTCTTTCCAAGATATGAGCTCCCAAAATTGATTTTCATGTTGTGATCCAGGGTCCCATATCTTATCTTCACACCCATCTTTGAATTGATCGCCTTGATTCTGTCCGGGTGACAAGAAAGCTGAATTCTCATGAAAGCACTAAACTACCCTCCTAAACCCATTTAATTGAGCACTACACCAATCCATGCTCTTTGAAGCTTCAACCATAATGAGTCTAGATTTACAACGCCAACTACTAAAAATCCTCCTCTTTTGCTTAATTCCACAAAATGCCCTAAGTTAGCTATCCGTCTCAAACAAACCAAATTCAAGTGGAATAATAAAGCTAAGAGTTAGAAGTTTTACCCACTCAAATGAAGGATTGGATGATAACCTAGGTGGAGGAGTTCCCAATGATCTTGACAAAGCACGCTCCACTCCCGTCCATCCTTTACTAGAGGCTTCCAACACTTGGCAAGGTTTCTCAATTTCCTCCTCTTGCCAAGCCTCCTCAAGTTCACTTTCTTATTCACCAATTTTTTCTATCTCTTTCCCATCACTCTCATCATAGATAGGAGGTCTAGTGAAGTCTACTTCATCATTAAGTCAAAAGCATATTGGGGCAGGACTCTTCAAACTCGAAAGGGTCATATGTTGATACGGAATTATCATATATAAAGGAGCTTGTTGCTTGGAACACTTCTTCTAATTCTTCTCTCACAATAGGCCTTAGAGGTTGTACATCCTCCTCAACATTGCTTTCTAGTCCACTAGGAGAAGGCTCAACAAGATCGTCAAGGGGATTGATCAATGTGAGCAAAAAATCACTAATGATGGAATCCACTTCTTGATCAATCTCCAACTCTCTGTCCACTTCCGCAACATCACTCTCCTCTTTAGCATCTCTTCCAAACTTCGTGGAAGAAGGCTCTTCAACTTGAGATTCCTTTATGTGCTCAACATATCCTAAACCACCCACTACTTCCTTTTGTTTACTAATCTCTACCCTCTCCTCTTGTTGCACTTCTTGCTTTAACTCCTCTTCCTCACCATGGAGCTTCAAGTTCATTCCCTCACTAGGCTCCTTGATTGTTTCTCCATATTCAACAATGGGGGTACTTAGGATGCATGAGCTTAGGTGGGATGTTAGGTGACTCACAGCTTCTACCATGATGGCCATTCTTGCTCTTAACTCCTTTAACTCATTTTCATCCTCCTCTTGTCGCCTTAAGATATGAGATTCAAGATTTCTCAGTTCTAACATGAGGGTTTCATCGGAAGGTGGTTGGTGGAAGAGAGGGTTCATTGTTTGAGGGAAGGTTGTTGTAATTGGAAGGTGGTTCATATTGGTGAAATTCTTGAGGTGGTGGGTGTGGACTTTGTGGTTCTTGGGAATGTTGGTGTAGGAATTGTGGTGGTTCTAGGTATGGTTGATATGGTAGTTGGTATGGTAGATGTGGGTTGGGATCGTATGGAGGTGGATGGTGGTATGGGGCTTGTGAGTATGGTGGGGGACTATGTTGAGGAGGGGGTTCATATGCATGTGGTGGTTGTGGTTGACAATCACAGTAAGGGTCATCACACACATTGGATTGGTATGCATTAGGATTAGGATAATACCCATAAGAGTTCGGAGAAGGTTATTGTAAAGAAGGTTGTCCATAAGCTTGGGGTTCCTCCCATCTTTGATTTCCAAATCCTTGATGCACATCCTCATTGATGCTTCCATTTCCTACAACATAGTTTGAACCATACTTATAGCCAAAGTGATGAGAATTCATAGTGAAAGAGAAAATAAAAACAAAAGCTAACAAGAAATAAAGAAAACTAAGTCCTACAACTAGCAAAAAACCAACAAGCAAACCAAAAATCAAGCTATTCACAATATATATAATAGCCAATAACATAGCACCATTGCAATCCCCGGAAACGGCGCCATTTTGATGAGCGAAGTTTTCTTTGATGGTATAGAATTTCCTCAGATGAATGAATTCTCGTTGCAAGTATAGTTCTACACCAACAAACAATCCTCCCCATCAAAAATTTTGTTGTCACAAATAACAAACCCCAAATAAGAAATAACCGAAGTATTTAGACTCCGGGTCGTCTCACAAGGGATTGCAATGAAGTGGTCAATTATTGGCTATAGAGGGGCAGAGGGGTTTTGGTTTATAAGAGGAACAAGAAAAGGTAAATCAAGCAAGAAATTAAAGAAAGCACAATAAAGAACTCTTGGCTAAGACTTAGGTAATTGAGATCACTATCCTTGTCAACAATTCAAATATTGATAATTAAGAAGAACCGAGCTCATTAAGTCTACTCACTAAAGCCTTAAGTATGTAATGTCTACTCCTAGGCTTGGAGTACGTCAAATGGCTTGATCAACATCAATCCATAAGTTTCAACCTAGATACTAATCAACTTAGTAGTAGGGTAGAGTCAATGGTTATCAAATTGATCCCCAAGGGTTCTGGAATTACCAATTCAATGAAGCCCAAGGACTCAAGATCACTCAATCCCCTTAGCCTAGGCCAAGGGTCAAGAGAACTACTCAAAAATTATAGGAAGTATTATATCAAACACCTAATGTTCAATAAAAGTATACATCACAAAATACTAAAATTAAGGAAACCCATAACTATCATAAGCGAGAAATCAATAATAGCAAGCAGGATCAACATAAAAGAAACATAGAAACATGAAATTGCATTAAAAGGAAATTAGATCTAACAATGTTCATCAACATAAAAGAGAGTAAAATGAGAAATTAACATTATAACTAAGAAAATCAAGAGGTAGAAATGAGAAATTGTTAAAGACACAAGATGAAATCAAGTAATTAATTCAAGATCCCAAATAATTTAACCTAATCCTAACCTAATTCTAGAGAGAAAAGGGAGCTTCTCTCTCTAGAAAACTAACTAAAGGCTCATGTTGACTAACTAATTGCTCCCCCTTTGCTTGGACTTCAATTCTGCATGAAATACACTCAGAAACAAATTGGATTTGGGCCTGGGCGGCTCAGAAATTGCCCCCAGCGTCTTGCCTATAAATGGGTCACGTGCGAGTATCGGCACGTACGCGCCATGTGCGCGTGTGCGTCGATTGGATGTTTCTTCATCCGTGCGTACGCGTCATGCACGCGTGCACGTCTCTATGCGAAGTCAATTCTGTGCGTGCGCACCTTGTAAGCTTGTGCACCCATCGATGCATTCCCAATTCTTGTTTTCTCATGCATTCTCCACTTTGTATGCTTTTTCTCTCATTTCTTCCATCCAATACTTGCCTTATGAACCTGAAATCACTCAACAAACACCTCAAGGCATCGAATGGAATTAAAGTGAGTTAAAATCACCAATTTAAGGGCCTAAAAAGTATGTTTTTACACTTAAGCATAATTAAAGTAAGAATTACAAAACCATGCTATTTCATTGAATAAATGTGGGAAAAGGTGATAAAATCCCCTAAAATAAGCACAAGATAAACCACGAAATCGGGGTTTATCAAAAATACATAAGAGAAAATAGCCTAGGCATGGCCGTGAGGCCAGCCAAGCATGAAGTTGATAAAAGATGATAAAAGTCCAAAGATCCCTAAATCAATAGGAAAGACTAGTATTTATGCTAAACTAGTTACTAAGGATTACAGAAATTGAGTAACTAAGTGCAGAGAGTGCAGAAATCCACTTCCGGGACCCACTTGGTGTGTGCTTGGGCTGAGCATTGAGCTTTACACGTGCATAGGCCTTTTCTAGAGTTAAACGCCAGCCTGGATGCCAGTTTGGGCATTTAACTCCAGTTCAGGGCGCATGCACACATGGATTTTCACGCTTGTGCGCGCGCACGCAAGGCTGTGCGCATGCACACTTCACTGTGTGTGCTTTTCCTTGTTTTCTTCATGTTTTCTCCCTCGTACATGCTTTCTTCCACTTTTATCCTTCTATTCTTGCCTCCAAGGCCTGAAATCACTCACAAACCATATCACGGAATCGAATGACATAAAAATGGGATTAAATTGCTCTATTAAAGCACAAAACTGCATGTTTTCACATTTAGGATCAAATTAGGGACAAAACACAAAAGTATGCTATTTTGGTGCTTAAGTGTGAGTTCATGTACTAGAATCCATCCAGTTTGGGTCAAAATATACCATCAAATATGGACTCATCAATTCCCCCACACTTAAACAATAGCATGTCCTCATGCTAAACCAACAAGAAAAATAATCAAGAGGGGTTCAACTTATTAAATGCAACTACCTATATGCATGCAAATATATATATACTATCTATGCCTACCTATCTATCTATAGTATCTATATAAAATTGGTGAAAACAAACAAACAAATTCTCAAGCAAGTATAGACAATTAGGGCAAAGCAAGGAAACAATCTATTGCAACCAAAATCTAAAGAATTGATTCCACTCATCAAAATGAAGTAACTTGCAAGAATGCATGATAAGAAGGGTGGAAACATAGAATTGAGTGATCGAACCCTCACTAGGTGTGTATACACTCTAATCACTCGGTGTCTAGGGTCAAATCACTCAAATCTCTTCCTAGTCATGCTTTCAAGGAATTGCTTTTCATCTAACAATCGACAAGTAATTGATGCATGAATGCAATTATCATGAGGACTTCATATGGTTGTAGTGGGGTTAGGGTCAAGGTGGGATAGATATGGCTAAGTGGACTAAATGCAATTGAATCCTTGATTAGTTTAAGTATCACTTTTGCCCCCATTTTTATGATTTTTTATTTATTTTTTTTTTTTTTGTAAAAGACAATGCATATGGTTCAATAGCTCATACATGAATGCACCCATTTTCCAAATTTTTTTTTTCATGGAATACTCGAAATCAAATAATTTCATTCACTACCAATGTTTCCCAAAATTCCCCCACACTTAAATGAAACACACTCCTCAACCTAAGCTAATCAAGGATACAATCCAAGGTAAATCATGGTTTTCCTCTTAAGGTTGTGATGAGCTAGTATCAAGAACAATGGGGTAAATAAAGCTCAAAAGGGGTTAACAATGGTAGATGCAAGGGTAAGGCTATATGGGTAAATAAGTTTAATTCAACGATGGCCTCAATCATGCTCAATGCAATTCAAAACATCAATCATCGGAAATAAAGAATCAATCAAAACCAAGATCACAATCATAGAAGAGATATCACACGATGAACAAAATTAGTGGTTAGAAATTGTAACCACCCAATACAAGCCCAAAACTCACAAGGTAATTATTCTTCACTCTTCTATGTTCCATAAAGAAATCATTCAAGCAAGTTTGAAAACCTAATTTTCCAAAAATTAACATGAACAATTAGGATCAAGATAACTAGGTATATGCTATTCACATCATCCAATCACAACTTCTATCTATAAGATATATACCATGCAAAAGATGCAAAATGCCATAGTTATAAACTATGAAGAAAATGCAATGCAACAATCAAAAACACTACAAATATCTACAAGAAACATAATAATAAAAAGAAACAAAAGTAAAGTGCAAAGTGTTCGGAAAAGAAAGTTTACGCCCCAAAATGACGAATCTTCCGCCACACTTAAGCGTTGCACGGTCCTCCGTGCACGAACACAATCCGGGAAGAATGTCTCTCAAGAACTCCACCTTCGGTTGGTGGATGCGGGGGCTCGGGTTGTGTGGTAGTCGCCAATGTCCAATGCACTCTTGGCGTCTCCATTCTCGGTGTCCTTCTCCTCTCCCGGCTCCTTGCTTTATGTCTCATCCTCGAAAAGAATGAATAAAGTGTAATTAGAAATCTTAGGCAAGTAGCATAAAAAGGTAAAGGAGAGAGCTATTAAACATCTAATTGAGGAAGTTGCACAGTGGTGTGGAATACACACAACGGTCGGTTAAAGTGGCATCCACGCAATCAAAGAGTAAGAATGAGTCCCTCAATTAAATGGCCTAAGATGCAACTAAGAGATGATCATTAATTAAGGATAAGCAAACTTAGGCAACTACCAACAAGAGTGAATTGAATGTAGGATTATTGGATATTGAGGTTGTGCAAGTGAAAGAGAAAAATTGATATAAAATAGCACAACCACAATAACCAATGCAATTATGAAGGAAACTACCTATTCATCCTTAAGAATAATCAACTAATCACACGGGAAGGTGCTTGCTAAAAAAAGTGACAAGTCTTGATAAGAATCAAGTCAAGTCAACTCAAACAAATGGAAAGCATTAACAAGGAGTAAATACCGTATGATGTGATTATATTGACTTAAAGACCATGATGAACAAGCAATTCCAATCAATTCACTAAATTCAATATGTACTTGTTAAAAATTGCACCAATTAAGAGACAAAAAGTCAATTCTAAGTCAATTTGGTGCTAGCAACTCAAAGCATTAAACAATAAGTACATTATTGAAAATATAACCATTCAATGGTGCACAATTCTTAATTAGAATGCCAAACAAGGTCCAACACATATGGTCGCGACAACACATGCATTAAAAAAAAGTTCATGTAGGCGTTATGTCAAATACATGGAATGCGGTGCACAAATTCAACAAAGTCAAGCCAAAAGTACAAGCATCAACAACCCATAAGTGAAAATTTTGAATACTTGCAATGCAACAAACAAGCACTTAAGCAAAAATTAAGCTAAATAACTAAAATCAAATAAAGAAAACAAAATTTAAGAAAGTAACTAAGCATAAAGAGAAAGATTAAAACAACAAAATTGAAAAGACGAAAGATGGAAAAGAAAGGGATAGGCAACAGTGGCACTTGTGTTAGCCACTGCGAGGTTCATGGTGACGGAGTTTTGCCAGAGAAGAGAACAAAGAAGAAATAAAAGAAAGAAACAAAAGAACAAGAGAGAAAGAAATAGAGAAGAGAGAAGAGACCTGTGCAGACGCACAAGGTCGTGTGCGGATGCACGGGACAAAGAGAGGGGGGTATGCGCACGCACAGAGACATGCGGGCGCTGCGAACAGAAGGTGCATCGCAGCCTGTGCGGACGCACAAGAAGGTGTGCGCTCGTACAGAAGGAGGAAAGGGATTGGGTTCACATGCACAACCCGTGCATGCACTGCGACCAGAGAGATTTCCATGGTCTGTGCGGGTGCACACAGGTATGCGCTCGCACAAGTGTTCTCCCTTTTTTTTTTGAAATGATCATGTTAGCGTACGCACAGAGAGTCATGCGCACGCGCAAAATGAAAATGTGGTGGGGTGCTCATGCATGGAAGGTGCGAGCGCTGCGAACAGAGGGTGCTACAACGTGTATGCGGGCGCACACTGCTGTGCGTCCGTACAGGAAGTGAAAAACAGGGGAAGTGTGCATCTGCACGAGGCTGTGCGCACGCACAGAACTCTGTTTCTGCAACATTTTTAAAGCCTCTAAGGCACCAACCATGATATCAATCAAACTTTTTCAAGCCCAAAATACATCATTCTTTAAAAACACATGATCAAACATGAAATATAACTAAATTGAACCTAGAAAGCAATCAAACTAGGCTAATCAAAGAGACAAAATTCAATAAACAAAACTAAAAGAAAGAAGGGTTGAAAGGATATTACCATAGTGGGGTGTCTCCCACCTAGCACTTTGGTTTTAAGTCCTCAAGTTGGACTATTGAGTGAAGCTTGTGTCATGGTGGCTTATGCTTCCACTCATCCTTGAGTTGCCACCCATGTTTGTTCTTCAAGAATCCTCCAGGATCCCAAACAAAGGACATTAAGCTCCTAAGCACCCTCAAGCAAGAATTTGGGATCTAAAATTGTTGATTATAGACATGTATGCCCGGATCCCACACTTTGGTTTCTCTATCACCCTCTTGTTGATTTTCACTTGTGTCCTTGGATGAAAAACCTTCCCAAGCACCTTTGAAGCACCCTCTTGAATCTTGGACTCCTCCAAATTGAACCATGCACCACTTGTTCCTTGAACTCCATTACCAACCAACATTCAATCCTTCACCATTTAACACTCCAAGAAGTACCTTAAGTTGGTAATTTGTTTCCAAAAGAGCAATTTGATGCGGGCCTATGAAGCTCATCGAGGATATTGTTACCCACTCAGTTTGTCCTTGGGGTGGAGTTATCCTGTCAAGCTCTTGCACTCTTGCTTCCACTTTATGGGTGATCACTTCTTCCTCACCACTCTTTTCTAGCTCTTCCCCTTCTCTCTCAAACTCAAGAGTGGAAGGCTCCTCAAGATCATTAAGGGGGTTGACCTAGGTGGACAAAAAATCATTGATGATGCAATCCACTTCTTGATCAAACTCCCCGAATTCTCCATTTAACTCTTCTGGTTCACTAGTTCTACCTTCCTCTACTTGTGACTCAAGCTTCAATTCCACTTTTTCAAATTGAGACTCCATGTTTCCCTCCTTACTACACTTCTTAGTTGCTCCTCCCCCTTCCTCAAGGGGGTGGCTTGAGTGATTGAGTGTAGTGAGGCCAAGCGGTTCACCGCTTCGGCTATGGTAGCAACGAACTCCCCTTGTGTCCTTCGGAACCCTTCTTGCTCTTGGAAGAATGCTTGAAGGTCTTGTTGTTCTTGGGTCAAGGGTTGGAAAACTTCATGTTGAGGTGGAAAAGAAGGTCCAAAGGTTGGAAAAAATGTTGTATAGTTGGAAGGTGTGTCATGTGGATGAAGGTATTGAGGTGGTGTATAATGGTGTGGTTCATATGGTTAGTAACAAGGTGTATAGACATTTTGATTCCATGGAGGTGTATAGGGTGGTGCTTGAAGGTTTGGTGGTTAAGGGTTGTGTATGGGGTATCTCTCATATGTTTGGATTTGGTACTCATATAGGGGAGGATTTGGCTTGTTGTAGTACGAAAGAGGTGTTTGCCATGAGTGTTGCTCATTCGCAATTGGTTCCCCCCTTAAGTGATTCTTCTACTCCATGGAGCCATCCCAACTTGAACTCATCGTACCCTACAAAATACTCACAATCAAGCTCCAAGCAACAAGGGTGATATCTCATAAAGAAAACAGAAAATAAAAACAAAAGGCATAGGTAAACAAGAAAAACAAACACCTAAATATTAACAAAAATAACCAAATAACCAAAAAGTAAGATATTTATACTATGGACATATTCACAACAACCTAAAGATAGCACTCAATTGCATCCCCGGCAACGGCGCCAAATTTGATAACTGAACATTTCCGTCGACTAGGAATTTGATCTCAAAATAAGATTGGCGTTGTAAGTATAGTTCCAAGCCATCAAGTAATGCTCAAATCAAATATTCCAATTCAAAACAAAATATAACCGAGAGTCTTTCAACCTCGGGTCGTTCTCCCTAGGATGCAATTGGAAGTGTTTCTCTTTTAGTTGTGAAGAAAAGGGGGTTTTCAAGCTAGAATTGAAAGATTAAAAGAACTTAAGCAATAAAAGAACTAAGGAATGCTCAAAATTGGGATTAACGCAATTAAAGGGAAATGAGATCAAACTAGTGAAAATGCATAAAAGAAGCCTTGACTTGGGAATGAGAGTCCAAGGAATCCTATCATTGCCATAACCACAACTATGGTAATTATCATGAATCAATCTCGCCTAGTCAACCCCAACCATTGAGGAGAAAGTCAAGCAAGCATAATTAACCTTAATCCATAAGTCCTAGCTAACTTACCAAACTAGTTGATAAAAAGCTAGCGTCAATGGAAACAAGAGTCAACTAACTACCCAAGAATTACCACTAAATGTCGGACATTATGACTCTAGTATCATAGGAACTCAAACCTCAAGCCAAGGTGGGAAAATCTACTCAAAACTTAAAGTTGGCATTTTCACAAACACCTTGCGTGCATAAAAATAAAACATGGGAAATTGTAAAGGAAAATGGAAAGCAATAACCAACTATGCACAAAATCAACAATAAACATCCAACAAGCATAAAGAAAGCATGAAATAAGAGATTCATCAATCAAAACTTCAAGAACTCAAAATTGCAATTATAAACAAAGTGCTTGAACCAAAGGAAATGAAAGTAAAGACAATGTAATTAAAGAGGAATTAAGGAGTACTTACAATTAGAGATGCAAAATCCAAGAGAAAAGCTTCTATAAAATGCTACAATGGAAATGAAAATTAAACCCTAAGAGAGCAAAGCTACTCTACTCCTACTCCTACTCCTATGGAAGCTTCCTAATACTAAGAAAAACTACCCTAAAACCTAATAAAAAGCTTGTGTGTTAATGTGTGTTGAATCCCCCTTATATAGCCTTCCATTTCAGCCTTTCAACCTTCCAAAATGGCCCAAAAGCACCCAGAAATCGCAAGGCACGCGTTTCATTAATGAAATCACGTGCAGGGACCTGTGCAGACGTACAGACGTGTGCGTCAGCACACTCGGCTGAAAATTGACCTGTGCGTATGCACAGGTGCGTGCGTATGCACACATGGATTTTCTCGCTTGTGCGCGCGCACGCAAGGCTGTGCGCACACACACTTCGCTATGTATGCTTTTCCTTGTTTTCTTCATATTTTCTCCCTCGTACATGCTTTCTTCCACTTTTATCCTTCCATTCTTGCCTCCAAGGCCTGAAATCACTCACAAACTATATCGCGGCATCGAATGACATAAAAGTGGGATTAAATTGCTCTATTAAAGCACAAAACTGCATGTTTTTACATTTAGGATCAAATTAGGGACAAAACACAAAAGTATGCTATTTTGGTGCTTAAGTGTGAGTTCATGTGCTAGAACCCATCCAGTTTGAGTCAAAATATACCATCAAATATCGACTCATCATAAGCCTCTAGGGAAAAAATAAGTACAAAAGTGAGAGAACTAATTCAAAATAAGCAAAAGATTTCAAAACATGATAAAGGCCCTCCGCTCTGTCACCATCAAGCAACTCACCGAGGTGGGTTACGCACTGCATCTAAAAAACAACAAAGTATGAAATGTGAACCAAAGGTTCTCAGTATGGTAACAGTGTCCAGCAATGTAAGATGTAAGACCCCGGAATGCTAGAGGCAATCCTAGAGCTTCATACCAAATAGTTATCCAAGCTTAGCAAAATAAATAACTTAAACCATAAACAATAAATAGGGTTATCTACACTTAAGGAATTTCTAACTAGTACTAATCACACCATTGTATCCCACATCCTTTGCCAACCAAGCCTCCGTGCGACCCCATCACCACCGCCTACCGAACCTCCTCAATCCCAGTAGAAAACACAAGTAATGCAGACAAGTAAAGCACAAGTAAAGAACATGTACCCCAATTAGAACAGTTAGCAAGTAAACATGTGATTCATTTAGGCATAACAGATATTAAGCAAAGCACACAAACAGGTAGAAGATGCATATGATGAATGCCTTTTCTATTGGCTCGTGATATCACTTGTCGGTCCATAAATGCCAACCCGATACATCCTACCGGATGTAGCCTTCTTTCCACGCCCAGAGCTATAGGCTCTGCACACTCATGCAGCAGAGAATTTTGCCAAGCCAGAGATATAGGATCCGCACACTCATGCAGCAGGGAGTCTACTATGCCAAAGATATAGGCTCTGCATACTCATGCAGCAGAGAAGGTAATGCGAGCGGGATACCACTCCAGCCCTCACATCTCAACGTAAGCGGGAAAAACCAACTGTCCTTACGCTGGCCCTGCGACCTCGACAAGCGGGAGACTGCCATAGCCCTTAACCGAGGTGCGTAGCGACTCAACAGTCTCATCATAAAACAATATATCAGTGGCTTTCATAAATCATTTTCAGTACTCAGTAAAGTCATATTTCCACTTCGAGTCCTACACTCGTCTCAAACACCATCAATCCGTAACTCCACAACTCAATACCTTAAATATCATTACTGTACTCTGTCATCTCACTCGACTAATCCAATGTCAGTCGACTAATCCATCCTCAGTACTCCAGAAATCTAAGTCTCCGTCTTCTAACCTTTTACCAGAAAGTATCTAGTTAAACCCACTTATAGTATTCTCTATGTTCCAAAGCCTAAAAACAAGTTAAGGCATCGTAGATAAGCGTTACAGAATTTTACAAGCTTGCCAAAAAGGTGAAACAACTAAAAACAAGGTTTTCTTTGAAAAATAGGGCAGTGTGCGTACGCATAGGGTTGTGTGTACGCACTCCCAGAAGAAATTTCACAAAGTGTGCATACGCATAGAGGTGTGCGTACGCACAGAAGATAAAAGTTTTCATTTTAAATGCACGCATAGATACGTGCAAACGCCCTCAATAGAATGCACTTTCCAACGTGTGCGTGCGCATGCACAGCTTGCAAATTTCGCAAGGTGTGTGTGCGCACCAGAGTGTGCTAGCGCTCCCAACAGTAGGCATATCCCTGTGTGTGCGTGCGCACCAGAATGTACATATGCACATTTTCAAAATCTCACAGGATATTGCACAAGGGTATGCATACACACAAGTCAAAACATATCCCCTGTTCAGAGTATGCGCACAACAGTGAGCGTGCGCACACAAACCAGAAATCACAAATTCTGCACAATCACAGAATTCAGATTTTTAACACCAACTTCCAATGATCAATCTTTTTCTACAAAATTTTGATTTTCACAAAATATATACCGTTTTAAAGCTCTTTGAATTATCTTTAATTTGATATAAAATTCAATCAATTTCAAAAATCGTATCTCAAGATACGATCCGTCAAAGTTCACCAAAAACTGGTTTTTACCAAAAGTTTACTAGGTTCTCAAACCTTCAAAATTCACAACCAAACCAATTCAAAGCCTATTCAATTTCACCATAAAGTACTACCAACTACTATACTTTACCTTTCCATTATAACTCAATCAATCCAACACCTACCTCAATCAATTCATCCACCATAAACTCAACAATTCCACACTTTCTACATCAAAATTCCAATATCAACAACTTTAATATAATCTCACTACTCATAAGCATCACTTATCCTATCTCAACATCAACAAACACCATAATTCATTATCAATCTACACAATCATCATTATACCATCCAACTTCATAATTCAACATCATCATTCACCATAATCATCACAATCATCAAAATCATCATACATCACAATTATCAATAATCAAATTCAATTATATCCTATAGTCCACTAGCCTAAGTGTCCAGAAATATTATATATTATATAGAAGAAACCGAAACCATACTTTAGCCGATCCCCAATATGCACACAATCCATCCATTTTTCATCCTTACGTTTTCTTTCCACTCAATTTTCTTTAAACCAAACAGTGCATTAAAGAAATATATTTTATAATGCTTTATATTATTTTAAATTTTTTTTGTGGACCTGGTCTTGGATTCTAGCGGGGGCTTTCGCACGATTTAAAATTAGGAGTGGGTGTGCACTATACACAGTAAATTTGTTAGTCAATTTAGATTGAGTTTGAGCAACAAATAAATTAATTAATTAAAAATAGACCTTTGTTACTAAAATAAGAAAAAGGAAACTTAAGAATGTGTGAACCTTTTTAGGAGTACAAGACCAAATAATAAAAAAAATCAATTTTTTAGTGTCTGATATTTAATGTTGAATTTTTTTTTGTAATATTTAAAATTTATTTATTTTTATATTTTAAATTAAATATTAACTATTTAAATTTTTTTATTAATTAAATATCAAATTTTAAAATTGTATAACAAACACGTAAGAAAAAAGAATCTTTCTCATATTTTGTTATTATTAATAAATTATGAACAATTTTGAACTCCACATATCACAATACACTGAAGGTCACTATTAGAAACACCATTTATTAGGTATCCAAGTGTGAGTATCCATTAATATTAAGAGAGATGTATATAGTAGCTAGGTTATCATTATGCAATTATTCTTATAATTAATATTTTAGCCTTTTATTTTTTAGTCGATATTTTTGTTTTATCATTTTTCAAAAGACAGTGATGTAATTTAATTTATTAGTGGATTATAGTCAAAATAGTTTATTTTAAAAGAACACATATAAATAATTTTTATCTTTAAAATTATAAAAATAATTACTCCAATTAGTTATTATACAAATCAATCTTATTTGACATGTTAACATTAAATCTATAACATTCTCTAATAATATCGAACCAGTTTGATTATAAATTTTAACTAATTATGTCAAATTTATTTTATAAATGGATAGAAATATTATCCTCAAAATCTATTTTTATATTTTAAATTAGGAAACTTTGACGATTTTATATCAAAAATATATTTAAGAGTGTTAATTGAAATATTTGTTTTCGAAAGATTAAAGCTGATTCAAGATGTTGATAAAGTGTTGGAAGGGAAGCAGAGGCCGAGAGATGCACGTGCAAGTTTTAAGTGAAAAATATTTGACACGGACTCGATTTTGACACTTTGATAAATTGAACAGTTATTCGAAATGGAGAATCAAGCGATTTTTTGAACGAAAAATCAAACGGTTACATGAGTGGGAATTTCGAATGCTTTCTCTGAGTTAGGAATGTGTTGGTAATGCTCACGGACAAAGGAGTGGGAACGGTTATCCAGAAAATCGCGCACAAGGCAGCATCATGCAATTAATGGTTGGTTATAGAAGTGAGTTATAAATATTAGTAGGTTTTAGGAAATCGGGGTTGGAACTTTTCTCCAGAAATACACTCAAGCACACTCACATCCCCAGCGAATTTCTGAGTCTGCATTCGAATTCAATTTCTTTAGGGTTCCTTCCATTGCCTTTACTTTTCAATTTTACAATTCCTGCAACTTTACTTTTCTTGTTCAATTTTTCTTCAAAGCATATTTTAATTTCATTGTCAGATTTACATTCAAAGTCTCCTTTACTTACTTGCCCAATTTACATTTCAGTACCTTTAATTTTCATGTCAAGAGTCCTTTGATCCAGTCGAAGGCATTTTAATTGCTTTATTTAAAATTCAATGCAAATCATTTTAATTTTCAGTCAAGTTTTCCTTTCGAAATTTTTATTTTATGCTTTTCAGTCTTTTACACTTTTCGAACTCAATTCCCTTTTTAATGCCCACCTAATTCGAGGATCTTTGATACACTTATAGAAAAACTGGTACATGTAAAAGAGGAGTAGATTTTGCTCCCAAACTATTAGAATCGAACCACCATCAATTTGTTAAAAATCGACAAAACAAAGACTAAGAAAAATAATCAACATCGACATAAAGTCACAAAAAAAAATCAACATCGACATAAGTATACCAATAGGAACACAATATTTTTTTTCTTTTGTGTTATATGAAAGTAAAAGATCTAACTTCTACAAAACACAATTAATAAAAATGATAGCGATATACCATGATGCGTGTGTAAGCATATATATATTTTTTCCTATAACAAGATATATCTTTTGTTATATTTAGTGTAACTTCTAATTTAATCTTTTAAGGAAGGCAACATTTTTGTTTAAGGTTAAGTATTATGAGTTTATGACATGATCCGAAAAATTTCTTGGTCATAAACTTTTTTCTTTGGATTTTTTTTACTGGCCATAAACTTTCTTTTTTTTTTTTTTCCTATTAGTAATAGAGGTCTATTATTTTTTTATTGCTCAAATCCAAACTAAACTGATTAACAATTTTACTACACAATCCATTCCTAAATTACATGAAAATCTCATCATAATCCAAAGTCAGGTCTACAAAGAGATAAACTAAAATAATATAAAGCATTATCAAATACATTTCTTTTAACGAATCATTAATGTGTTTATGGCTAATTTTAAGTTTATCGTTAAGTACATCAAAGGACAATGGAAATATTTGATAACCAAAGAAAATCAATTAAAAATAGTCATGACTTATATTATTTATTATTTATTAATTATTGCGATAATTAACGGATGCTAAATAAAAAATAAGGCAAATTCTGGCTGTCTTTTTTGTATTCCTAACATTATCTAAAGAATAAATACTATCATCTGTAAATCCCGATTATGCCTGTATTAGAATCAACTGTGACCATTTTATTGAGACAGATACTTTTATAGAACAAGCATAATACAAAAAAAATGACACCTTATTTCATTAAGTGAGAATAAATTTTAATGTCAGCACCATAGAACTTCCCAAAATATATAGACACAACAATAAAGGTGGAACAAGTGAATAAATTAATGGAACCCTCAATATAAGCTAGTGACATTGGAGCACATGGCCAGGATCCCACCTTATCACTTTGTTCCTGGATCTAACGTATGTCCAACCAGCGCCCCAAATAATTCCACAGACAATGCCACGTGGCCCCTTACTACTATGGAATCTTGCTGCCTTCATATTTTAGAGCAAACATACAATATTTTTACGCTGTATAATTGTGTGGTTACGTACAATTTTAAATTTGGAAGAGACAACGACAACTTTAGGTGGCCCGAAACATTTACATTATTTATTATTGTTAGGCAAGCACATTAACATTATGTTTGGTTTAAGAAAAAATAAAAGAAAAAAAAATAAATAAAATAAATAAAAAATTTTATTCTTTTTGTT
>NC_029793.2:58818631-58823511 GCF_000816755.2 Arachis ipaensis | reverse complement strand
ACAAAAAAAAAATTATTTTCTTTTTATTTATTTTCTCTTGATCCAAACAACACACAAATAATTCTACTTTTCTTTCTATTTTCTCTCTTTTTATTTTCTTTTTTATTATTTTTTATTTTCTTTTCTATATCCAAACAAAACCTAAAATATAACACATTTTAGGATTTAATAAGTTTGTATTTTCATTTTTTTATTTTTATTTTATATTTATTTTTATTATTTTACCTTTCCATAAAATTTTAAGAATATCTTTTCAAATCAAACAAGCTTACCTTTTCCGTTTCCTTGGAAACAAAAACGCGATCATCATATAAACACATTATAGTATTATTTTCTTGTCCCTAACAAATTTCTAACCATTTTTCTCATTTCATATATAATACACAAATAACTAAGCAAGTTACAAAAAAAACATATTAAAAAACATATTAAAATACACAGACACACAACAACAATAATAATTAAACATATTATCAGACTCGACCTTGTTCGAGCCAATTTGGTGCTTCCTTGAGTTGTCGATGACGAACAACCGAGTAGATTGCAATGTACGTAGTTGGTTAGAAGAACAAGAAAATGATTTCAGCTTCTGATCTTGCACTGCTCTTCCGCTGCTGCTCTTGGAACTGAAATTAGTAGAAATAGGGACATTTAATTAGTTAAACATTTTTATATGGTTTTAAAACAATTTGTTGAAGGAGGTTTAATAATTTGGTACTAAGTACTAACTAACCTCCAAGCCCAGTTGCCTCAGAACCTTTCACTATGCGAAGGCGCTTGCATGATTCTACGAACATTCTGTAAAAATAAACGGTCCTAATTAGTGATTATTATCCATTATTAACTAAAAAATCATTTTTTTTTGTCAATATCAACTAATTTTTTTAAGCTATTTTTTTAATCTAAAATTCAAATTTTAAATTTTGAATTCTAACTCTAAAAAAATTAAAAATAATTTTACAATGAAAAAGAAATAATAATTATATTCATTATTTCACTTTTTTTTAATTTTTAATATATTTTAATATATATTTTATATACATAATTTTAATTTAATAATTAATTTTTATAATTATTTTAAAATAAATAAATTTTAGATTTTTTATAAGAGAGAGAGGGCTACTCACTCCCAGGGAACGTCACCGACGAGCATCCAATCAGCGTCTTTGTCTTCATAAGTGGGGACATAGTCAGATCCATTGAAGCTGAAGAGGCCATTTCCTTTGAACTCGTGATGGGGCCCACTGACAGCTGGCTCTATCATGGTGCCACTGAACATCTTTGCCAGCGCATCTGACAGCTCTCTGTAGCTCTTGTACTGCTTCAGGTCCACTTTCCTCAAGTATGGTGCTCCGTCCACGCTCACCTTCACGTACGCCCCTCCGTTGCCGCTTGTTGCCGCGGAGGTCGCGGTTGCAGTTTGACCTACGGTGGTGGTGGCGGGCTTTTCCACTTCTTCCTTGTTGCTCTTCTGCCCGCTTACTATGTTCTTCCTGAAGGACCTAACTGGAGGCCAACCTACTACTTGTGCCCTACACCATGCAACATTAATCGATACATTGCTTTTAATCAGTGCTTATTATGTTAATTAAGTTGAAGCTGCTTTGCCAAATAAAAAGAAAAGTTGTCTCGCGACTATCTAATGATAAATAATGATGATTTTTGTGTTGTTCCTCTTAAACATTTTTTCTTTTAATTTCAAGTTATGCTTTTTATCTATTATCATTTATCAATTATCTTATAGACATTCTTTATAGTTCATGATACTTGATATTTATCTTCTTTTTTAATCTAAATTTTATGTTTTTTCTTATAAGTATTGTTTGACTTTTTATGAATAAAAAACATTTTCTGTTAAGAAGATTATCTTATACACATTTTTACTCATATAACAATAATACAAATTGATAAAAGTAAGACCGAATAAATGCTAATTATTAGATTAGTCAATTTTTTTTCTTAAAAATTTTTAATTATTAAATTAGCCTTTAATTATTTTTATTAAATTAAACAAATTAATCTCTACTTTCTTCAAAGAATAAATTATTTGGAAGATTCCACGAAATTATTAAATAAATAGTATAAAGCTTATTTGCAAATATATCCAAATAAAAAGGCAAGCCTGGAGTGTAGCAGAATTATTAGAGATAGGGATGAGGGAAGTGGGGTGAAGAAATATGTTAGGTGACACGACCGGGGGGACTGGGGAGCGTGGACAATAGATGCATATGCTTTTTTACTTTCTTCTTTTTCTCTTTTTTTTCTTTTTAATTTTTTGTCTTGCTGGATTCACTTATTCAAATGGTTGGGTTGATGAATAAAGCAAGATTCCTTCTGTCTTGTCCTTTTCCTTTGTCTACCCGACAACAAACCATGCCACACGCTACCACTAAAGGAAAAAAAAGGAAGAAAAAGAAATTCAACTAAATCATGCTTACCCCTAACACTTAGGCCTTATCCCACCACCACCATACTTCATAGTTCATACCCTTTTTTTCTTGCTCATAATCTGGATGACATTTTCTTTTCTTTCCCGCTCTTCAAACCGGTTGACTTCACCTAATTTCTAAATATAATGGACATCTTCTATTAATGTCTATCTATTAATTGCACATGTGCTTGCATTAGTAGTATTGTTCTAGATTTCACTTTCAGGGCTTTAAAAAATAAATTCTAGCAACCTCAACCTGCTTTATTAAAATATCACGAGACTCAACTTGGGAGATATGATATAACCGTTATAAATTGGCTATAAAAACTCGGCATATATGTTATAGGTCGGCTATTAAAATCATAACAACAAATCAGAACCTTATGATATACCTATATACATTATCACTATAATTCCGAAACGATAGAAAATAACCTCTAACTACATACTCTCATTATCAAAGTAAGTAATCAGGAGAAAGGCTGATATTCACTTTTCCCGATCTAAGAGTTACCTAAAAATAAAGCTTATTCGCGTATTGACTTGATCTAAGAGTTACCTAAAAATAAAGCTTATTCGCGTACTGACTTGAACATCGGAGTACTTTTTTGCAGGTGCCCACCTCCTTGTTCACAAGGTGCCAAGGTATAACCCGTTTCAAAGAAAGGCTTGAAGGAAGTCACCAAGAAACGAGCTATACCCCAGCCAATTCACCCAAGAACACAACCCATTATTATCCTTAATTAAGTGGAATTTTAGCATTAATATTTGTTGTGTAAAGGCATGATCACATACCACAAATCAAAATTAACCCTCAAGTCAAGATTACTACTGATCATTGTTAAAACTAATATAAAAGTAAAAAATATTGCAAACTTTTTTCCTGAAACAAATTCAGAATTTTAAACCGTTCCTTTACAAATCTCTTCTTTCTTTTTTTTTCCTTTCTTAACAATTTCAAACACATATATTAAAGTATGTTGATGTGAGGATTAATTCTGCGAAAAATTATGGAACAAGTAATATAAATAATACTCAATGTTTAGCTTCAACCACAAACAAAACTTTAACCTGTTATTGCACCTATAATTTCTGTTATTTTTTCCGGTTGAAAGTACAATGGATCTATGGGTTTTAATTTCTTCTGTTCTTTTTCCTAAATCCATCAACTCTCTAAACTAGCATAAGTTGAATAATCATTATTCAACACATGTCCTAGGCAGATTGAACAAAATATCAAATTCTTTTAGCTGTTGAATTATAATATTATTACGATAAAAAGGAAACCTAGATTAGATGCTGTATAAATCATGAACTATTTTGATCTCATGAACAAAACAGGAATCAGAAATGAAATCTCCCTATAGATACGAAATAAATCAGAAAACAAACTCCTCCGGTTTCCTTTTGCCTAAATTTTTTCTCCTCCGGTTTCCTTTTATCTAATTTTTCCCCCACCTAATCTTCAACGAATATAAATGTAATTAACATCCAACAAAACTAAACCATTAAATTTTTATCTTTTACTTTTATCATTTTTCCGAAGAATTTAAACCTAACAAAGTCAAGCAAATATCCAGTAGTATATATTATTACCTGGATTTTATTAAAAAATTATACAAAAAAAGGGAAAGATTTAACGAGACAAAACCCCAAAAAAAATAAGAAAGAAAAAATTGTGAAAATCAACCCCAAAAATAAAATTAAAGATTTTAGAGTACTTATTAGTTATTACCAATCCTCCTATTCAGATCAAGTAACCAACAAAATAATAAAGAGGGTATATGAAAAACTCACTTGGCAGGTGGTTTCGCCGGGTCGGTAGAACGAGTAACAGGAGGTGTAGAAGTAGGAGCAGCAGCACCACCATTCTTCTCTTTGTTCTTGTCAACGTTGACAGAAGAAGCTGAAACGGATTCATTGTTAAGAGAAGAAGAACAAGAAGAAGAAGAAAGATTCAGATTCAGCTTTAGATCCACAGTAGACGGAGTAGTCTCCGAGAAACCCCTCTTTCCAGTTGTAGTACAAGTGCTCCTAAGTGATGACTCGCCATCGTTCGACCCACCCGGCAAACCGAGTCGCAACTCGGTCTCCTCAAAATTTATCATGCTGTATTTGTCTCGCTCTGACTCCATATAACACGATGCAGAATAATATAAAGACTTGGGAGTTTTCTTATTCTATGTTTCTCCCAAAGATGAAGACTGAAGACTGAAGTTGAGTTTTTTTC
Source organism: Arachis ipaensis (assembly GCF_000816755.2). NCBI lineage: Eukaryota > Viridiplantae > Streptophyta > Magnoliopsida > Fabales > Fabaceae > Arachis > Arachis ipaensis. Next base: position 58,818,850 of record NC_029793.2, on the reverse strand, counting down.
TTTCTATTTTTTTTTTCCTTGAAAATGTTAGGAATTGATGGTGTGTTTTGTTTATTTATTTATTTCTTTTGTTTTGGGGATATATGGATGTTGTAGGGCGTGTGAAGGGAAAGTGACGGGGAAGATGGTGCCACGTGGATAGGATTGTAGTTGTTGGATTGTTTTGGGGTCTTGTCGGGACTGACGTCATGGGTGATGTCATACGGAGGAGGAATGATA
>NC_029793.2:58816239-58818542 GCF_000816755.2 Arachis ipaensis | reverse complement strand
CTTTTAATATATACCTTTCGATTTGGAAAAGTCTAGGGTCAGCAATTTTATCAAATTCTGGCCAGCATGTAACTATTAAAAAAAAGTGAGTCATTAGATGAAATCTCATATTAATCTTACACTATTAAAAGCTTTATTAATGACTATAAATCCCAAAAATTACTGGTCCCTAGCATTCCTCTTTCGTTTTTTTCTTCTTTTTCCTTTTTTTTTAATATATGTAGATATTGACTATTTTTTTAGATATGTAAATTGTGTGTGTTGTGCATGATTATAGAAGTTGGTGGTGTTAGACACAATTGTAAGGCAACTCTTTTTTAAATCATAGGGTGAAGAAATCGGATCGATTTCTTTATTAAAGAAACTAGTGTAGAACCCGCACTCGAATCATATATATAATCTGTTTTATTATATTTACAAGTGTAATAGCCCATGTCATGTATGTGATAAGATTAAAATTATAATTTTAAATTTTTTTGTTAAAATTAATTTGAATTATAATAATTTGATTAATAAAAATATAATATATTATGTATTGTTTATTTTTTCTTAATCTAGTATTAAATGTATTAACTCTAAAATAGTTATTAATTAGTTTTAGTAATTTACTTTTTTCAATAAATCAAACATATATACTCAATGTGACCATAAATAACTTAGTAATACTTAGACCCACCAACAATTTGTTATATGTTGTTTTATTGTCAAGTAAGAACATATCAAAATCAGCTCAAAATAAATAATAAATTATTAAAGAATTCTAATACACAAAATTCTCTAATAAACAATAAATAATTTAAACCCACTAAAAAATAACTCAACACTTTTCTTTGATACCTGCAAAACATATACTTGAAATAATATTATATCAATGTTAGTATACAGTTTTATAATCATCGACCTTATTTACTATACGTGACTCCTTCTTAAAAGTTATTCTACATACGTGTGTAGTCGAAAGATAAATTACTGGACTTTATTTTATTTTTCTAAATTACTATAATTATGCATTATTCATTAAATGCTACTTGTAATATAATTGTAATATTGTAATATAATTATAATAAAGATATTTTTCTAAAATAAATTTAGAAGAGAGAATAGTGCTTTCATTTTGGAGAGAAAATGAATTCATGAGGAATTAGTTGATATAATTAATGCATTATAATGAATTATATTTAATGAGTTAAACAAAATAAATTAAGAAACACTCTCAAAAACATGCTACGTTGACTCTATCATTAAATGTAAAAAATCGATTTTTATATAATAGAATCGATAATATAATAGACGGCGAGAAAGAGAAAGATAAACATTTTAGATCTTAGGTTGTTTCATTTAGATGTTGTAACGTGGGTATCACATTATTTTACTTATTCTACCCTATGAACCTTTTTGCAACTTTATTTCAATATCAATAGAATTTTACTACTTTCTAGTAATAAATTAAAATCTAAGATAAAATTGAAAAAAAAAAGTAAAGAATATAAAATTATTGATTGAAATTTTATTTTATTTTTTATTATTATAACAGGTATTTTTATTTAATATACCAACACCAAAAATGAATAAGAAAAAATAAAAAGAAATAGAAGAAATAAAAGACTACAATAAAATAAATTAAGTGTGAGAGTTTTATTTTTTTTTCAAATTTTATATCACATTCGTTTCAATAATAATAAATAAAAATACATCAACTTGATATCTAAGAGAAAATGATGAGATAAAATCATAACACATTTCTAAAACAAAAGCTTAAATTAAACCATAATATCATTGCACAACACAAATTAAAAGTAATTTCACACTATAATATACCACACAAACAGGTAAATGACTTAAGCTTAATTACGAAATTTTTTTTTATTTATGCATACATGATAACACCATGGTCTATAAATGCTTCATGGATAACATATCATATATTTCTCTGAATGATGAGCACGGAAGTTGAAGAGTGTGTGGTGGTTTGTGTCCACGATAGTTGACTTCTTGCGATGACGCCTCATAGGAAGAAAAAGAAATGTTGTAAAAGCTACCTAATGAAAGAATAATTGGTAAATGAATGATATTTTCTTCTAGCATATATGGTCTTTTATAGTGGTAAAATAAAAATGAAAGGAATAAAATTTTATATTTTTATATTCGGAATAGAATTTGATATTTATCCTAATTAAATTAAATAACTAATCAGTTATAATTCATGTATTTAAATAAATAAAATAAATTAAATAAAAATATTTTTAAGAATTAATCAAATCAGTTAATTAATTCAAATAATTAGTATAATTGATTTTATTTGA
>NC_029793.2:58798932-58816182 GCF_000816755.2 Arachis ipaensis | reverse complement strand
AAATAACAATAAAATCTTTTAAAAAAATTTGAGACAATTTTACTGTCAATTTTTTATTACACGCTATTTAAGTTAATTCACTTTATACAGATATTTCAAAATATAAAATGTACTGTGATTTTTTATATATATTCATAAGAGGTTGAAAATTATAAATGCCCAACTTTTAGGACAATTTTTTTAAATAAATAAAATGGGCAACAAAATTACTTGATTACACATTTTGGTAAAGGAAGACGTAATTCTATTTTTTTTCATGAATCCATAGAAATCGCTACTGACAGGAACAGATTAGGGTATAATGTAAACAGCTACTGGTAGCCGTGCACTACAAGAATACTTAATTTTAGCGACAAACTTTTAGCAGCAATAATATAATGGCCACTAGTTCTTTAATTTAAATTATATTTTTGTGGCTATTATATATTTGCCATTAATATTATATATTATAATAGCCATGATTATTGTTACTACTATACATAAAAGAAAAATTAGTTTTAGGTGAAAAATTTTTAGTGGCATACTACTATAGCCAGTATTATTTTACTAAAATAATTTTTTCTTAATAATAAGTTCCAGTGTTTCACTAAGTTCACTACCGAATCAAAGGGAGTGAGGGCGAGAAACAGATTCAAAGAGAAAAGGGAGATCACATCGCCGAAACCCTAACTGTCACCGTCGTCACCGCCGTCGCTGCCATCGCCGCCTTAGGTCATCTCCACCCTCCAAGTCGGCGCCTCCGCCTCCTCTGACATCTTCCTCCACCTCCTCCCCTCCCACTTTTCAATCTCCGCAACCTCCACATCGACGAGTGCCTCTCCATTCCCCTTCCGCTATCTCTTCCCGTTCCCGCCGGAAGGTGCTCTCTCAAGGTGCATTGTGTTGCCGACAACACCTCCTCCGCCGTTTGAGGTAAGCTATTGCCGTTTCCGTTTACGTTGCCGTTACCTCTGTTTCTTAGGTTTTTCTTTTTTCTTTTTTAAATCGTGACACAAGAGAGGAGACGAGACGCGAGCGTGATTTTAATATCTTTGAATATTCTGGATTCGAAATCGACTCGGCCCGAATTTAGAGAGATGATACTGGTGGCGATCGTCGCTGAGGTGCTGGAGGAGTATACGGCGTTGCTGGCTCGTGTCGTGGAGTAGGTGTTCCATTCAGCTCCTGTTCCCCAGTGGGTTCGCTTCCTTATCCTCCATAGTCTTCCATTCACTTCCTCTCACCCAAGGACGGTTCACTGATTCAGTTCCCTCTTTCCTGCCTCTGCTTCTTCCGTTTTTCTCTTTTCTCTCTCTATTCTGTTTTTAGGTTAATTTTTTTTAGTGATGGAGATTCTCGGTACATGTGTACTTTCATTGCCGAGCTTCTGTAAATTCTTTTATGTATACTCTGCTTCTGTTGATTTCTCTCAGATTTTATGTTTTAGCCCGTTTTTTGAATTCCAGATTACTTTAGCAACGAAGGACAGAGTGTTGTTAATTCAAGATTAGTTTTAGATTAGTGTTAAATGATATATGCAGATTTTGATTCTCCGGTTGTTTGAATTGAGTGGCATGTTTCAAGCTTTTGGTTCATGGTGAGTGAGTCGTGACTCGGACAATGTAAGGGGAGTTGTGTTTGGACTCAGTAGTAGTGAGTAGGCGCGGGGAGTGTGTAGAAACTTCTCTTTTGTTTCTCTATCAATTGATTATGATAAATGATAATCTTTTTTATTTTTTACTATTGTTGTTGCTGCTGTTGTTTTTCTCTATTTGTTAAATTTGGTGTAAGATAGCACAGTTAGGATTTTTTCTAGTTTGATAAAAAGAAGAAATTTATTTAGATTAAAGTAAATAAGGGGAGAGATGGAGATAATGGTATTGAGATATTGGATTCACTACTTATGAATTATGAACGAAACAGAGCTGAAATGTTGTTACAGCAGCAAGCTCCTTAATCCATTTAGTGTTCTTTGAACATGTAGCCTACTATTGCTAGCTATATATATACATACATAAACTGAGACTTGCATTTCACAGTTTAGTTGCTCTGAAACAGAATCAAAGCATCAGATTCAAAAGTTTATTAAGTGATCAGTTCAAATAAAATGTTACTTCTATATGTACTAGAAAAAGAATCACTGGATAACAGTAAAACTGATCATGGAGTCTTGTCCTTTCTTGTTAATGATATTTGATCCTTCCACATTACCTGTTTGCTGAAATTACTGGAGGCTATACATGCTGATACAACAGAAATGTAGCGTGATATAATTCAGGAAATTTTACCTTTTTATTTTCTATCTTTTGCTTTCCTTGATGTGTCTTTTGTTTTGTGCTTAGGTTGAACATGTTGTCAGGGAAGAGAAGACAATGGCATCATATGATCTTATTGAGATATACTGTGAACTTATTGCTGCACGCTTGCCAATGATCGAGTCACTAAAGTATTTGAAACCTCTAAAATAATATTTTCTGTTATACTTTATCTAAATTTCTAAGTTTTTCATTTATTTAATGCGGGAAAGTCTACATCATTAAGGCCATGTCACTTAATATATCTATTCTAGTTGATCTTCCAAGGACTTCATATCATTCTTCATCTGGGAAATATGATAAAGTTTTCCTGTATCATTATTTTGTTATGCTTTTTCAAGAAAAATAGTGATCAGAAATAGGAGAATCTAATTCTATTATGTGCTAAAGAGTAATAGATGATTGTTTAGGTGGTTCTAGTCAAGCTAAGCTCCAATTGTAGATGTAGGAAATTATTCGAATAAAGATTAGTAAATGCAATTAAGTAAACAAGAGGTTATGGTATCCTAGTATAAGGTAAACCCTTGGGCCAAAATGTGTTCTAACTATCTCAGTCCTATTATCAATGATCTTTTATCATTATATATTAAAAGATATTAATATTATGCCATTGCACAAATTATAACCTTTTTGACAACAATGTTGCTTTCATATACTAGCAGAGGCCCTTGGATAAAAAATCATGTTCAACTAATTATGCAGCATTCTAGTGTCGCATTTAAGGTTCGTTTAGTAATATTTGGTACGATTTGCAAAACTTTTGGTGTTGATTTGTTTTTTCTTCTTTTCCAAAAACTGTCCCATCGATTTAAAGGAAGAAATTTCAAGTGTAATATTTGCATGTCCAAGATGTGCAGACTTACCTGAGCTTGTAGATGTGCGGAAGCATCTTACAGTGAAGTATGGGAAAGAATTTGCATCGGCAGCTGTTGAATTACGCCCTGACTATGGTGTAAATCGCTTGGCAAGTTTTTCTACCTGTCCGAAGTTTGATAGGATCAAATTTTCTCAGCCTTTTTTTTATCCCTCTAATAAAATGGTTTTGTTTCAGTTGGTTGAGAAATTGTCTGCCAAAGCACCCGATGGTCCAACCAAAATAAAAATATTATCTGCAATTAATGAAGAACATAATATCAAATGGGAACCCAAGTCATTTGGAGAAAATGATATAAAGCCTTCTCAAGACTTGTTGGTATGCTATTTATTTTCTTTAATTTATTATATAAAATTTGAGTTTGTTATATTTTATTGTTTTGACAGTATTTAATTATTTTAGCTAACTCCACCAAATGGAGTAAAGGTTGTTATTGACTTTTCTTTTACTATTATTTATATGTTAAGGCTGGGCCAAAAACTTTTGAGAAGGCAACTTATGCAGAACCTTCTCAAGTCCATGTTCCAGCAGCTGTTCGTGATGAAAAGGGTCCTCCTAACGAACAGGCTTCCTCACAATTTAAACCAGTGTATGATAGACCAACAGGTTCGGATGCACAGAATACAAGTGATGCTACTAGAAAGGACACTGGAAATCAGTCAAGACCATCAGGCATGTCTGATCCCAAAATTATGCCTTCAAGTATATGTTTAAGGCAATAACTGTGGGTATATTTCAGGCCTTGTATTTTGTCTATTACCTAAATATTTGTTGTGCTTTCTGATAGGAACTGGAAATCAAGAAATGCATTATAGAGATTCATATTCTGAAAACAGTAGTGCTTTTCCTACTGTAAAGCAGAATTGGAATATGGAATTTAAGGATGCTGCCTCTGCTGCACAGGCAGCAGCAGAATCTGCGGAGCGTGCAAGCATGGCTGCAAGAGCAGCTGCGGAACTTTCAAGTCATGAAAATGTAGCAAGGCAGCGTTCAAGTGAATCACATAGTTCTCCTAGAAGCCAGCTAAGAGATGAAATACCTCAAGAATATTCTTTTAATGATGACAAAAACCTTTCTACAGCTTTTGCGTATACCACCTTCCATAGAGGCAGTTCTGGGATGAACAACGAAAAAATTAATACAAGAGAGCAAAATTAATACAAGATAACCTTAACACATTGGTTTGTCTTTAGTAATTTAATACTTGCTAATGTAGATTCCGTGGGTTACTCCAGGATAATGAATAGTTCCATGTTATGTATCGCGAAGGGCCGGAGGGAACTCCGTTTCATTCATTGCTAGCTCAAGGCTATGTAGATGGGCCTGTTGATGTTTGTGAGTTCCATAAGAACAACCAAAGTTCTTAGCATTGTGATTTTTAACACCAAAGGCCATTTCAACATGTGGATTTTGATGAATTCTTTTTTGTTACAGGTTTATGCCTTTTATGGGAGACACCACTGGTGCACGAAATTGTGATTGTTCATTCCTTGGTAACGGCGCCAAAAACTTAATACGTACGTTCATTATCTTAGTTCTTTTTCACAACTTCGCACAACTAACCAGCAAGTGCACTGGGTCGTCCAAGTAATAAACCTTATGTGAGTAAGGGTCGATCCCACGGAGATTGTCGGCTTGAAGCAAGCTATGGTCATCTTGCAAATCTCAGTCGGGCGGATTCAAATGGTTATGGTGAATTGATAGTTAAAATATAAGTAAAATATAAAATAGGATAGAGATACTTATGTAATTCATTGGTGAGAATTTTAGATAAGTGTATGGAGTTGCTTTTGTTCCTTCTGAACTTCTGCTTTTCTACTGTTTTCATCCAATCATTCATATTCCTTTCCATGGTAAGCTGTATGTTGGGCATCACCGTATGGCTAATCATCTGTCGGTTCTCGATCATGCTGGAATAGGGTCCAGTGATCCTTTTGCGTCTGTCACTACGCCCAGCACTCACGAGTTTGAAGCTCATCACAGCCATTCCTTCCCAGATCCTACTCGGAATACCACAGATAAGGTTTAGACTTTCCGGATCTCAAGAATGGCCGCCAATAATTCTAGCCTATACCATGAAGACTCTGATTGTAGATCAGAAGGCTAAGAAATATGCATTCAAGCTTGTTTTCATATAGAATGGAAGTGTTTGTCAGGCACGCGTTCATAGGGGAGAATGGTGATGAGCGTCACATAATCATCACAGTCATCATGTTCTTGTGTATGAATGAATATCTTAGAGAAGAAATAGGCTTGAGTTGAATAAAAAAACAATAGTACTTTGCATTAATTCATGAGGAACAGCAGAGCTCCATACCTTAATCTATGGTGTGTAGAAACTCTACCGTTAAAAATATATAAGTGAAAGTGATCTAGGCATGGCCGAATGGCCAGCCCCCTAAACATGATCTCAGAGCATAAAATTATTCAAAGACTATTCAGAGAAGTCAATACAATAGTAAAAAATCCTATTTATACTAAACTAGTTACTAGGGTTTACAGAAATGAGTAAATGATGCAGAAATCCACTTCTGGGCCCACTTGGTGTGTGCTTGGGGTGAGCATTGAAGCTTTCACGTGCATAGGTCTTCCTTGGAGTTGAACGCCAGTTTGTAACTTGTTTCTGGCGTTTAACTCTGCTTTGCAACTTGTTTCTGGCGTTTAACGCCAGAATAGGGCAGAAAGCTGGCATTAAACGCCAGTTTGCGTCATCTAAACTTGGGCAAAGTATGGACTATTATATATTTCTGGAAAGTCCTGGATGTTTACTTTCCAACGCAATTGAGAGCGCGTCATTTGGGTTTCTGTAGCTCCAGAAAATCCACTTTGAGTGCAGGGAGGTCAGAATCCAATAGCATCTGTAGTCCTTTTTTAGCCTCAGAATCAGATTTTTGCTCAGGTCCCTCAATTTCAGCCAGAAATTACCTGAAATCACAGAAAAATACACAAACTCATAGTAAAGTCCAGAAATGTAATTTTTATTTAAAAACTAATAAAAAGATATTAAAAACTAACTAAATCATACTAAAAACTATGTAAAAACAATGCCAAAAAGCGTATAAATTATCCGCTCATCACAACACCAAACTTAAATTGTTGCTTGTCCCCAAGAAATTGAAAATCAAATAGGATAAAAAGAAGAAAATATACTATAAATTCTAAATATCAATGAAACTTAGCTCCAATTAGATGAGTGAGACTAGTAGCTTTTTGCCTCTGAACTGTTTTGGCATCTCACTTTATCCCTTGAAGTTCAGAATGATTGGTATCTATAGGAACTCAGAATTCAGATAGTGTTATTGATTCTCCTAGTTCAGTATGTTGATTCTTGAACACAGCTACTTTATGAGTCTTGGCCGTGGCCTTAAGCACTTTATTTTCCAGTATTACTACCGGATACATAGATGCCACAGACACATAACTGGGTGAACCTTTTCAGATTGTGACTTAGCTTTGCTGGAGTCCCCAATTAGAGGTGTCCAGGGTTCTTAAGCACACTATTCTTTTTGCTTTGGACCTCGACTTTAACCACTCAGTCTCAGGTTTTCACTTGACACCTTCACGCCACAAGCACATGGTTAGGGACAGCCTGGTTTAGCCGCTTAGGCCAGGATTTTATTCCTTTTGGGCCCTCCTATCTATTGATGCTCAAAGCCTTGGATCCTTTTTATTACCCTTGCCTTTTGGTTTTAAGGGCTATTGGCTTTTTCTGCTTGCTTTTTCTTTTTCTTTATTATTATATTTTTTTCGTCTTCTTTTTTTTTCTCTTTTTTTTCGCAAGCTTTTCTCTATTCACTGCTTTTTTTTGCTTCAAGAATCATTTTTATGATTTTTCAGATCATCAAATAACATTTCTCCTTTTTCATCATTCTTTCAAGAGCCAACAATTTTAACATTCATAAACAACAAATTCAAAAGACATATGCACTGTTTAAGCATTCATTTAGAAAACAAAAAGCATTGTCACCACATCAAAATAATTAAACTAATTTCAAAGATGAATTCGAAATCATGTACTTCTTGTTCTTTTGTAATTAAAATATTTTTCATTTAAAAGGGGTGATGGATTCATAGGACATTCATAACTTTAAGACATGGACACTTAAACACTAATGATCATATAGTAGAGACACAAACATAAATAAAACCTAAGGCTCAAAAACCGAAAAACAGGAAAATAAGAACAAGGAGATTAAGGAACGGGTCCACCTTAGTGAGGGTGGCGTCTTCCTCTTCTTGAAGAACAAATGGTATTCTTGAGCTCCTCTATGTCTCTTCCTTGCCTTTTTTGCTCCTCCCTCATAGCTCTTTGATCTTCTCTAATCTCATGGAGAATGATGGAGTGCTCTTGGTGCTCCATCCTTAGTTGTCCAATGTTAGAACTTAATCTCCTAGGGAAGTGTTGATTTGCTCCCAATAGTTTTGTGGAGGGAAGTGCATCCCTTGAGGCATCTCAGGGATTTCATGGTGAGGAATTTTCTCATGCTCTTGTTGAGATCGATGATCTCTTGTTTGCTCCATCTTTTTTTTAGTGATGGGCTTATCCTCATCAATGAAGATGTCTTCCTCTATGTCAATTTCAGCTGAATTGCAGAGGTGAAAATGAGGTGACGAAAGGCTAACCTTGCCAAAGTGGAGGACTTGTCAGCCACCTTGTAGAATTCTTGAGGTATAATCTCATGAACTTTCACTTCCTCCCCAATCATGATACTATGGATCATGATGGACCGGTCTACAGTAACTTCAGACCGGTTGCTAGTAGGAATAATTGAGCGTTGGATGAACTCCAACCATCCTCTAGCTACAGACTTAAGGTCCGGTCTTCTCAATTGAATCGGCTTGCCTCTTGAATCAACTTTTCATTGAGCTCCTTCCACACATATGTCCGTGAGGACTTGGTCCAACCTTTGATCAAAGTTGACCCTTCTAGTGTAGGGGCGTGCGTTTTCTTGCATCATTGGCAAGTTGAACGCCAACCTTACATTTTTCGGACTGAAATTTAAGTATTTTCTCCGAACCATTGTAAGCCAGTTCTTTGGGTTTGGGTTCATACTTTGATCATGGTTTCTAGTGATCCATGCGTTTGCATAGAACTCTTGAACCATTAAGATTCCGACTTGTTGAATAGGATTAGAGAGAACTTTCCATCCTCTTCTTAATCTCTTCGGATCTCCGAATACTCGCTCTTTCTGAGCTTAAAAGGGATCTCAGGGATCACCTTTTTCTTGGCCACAACTTCATAGAAGTGGTTTTGATGGACCTTTGAGATGAATCTCTCCATCTTCTATGACTTAGAGGTGGAAGCAATTGCCTTCTCTTTCCTCTTTCTTGAGGTTTCTCTGGCCTTAGTTGCCATTGATGGTTATGGAAAAACAAAAAGTAATGCTTTTACCATACCAAACTTAAAAGGTTTGCTCGTCCCCAAGCAAAAGAAGAAAGGAAGTAGTAGAAGGAGAAGAAAATGGAGGAAATGAAGGGAGAAGGTGTATTCGGCCAAGGGGGAGAAGTGGTGGTTATAATGTGTGAAAATAGAGTAGTGTTGAGGGGTTTATATAGGGGTGGGGAAAAGGGTAGGTTTCGGCCATTAGGGTTGGGTTTGGGAGGGAAAAAAATTTGAATTTTGGAGGTAGGTAGGGTTTATGGGGAAGAGTGGATAGATTTGAGTGGTTAAGGGTATTTGGGGAAGAGGTATGGAGGTGATTGGTGAAGGGTATTTGGGCAAGAGAGTTATGAAAAGGTGTGAATAGGAGAGAAGAACAGGTGGGATAGGTGGGGATCCTATGGGGTCCACAGATCCAGAGGGGTCAAGGACTTAGCATCCCTGCTCCATTTAGGCGTGCAAATGCCCTTAGAATGCATGTCTGGCGTTTAAACGCCAGCTTGCTGCTTGTTTCTGGCGTTTAACGCCAGCTTGATGCTTCTTTCTGGCGTTAAACGCCAGTTTGATGCTTCTTACTGGCGTTTAAACGCCAGTAAGCTCTTCCTCCAGGGTGAGCTATTTTTAATGCTGTTTTTCATTCTGTTTTTGATTTTTTAGTAGTTTTTGTGACTTCACATGATCATCAACCTAAAGAAAACATAAAATAGCAATGGAAAATAAATAAATATAATTAAATGACATTGGGTTGTCTCCCAACAAGCGCTTCTTTAATGTTAATAGCTTGACAGTGAGTTCTCATGGAGCCTCACAGATGTTCAGAGCATTGTTGGGACCTCCCAACACCAAACTTTAGAGTTTGAATGTGGGGGTTCAACACCAAACTTAGAGTTTGGTTGTGGCCTCCCAACACCAAACTTAGAGTTTGACTGTGGGGACTTTGGTTGACTCTTAGAGTTTGACTAGGCCTTCAACCTTTACTAACAAGTCCTCTACTAATCCATAAGCCTGTTTCATTGATTTGTCTGCCATCTCTAGTGAGATTCTTGCAGTTTGTACCTCATAGATTTCCAGTTTCTCTATTACAGAGAGTGGCATGAGATTTATCCCTGACCCAAGGTCACACAGAGCCTTCTTAAAGGTCATGGTGCGTATGGTACAAGGTATGAAGAACTTTTCGGGATCCGGTTTCTTCTAAGGCAATGTCTGCCTTATCAATGCACTTAGTTCATTGGTGAACAAGGGGGGTTCATCCTCCCAAGTCTCATTACCAAATAAACTGGTATTCAACTTCATGATGGCTCCTAGATATTTAGCAACCTACTCTTCAATGATGTCTTCATCCTTTTCAGAGGAAGAATAGTCATCAGAGCTCATGAATGGTAAAAGGAGGTTCAATGGAATCTCTATGGTCTTTAGATGAGCCTCAGATTTCTTTGGTTCCTCAAAGGGAAACTCTTTATTGGTCAGTGAACGTCCCAAGAGGTCTTCCTCACTAGGATTCACGTCCTTCTCCTCCTCTCTGGGTTTGGCCACACCAAATAAGGTTATAGCCTTGCACTCTCTTTTTGGATTCTCTTCTGTATTGCTTGGGAGAGTACTAAGAGGAGTTTCAGTGACTCTTTTACTCAGCTGGCCCACTTGTGCCTCCAAATTTCTAATAGAGGACCTTGTTTCATTCATGAAACTCAGAGTGGCCTTAGATAGATCAGAGACTATATTTGCTAAGCTAGATGGATTCTGCTCAGAATTCTCTGTCTGTTGCTGAGAGGATGATGGAAAAGACTTGCTATTGCTAAACCTGTTTCTTCCACCATTATTAAAGTCCTGTTGAGGCTTTTGTTCATTCTTCCATGAGAAATTTAGATGATTTCTACATGAGGGATTATAGGTGTTTCCATAGGCTTCACCCATGTAGTTCACCTCTGCCATTGCAAGGTTCTCAGGATCATAGGCTTCTTCTTCAGAAGATGCTTCCTTAGTACTGTTGGATGCATTTTGCAATCCATTCAAACTCTGAGAAATCATATTGACTTGCTGAGTCAATATTTTATTCTGAGCCAATATGGCATTCAGAGTATCAATTTCAAGAACTCCCTTCTTCTGAGGCATCCCATTACTCACAGGATTCCTTTCAGAAGTGTACATGAACTGATTATTTGCAACCATGTCAATGAGTTCCTGAGCTTCTGCAGGCGTTTTCTTTAGGTGAATGGATCCACCTGTAGAATGGTCCAGTGACATCTTTGATAATTTAGACAGACCATCATAGAATATATCCAGGATGGTCCATTCTGAAAGCATGTCAGAAGGACACTTTTTGGTCAGTTGCTTGTATCTCTCCCAAGCTTTATAGAGGGAATCACCTTCTTTCTATTTGAAGGTTTGAACATCCACTCTAAGCTTGCTAAGCTTTTGAGGAGGAAAGAACTTGGCTAAGAAAGCCGTGATCAGCTTATCCCAAGAGTTCAGGCTATCTTTAGGTTGAGAGTCCAACCATATTCTAGCTCTGTCTCTTACAGCAAACGGGAAAAGCATAAGCCTGTAGACCTCAGGATCAACCCCATTGGTCTTAACAGTATCACAGATCTGCAAGAATTCAATTAAGAACTGAAAAGGATCTTCTGATGGAAGTCTATGAAACTTGCAATTCGGTTGCATCAGAGAAACTAATTGAGGCTTTAGCTCAAAATTGTTTGCTCCAATGGCAGGGATTGAGATGCTTCTTCCATGTAAGTTGGAATTTGGTGCAGTGAAGTCACCAAGCATCTTCCTTGCATTGTTGTTGGGTTCGACCATGTCTCCTTCTTTTTCGAAAATTTCTGTCAGATTTTTTCCAGAGAGTTGTGCTTTAGCTTCCCTTAGCTTCCTCTTCAGAGTCCTTTCAGTTCTTGCTCATATGAAAAAGAAGAGAACAAAAAAGAAAATATAAAATTCTCTATGTCACAGTATAGAGATTCCTTATATGAGTATAAGAAGAGAAGAATAGAAGAAGGAAAAGATAAGAACTCGAACACAGAGGAGAAGAGTGGGTTTGAATTTTTGAGTGAAAGAGGGGTGTTAGTAGATAAATAAATAAATAGAAGCAGATGAGAGGGAGAAGAATTCAAAAATAAAATAAAATAAAATAAAAATATTTTTATTTTTATTTTAAATATTAGTTATAATTCGAAAATACGAAAAGGAATAAAATTAAAACTAAAATTTATAATAATTAGTTAATGAAAAGAAATTTTGAAAAAGAGGTTAGTGATTTTCGAAAATTAGAGATAGAAAATTAGTTAGGTAGTTTTGAAAAAGATAAGAATCAAACAAAATAGAAATAAGAAAAAGATTTTGAAAATAAATTTTGAAAATTTTGAAATTATGAAAGAAAAAATAAAAAAGATTTAATTTTTGAAAAAGATTTGAAAAAGATAGAATTTTTAAATTGAAAATTTGATTTGACTCAAAAGAAACAATTAAATTTAAAAACTTTTTGACTAAATCAAACCAAATTTTCAAAAATTTATGAGAGAATAAGGGAAAGATATTTTTTTTTATTTTTAAATTTTTAATGAAGAAAGAGAAAAATAACCAAAAGACTCAAAACATGAAAATTATGAATTAAAACACAAGATGCATGCAAGAACACTTTGAATGTCAAGATGAACACCAAGAACACTTTGAATGTCAAGATGAACACCAAGAACTTATTTTTGAAAATTTTTAAGAAAAGAAAAACATGCAAGACACCAAACTCAGAAATTTTCAAACTTTAGACACTAACAAATTGAAACTGCATATGAAAAACAAGAAAAGACATAAAACATAAAAATGCAAAGATCAAACAAATTAATTCATCAAGAACAACTTAAAGATCATGAAGAACAAATGCATTAGTTTTCAAAAATTTTAATGAAAAATTAAAAAGATGCAATTGACACCAAACTTAAAAATTGACACTAGACTCAAGCAAGAAACATCAAATTTTGGTTTTTATGATTTTATTAATTTTTTTTTGGATTTCGAAAATTAATTGGAAAAGAAAAATAAGGATTTCAAAATTTTTAATGAGAATTCCAGGAATCATGCAATGTTAGTCTAAAGCTCCAGTCCAGGAATTAGACATGGCTTACTAGCCAGCCAAGCTTTCAGTGAAAGCTTCGGTCCAAAACACTAGACATGGCCAATGGCCAGCCAAGCTTTAGCAGATCATTACATACAAAAGCTAAATTGCTGAGAAAGACAAAGAAGCTCTTCTCTAATGATAGTTGAAACCTCGGTCCAAAGGATTAGACATGGCTTTACAGCCAGCCAGACTTCAACAGATCATCATGAAACACTAGAATTCATTCTTGAAGCCATAGAATAATTTATTTATTTTATAAAAATATTTTTTTTGAAAATTTTTCGAAAATAAAAAAATAATAAAATCAAAAGCTTAAAATTAAAATAAAATTACCTAATCTGAGCAACAAGATGAACCGTCAGTTGTCCAAACTCGAACAATCCCCGACAACGACGCCAAAAACTTGGTGCACGAAATCGTGATCGTTCATTCCTTGGTAACGGTGCCAAAAACTTAATACGCACGTTCATAATCTTAGTTCTTTTTCACAACTTCGCACAACTAACCAACAAGTGTACTGGGTCGTCCAAGTAGTAAACCTTACGTGAGTAAGGGTCGATCCCACGGAGATTGTCGGCTTGAAGTAAGCTATGGTCATCTTGCAAATCTCAATCAGGCAGATTCAAACGGTTATGGTGAATTGATAGTTAAAATATAAATAAAATATAAAATAGGATAGAGATACTTATGTAATTCATTGGTGAGAATTTCAGATAAGCGTATGGAGTTGCTTTTGTTCCTTCTGAACCTCTGCTTTCCCACTGCTTTCATCCAATCATTCATACTCCTTTCCATGGCAACTGTATGTTGGGCATCACCGTTATCAATGGCTACATCCCGTCCTCTCAGTGAAAATGGTCCAAATGCGCTGTCACCGCATGGCTAATCATCTGTCGGTTCTCGATCATGCTGGAATAGGGTCCAGTAATCCTTTTGCGTCTGTCACTATGCCCAGCACTCGCGAGTTTGAAACTCGTCACAGCCATCCCTTCCCAGATCCTACTCGGAATACCACAGACAAGGTTTAGACTTTTCGGATCTCAAGAATGGCCGCCAATAATTCTAGTCTATACCACGAAGACTCTGATCGTAGATCAGGAGGCTAAGAGATATGCATTCAAGCTTGTTTTCATGTAGAAGGGAAGTGTTTGTCAGGCATGCGTTCATAGGTGAGAATGGTGATGAGCGTCACATAATCATGATGCAGAAATCCACTTCCGGGCCCACTTGGTGTGTGCTTGGGCTGAGCATTGAAGCTTTCACGTGTAGAGGTCTTCCTTGGAGTTGAACGCCAGTTTGTAACTTGTTTCTGGCATTTAACTCTGCTTTGCAACTTGTTTCTGGCGTTTAACGCCAGAATAGGGCAGAAAGCTGGCGTTAAATGCCAGTTTGCATCATCTAAACTTGGGCAAAGTATCGACTATTATATATTGCTGGAAAGCCCTGGATGTCTACGTTCCAACGCAATTGGGAGCGCGCCATTTGGGTTTCTGTAACTCCAGAAAATCCACTTTGAGTGCAGGGAGGTCAGAATCCAACAGCATCTGCAGTCCTTTTTCAGCCTCAGAATCAGATTTTTGCTCAGGTCCCTCAATTTCAGCCAGAAATTACCTGAAATCACAGAAAAATACACAAAGTCATAGTAAAATCCAGAAATGTGATTTTTATTTAAAAATTAATAAAAATATATTAAAAACTAACTAAATCATACTAAAAACTATGTAAAAACAATGCCAAAAAGCGTATAAATTATCCGCTCATCAACCACTTTATAACAAATGGTAAGAATCATGCTACAATATGTGCTTTAGAATCATGAATTTATGTATAAGGTATCACTTTTTTCAGAAAAATGGCCCTTGGATGTTTCTGTACACCACAGAAATTATTTTGATTCTAAGTAATGTATCACTATGAAATCTGAGTCATATTTTTTAGCTGATATCCTATTCAGAATTTTTATTTCTCAGGTGGCAATTTTATGTTGCTCGCTATAATGCTCATTACATGTCCTATCCAATACACTTCCTCCTTATTTCAAGAGGTAAGTAACTTGCTTAACTAATCTAATTAATCAAATCTGCTATAATAAATTAAGGGTAGTTGAGTGATTTTTGTGTTTATTTATTATGTTTGTAAATTAAGAGATTCTTATATGACCAGTTTAATCAGCTTCAACAACTTCAAGATGAGTGCAACCCTGAATTTATTGTTGAAGTTGTCACTCTCTTCTTTGAGGATGCTGAGAGGCTTCTTAATGAACTCTCTAAACACTGCAAGTGTAAGTTAACTTCCATTTTGATCTCTTGCACTTAAAAGTTAAAATCATCATTTATTTCATTATGTTATGGTGATGAGCATTATGTAAAGTGACTTTGTTGTTCCTTTTTCAAAGTTATTATTTTCATGCATCACATCTGTTATGAGTTTATATTTTCTTAATCCAAATTTGCTTTTACTGTCCAATGATATTCATAATTAGGTAGAATAATCAAACAATTTTCTTAAGTTCTTAACAGCTTTAGAACATAGTATGCTAAATTAATAAGCAATAGTATGTTAATTGAAAAGAAGTAATAATGTTTTGCAACAGAATTGGACTCCTTATCAACTGGTATAGGAAGCAAATTGAAGCCTTGTACGAAGTTTTTCAGGTTCTACTCTATTCCTGTCTAAATAAGTCTTGTGAGACAATTTAAACACAAATTAAAAAACCTTTAAAGCTTTCTTACTTTGCACAAGGTAAGCATTATTACTCAAGATTCTTTTTATATTATATATTATTGCTTAATTATATTTATCGCCATGGTTGGGATATACTGTTTTATTTTATTTGGCCCATTTTTAGCTTGTTATGCAGTAAATCCGAGTCACCTTTCATGTGATTAGATTAGTGCTATATTCAAAGAAGATTCTGTGCACCTTGAGATATGGTGAGCTTGAGCTTCTACTCCAATTTTCCATTTGTACTTGAGATGCTTGCATAAATGTGTGTGTGCTCCATGAGCATGAACAAAATCGAATTCTTCTAGGGTTCTTTTGTGCAGCTTTGTTACTGTGCTACTGATTAGTGTTTGTCCATAGTTTTCAACTTTGTTTTCCAAAAATATATAGAAAGAGGAAATTTTTATATAGGTGGTGTACGAAATTGCAATCACACCTGTGCAACTCCGCACAACTAACTAGCAAGTGCACTGGGTCATCCAAGTAATACCTTACGTGAGTAAAGGTCGATCCCACGGAGATTTTCGGCTTGAAGCAAGTTATGGTTATCTTGTAAATCTTAGTCAGGAGATTAGTGATTAAAATGATTTTTGTTTATGAAAAGTAAATAACATGAATTGAATGTTACTTGTGATTCAGTAATGAGTGATGTGTATTTTCGGTAAACGAATTCCTAACACACAAAACTCACCGGCAAGTGCACCGGGTCGCATCAAGTAATAAAACTCATGGGAGTGAGGTCGATCCCACAGGGATTGAAGGATTGAGCAATTTTGGTTTAGTGGTTGATTTAGTCAAGCGAATCAAGAGTTGATTTGAGTGGTTTGTATTCGACAGAAGCTAAATTGCATGAAATTAAAAGGGAGAGGGACAATTGCAGTAAATTAAAGAGCAGAGAAGGTAAATGTGCTGAATCTTAAAGAGCAAGAAATTAAATGTCAGAAACTTAGAACGCAAGAAATGTAAATGGCAGAATCTTAAAGTGCAAGAAATGTAAATGGCTTGAATTGTAAAGGGAATTGGGAAGTGGATTTGTAGAATTTAAACAAGGAAAAGTAAATTGCATTAATCAGACAAGTAGAAGGTGACTTGAATTGAACCGGATCTAAAACGGAAATGTAAATGAACTTGAAAAGCTTTAAACAGAGAATTTAAAATGCAAACTCCAGATCTCAGGACTCAAGAGACTAGATAACCGAGTCTAGATCTCAATGCCTTCCTAGATCCAAATGTAGAATTCAATTGCAAGAAATAGAGAAAAGTAAATAGCAGAATGGGTAGAAGAAGAGACAACGAACATAAATTTAAATTCAATTATGCAGTAAAGAAAACAGAGAGATCTCAGGATGAGATTGAAACAGAATTCCTTCAATTCTCCAACCCAAGATCCAAGACAAATGTAATTGAAATTGAAAACAAGAAAACTAAGAGGAAGAGAATTCAATTCTCCTACTCCGAAACTCAGAAACTCCAAACAACTCAAAACCAAAAGCTCTCCAAAAACTACTCAGCAAAAGTAAAAGGAAAAGCTCCTCTAAAACTTAAATCCTAAACTATTTATACACTTTCTTCAAATGGTCTTCAAGACTTGAATTGGGCCTTTGAACTTGATGGAATTGGGTTGATAAAAGCCTCTGTTGATTGCTCTTGGAGTTGGAGAGAAACCCATTGTGAACCGGGCCAAGAATCATAAAAGCTTGAGTAAAAATTTGAGGCAAACTTTTACTCAAACTTTTTATACCAGCTGCCCTCATTTGCTGTTACCAACGTTTGGGCTAAAGTTTGAGGTCAAACTTTAGGCCAAACGTTGGTCCCCTTGTGTATATGTGTGGCGCCAACGTTTGCCAAAAAGCTTGAGGCAACCGTTGGC
>NC_029793.2:58762354-58798898 GCF_000816755.2 Arachis ipaensis | reverse complement strand
CAAACAAGTTTTGAAGAGAAAAATGTTGTGAATGATCAAGCATCTTGCTTATTGAATTGTAGAAAAACTATACTAGACAGAAGGACAGATAGGGGTATAGTATAACTTTCAATTATAGCAATATCTGATAATGAATAATACAACCTTTTGGAGTTTACTTGCTGTCCTCTTCCTCATCATCATTGCTGGTCTTCACATTCCTCTTTCATCTCTTTGATTGATGATGCTACATCTTTCCAAAAGTTTGTATGGTACTCTGCAGTGATATTTGAAAATTGCTTGTTCCCCAAGCACTTAGAAACAATGGTTAGCATGCATGATTTATTTGTGGGCCTTTGTACTTACTTTGGTGTGGGAACACCAAACTTAGTACCTTGCCAATGGTTCTTGTGCATCAGATTAACCATGTGTAAAACTCTTTTTCTTTTTCAAAAGTGACAAAACTGAAAACTAAAGAATAGCAAAATAGTTAACTAGTTTATCTAGCTGCTTGAAGCTAGCATTATGCAGAAGGTGAGAATATGTTTTAAATGAGATTTTGGTAGAACACCAAACTTAGAATCCTTCACTCTCCCTTATATTGTTTTGGTGTGCAACACCAAACTTAGCTTCTTGCAATATAGGTAAAGCTAATTAACCGTTTTATTAAAATAGCTATGAAAAGAAAACTACCTCAGGTTGGGTTGCCTCCCAACAAGCACTTCTTTATTGTCATTAGCTTGACATCCTCCATTCTTTGATCATGGAAGCTGAGGCTTCTGTTGCCTTTGGTTTTCTCCTCTCATCCTGAGTTTCCTTTCCTCTGTTTCTTCTTGTGAAATTTCTCTGTGAAGCTTTTCTTGGATGAGTAATTCTTTTCCCGTAACTCTCTCATTTTCTTTTAGAATTGTTTTCCATTTCAATCCAGCAGCTTTTTCGCTGTTCTTTGGGTTGTCTTCAATGGCCCTTGGGGATATATTTGCCTTTCTCTCGCCCAATTCAACAAGGTTTTGAACCAGTTGTTCCATTTGCCTTTCAACTCTTCTGAGTGAGGCTTCTCGGTTCCTGCTTATCATCTCTTGATTCTTGCTTATCATCTCTTGATTTCTCCTTATTTCCTCCTGCTTTATTGTTGTCATTTCTTGAACTTTCATGAACCTTTCCATCATCATTTCTAGAGCGTAGAGTCTTTGAAAGTTTAGAATTGGTTGTGGCTGTGTCAACTGTGGTGATTGATGAAAGTCATTTTGGGCGAGTGGTGAGGTAAGACGGGGTTGGAAATGTGTGTATTGGGGTGATGTGTGATGATTGTTGTTGTGGGGGTGGTTTTTATGTTGATTTTTGAAGTTGGGGTTGTTGCAGTTGAAGTCCCTTGGCCTTTGATTTTGGTTTTCAACCCCCCTCCAGTTGGATTGAGTTCTCCATGGTGGGGTGTACACATCATTCTGAGTCCTATGTTGGAACATGCTTGAGGAGCTGTCTGGAGAGTGTGATCGCTCATGACTTTATTTCTCATAGTTAATTACTCCAGAACCTTTTTCAGGTTGATTCCAACAATGGGGATTTTGAGGTGAGTTCTGTGCATTTGCCACAGCAAGTTGCAGTTCATCTATTTTTCTGTTCATCAGCTCCAATTGTTGCTTAAGCTGTTGATGCATCTGCTCGCTTTGGGCCATGATTGCATGGACACCTTCAATTTCCTTCTCTTGTGTGAATGGGTGCATTTCTGCCTCTGGTTTAACAATTCCCTGAGGTGGTTTCAGCTTGGCTAGGAGTTCACTCATTAGTTCTTCCCATCCAATGATGTTTCCTTGTGGGAAAGCTTCGAACCATTGAGCAACATCATCCATGGTGATGGGTGGGTGCTTCAATTTATGGGTTGTATTATCACCTAAGGTGGGGTCATCGCTCCCATGATTACTGGCATTCATTCAGTTCCCTTCCATGGTCTGCACAATCACATACAGTTCAAATGAAGATAGAGTATATTTATGCCAGGATATGATTAAAGGGTTAGTTAACGCAATGTGTCAAACAGTTGGTAAACTTGAGAGATTAATGATCGAAAATCACTTCTCTCGTTGATTTATCAAGCTATGAGAATCATACTCAGCAAGTTAAACCAAGAGAACTTCACTCTATTGCTAAAGTGAGGTTTCAATTAGCTCAGGCAAAAATTCAAACAGTTAGTGTGTCAGTCAAAAATTAAAGAAATAAAAAAGAAAAAGTGCTAGATCTAGATCTTCACTTCACTTAATCATTGTCAATCTATTTCAATCCCCGGCAATGGCGCTAAAAACTTGATGTGTATTTTCAGAAAACGAATTCCTAACACACAAAACTCACCGGCAAGTGCACCGGGTCGCATCAAGTAATAAAACTCACGGGAGTGAGGTCAATCCCACAAGGATTGAAGGATTGAGCAATTTTGGTTTAGTGGTTGATTTAGTCAAGCGAATCAAGAGTTGATTTGAGTGGTTTGTATTCGACAGAAGCTAAATTGCATGAAATTAAAAGGGAGAGGGACAATTGCAGTAAATTAAAGAGCAGAGAAGGTAAATGTGCTGAATCTTAAAGAGCAAGAAATTAAATGACAGAAACTTAGAACGCAAGAAATGTAAATTACAGAATCTTAAAGTGCAAGAAATGTAAATGGCTTGAATTGTAAAGGGAATTGGGAAGTGGATTTGCAGAATTTAAACAAGGAAAAGTAAATTGCATTAATCAGACAAGTAGAAGGTGACTTGAATTGAACCGGATCTAAAACGGAAATGTAAATGAACTTGAAAAGCTTTAAACAGAGAATTTAAAATGCAAACTCCAGATCTCAGGACCCAAGAGACTAGATAACCGCTCTTGATGGAATTAGGTTGGTAAAAGCCTCTGTTGATTGCTCTTGGAGTTGGAGAGAAACCCATTGTGAACCGGGCCAAGAATCATAAAAGCTTGAGTAAAAGTTTGAGTCAAACTTTTACTCAAACTTTTTATACCAGCTGCCCTTATTTGCTGCTACCAATGTTTGGGCTAAAGTTTGAGGTCAAACTTTAGGCCAAACGTTGGTCCCCTTGTGTATATGTGTGGCGCCAACGTTTGCCAAAAAGTTTGAGGCAAACGTTGGCGCAAGCTTTTCTCCTCCAGGGTGTGCAAGTGTGGCGCCAATGTTTGCCAAAAAGCTTGAGGCAAACGTTGGCGCAAGCTTTTCTCCTCCAGGGTGTTGGTTTTGTGATGCCAACGTTTGCCAAAAAGTTTGAGACAAACGTTGGCTCAAGCTTTTTCCCCCAAGGTGTTTTCAACTCTTCCAAAAGTTTGAGCTAAAGTTTGAGGCAAACTTTGACTCAAGCTTTTTTCCTCTGGGGTGTTTTCAACTCTTCCAAAAGTTTGAGCTAAAGTTTGAGGCAAACTTTGGCTCAAGCTTTTTGTTCTCTCTTGCTCCTAGCCATTCCGTCTTTCTTCAACCTTCTTCAAAACTCTTTCCACCTATCATCAATCAATGAAAACAATCAAAGCTATGCCCCAAATCATGAGATTGTGTTTCTTTCATAATATATGACAATTATAGCACAAAATCTCATGAAAGTGCATTAATTCTTCCATGGTTGATTGAATCAAAGAAAACATGGAAATCTACCCAATTGGCTTGCTTATGGCTTAAGAAAGTGCATAAAACCGATTAAAAACAAAAGAAAAAGACTAGTGAAAATAGGCTAAGATGACTTGTCATCAATGAGGAACAGGTTGAGGTTCCGGAGATGCTCTGTCGTTTGAATCTCTGCTTTCCTACTGTCTTCTTATCCAAACACGCATGGCTTCCTTCAATGGCAAGCTGTATGTTGGTGGATCACCGTTGTCAATGGCTACCATCCATCCTCTCGGATGAAAAATACTAGGCACGGTTTCTGTACGGCTAATCAACTGTCAGATCTCTCGTCTCGGATGAAAAATACCAGGTACAACTACCGCACGGCTAATCATCTGTTGGTCCTCACTTGTGTTGGAATAGGATCTCTCTATCCTTTTGCACACTGTCACGGCACCCAACATTCGTGAGTTTGAAGCTCGTCACAGTCATCCCGTTCCAGATCCTACTCGGAATACCACAGTCCACAGACAAAGTTTAGACTTTCTGGATCTCAGGAATGCTGCCAATTGGTTCTAGCCTCTACCACGAAGGTTCTAATCTCACAGACTTGGTCCGTGGATTAGAGACCCAAGAGATACACACTCAAGATGTTGCCCAATGACTACATTGAGCTCAGGTAGAACGGAAGTGGTTGTCAAGCATACTCTTAAGCATACTCTTTTTGCTTTGGACCACAACTTTAATCACTCAGTCTCAAGCTTTTCACTTGGACCTTCATGACAGAAGCACATGGTTAGGGACAGCTTGATTTAGCCGCTTAGGCCAGGATTTTATTCTTTTGGGCCTTCCTATCCATTAATGCTCAAAGCCTTGGATCCTTTTTACCCCTGCCTTTTAGTTTAAAGAGCTATTGGCTTTTTCTGCTTGCTTTTTTTTTTCGCAAGCTTTGTATTTTTTACTGCTTTTTCTTGCTTCAAGAATCAATTTTATGATTTTTCAGATTATCAATAACATTTCTCTTTTTTTCATTATTCTTTCAAGAGCCAACAATTTTAACATTCATAAACTTCACTATAAAAAATATGCACTGTTCAAGCATTCTTTCAGAAAACAAGAAGTATTCTCACCACATCAAAATAATTAAAATAATTTTCAAGATAGAATTCGAAATTATGCACTTCTTGTTCTTTTGCAAATAAAAACATTTTTTCTTTTAAGAAAGGTGAAAGATTCATGGAACATTCATAGCTTTAAGACATAGACGCTAAACACTAATGATCATGTAATGAAGACACAAACATAGTCAAAACATAGCATAAAAACCGAAAACAGAAAAGAAAATAAACAAGGAGATTAAAGAACGGGTCTACCTTAGTGATGGTGGCTTCTTCTTCCTCTTGAAGAACCAATGGAGTTCTTGAGCTCCTCTATGTCTCTTCCTTGCCTTTGTTGCTCCTCTTCCTAGAGGTTTCTCCGGCCTTAGGTTCCATTAATGGTTATGGAAAGCAAAAAGCTGAGCTTTTCCACACCAAATTTAAAAGCTTTGCTCGTCCTCGAGCAAAATAAGATAGAAGGGAGTAGAAGAAGAATGATGCAATTAACTATGAAAACTCATTACTGTATACAAGAAAAATTAAAAAGAGTTGAAAAAGAATTTGAAAAGATACGTAAGTTTTGAAAACATTTTGGAAGAAATTGAAAAGAATTGAAAAAGAATTAAAAAGAATTGGAAAGATTATTAATTTTTGAAAATAGAAATTGAAAGATGAATGTTTAAAATATGTTTGATGCAAAAAAAGTATGAATTAAAACATGAAAAATTGAAAAAAAAATCGAATTGGAAACAAAATTATCTCCCTTGTGTCATCCTGGCGTTAAACGCCCAGAATGCCATCCATTCTGGCGTTTAACGCCCACTTGACTGCCTCTTTGGGAGTTTAACGCCCTGCCAGATACCTGATGACAAGTCATCTTAGCCTATTTTAACTAGCCTTTTTCTTTTGTTTTCAATTGAATTATGCACTTTCTTGAGCCATAAGCAAGCCAATTGGGTAGATTTTCATGTTTCCTTTGAGTTAATCAACCATGTATGAATTCATGCTATTTCATGAGGTTTTATGCTAAAATTATCACATATTTTGAAAGAATGAATATCTCATGATTTTGAGCATAGCTTTGATGAGTTTGGTTGATTAATGATAGGTGAAGAAAGCTTGGAGAAAGGTTGAAGCAAAGAGGAATGGCTAGAAGTGAAGAGAGGACAATGGAATAAGTGAAATTGAACCAGGAGGCATGAAGTTAGCCCCAACGTTAGCCCCCTAACTTGGAGGCTAACGTTAGGCATGAAGATTACTCCCTGGGCTCCCCACGTTTGAGCCAACGTTAGCCCCCTAACTTGGAGGCTAACGTTGGCAAGAGAAACTTCTTCCCTGGGCACCAACGTTTACGCCAACGTTAGACCCCTAACTTGGGGGCTAACGTTGGCACATCAAAACATAAGGGAGAGGGGCCAACGTTTGCGCCAACGTTAGCCCCCTAACTTTGAGGCTAACGTTGGCGCCACACACCACAACAGCTTGAAGGGGTATACTTCCAACAAGAATAACTTGAGCTACAGAGCTCCAAATGAGGTGATTCAAGAAGCATTGGAAAGTAGGAATCAAGAGCTTTCCAAGAATATATGGCACTGCATGGTGGACACTAAAATTGAGGGAGAAAACTGCCCCGCAATGTGCATAAATGAACATGGTGGCAACATGCAGTGAGGCCACTTGACCTCTGCACCTTCGATGGAGTATAACTCGAGCTGTAGAGCTCCAAATAATGTGCTCCCAACGGCATTGGAAAGTAGACATCCAGGGCTTTCCAACAATGTATAATAGTATGGGGTGGACAATATATTTGAGCCTCCAGAACAGGCGTTTTCGCCAACGTTTGAGGCTAACGTTACCTCAAACGCTGCACACCAAAGCCAGCGACCATGCCCTCTTCAAATGATCATAACTTGAGTTGTAGATGTCCAATTGAAGTGATTCCAAGTGGGTTAGAAAGCTGACATTCAGAGCTTTCCAACCATATATGATAGTCTATATTGGGCATAAAATTAGCAATATGACAAGAGGACAAAGTTGGCACTATGAACATGCATAAGGGAGGCCAACGTTAGGGTCAAAGTTAGACCCCTAACGTTGGCACCAACGTGCATACCAGATAAATGTGTTTGCTGCTATGAAAAGTTGGAGCCAAAGTTAGACCCCTAACTTTGGCTCAAACTTTTGGTCCAACTTTTGCTAACCTCAAAACCGGTTCAATTGGTTCACTTCGGTTCTTCTCCAAACTTCAAGAGCAATCAACCAAGGCCTCTTTCAACCCAATTCCACCAAGAGCAAAGGCCCATGATCATCACTCAAAGGCACAAGAAATAGATAAAATAGGAATTTCATTTAATTGTAATTTGTTTTAATTTCATTTTCATTTCCATTTTGTAAAGCCTATATAAGGCATCATTTTCATATTTGTGAGGAGGCTGGCTCCACTAGGGAGCATTAGGATTAGAGAACTCTCTCTTTAATTTTCATCTTTGTTTTAAATCTTGGGTGGAGAATTGAAGGAATTCTGTTTCATTCTCCCTTTGAGATTTCTCTTTGTTTTTCCTTGCTCCATAATTTCAGTAAATTGCAATTTAAATCAAAGTTCTCCTACTGCTTTCATTTTCATTTCTTCTTCAATCTGCCTGCTGTTGAATCAAGGAAGGGCTTGAGATCTAGACTTGTTTTCTAGTCTCTTGGATCTCCTGAGATCTTCATTTGTCTTTCTAGATTTCACAATTGATTTGAGTTTTCTCGCTGATTTACTTTTCTGCTACAATTCCCTTCTCTGCAATTTTGCTTCTCTGTTTACATTGCTCCCAATTTACTTTCCTGCAATTTAAGCTTGCTGCAAGAGTTTTGAATTCTGATATATGTGTTTTACAAAACTCAAATGGAGTTCAACCCATCTTATGATCAAACAAATTCTATGGGATATCACCCACCATCACCAATCTCTAATGATGGGTGGGAATATCACCAAGAAACTTCAAATTCTGGGCTCTCCAATTCATGGAGCCATGCTTCAGAACCACAAGATGAGAAAGAAAATCATATGGGATACCAACCACCACTACAAAATAATTCAAATTATTATCCTCATGGTAGATGGGAGTATCACCATAGAATGAAAGAGCATCCACCCTCACGTCCCAGTCATCACTATGCCTCAACACAAAGTTTCCTCCAAAGTCCATACCAGTCATCCCATCAATCACACAACTCATTCCACACCCCTCAACACAACTTCACCACAACACATTCACGTCACCAGAATTACTCTCAACCTTCAGCCCTTGGATTTACAGATGAGGAATACCTTGAAGCCATTGAAATACAGAGAAAACTAGTGGAAATACACACAAAATCCCCATCTTGGAAAGAATTCGTATTCAAGAAGATGAATGAGTCCTCAGAGCAATCAAGGGGGGACTTAGAACCATCAAACAGTGAAGATGAAGACCAATTTGTGAGTGAGGAAGTGGAAAGACAAGATGAGGAGGCTACTGCATCAAGTGAACTTTCAATAAAGAATGAGGAGGTTGAAAATGAAACTACACTTGAGGTGACAAAAGAACCTGAACACTCACAACCCCCACAAACTTCCATGAACCACTCAAGGCTTTCAGAGCTTGAGTCCAAGCTCGAAAAATATGCGAAAGAAGCACAAATATTCGAAAAAAGGCAAGAGGCTATCTTCAAAAATATGAATGGAGAAGTAGAGAAAATAAGGAGGAGCTTAGAACCACTGAGCAAGAAAAATGAAGGCCAATTGATGGGTGTAAAAGAGGAAGTGGAGGAGCAAGAAAGTGAAGAAGTCATTCCAAACTCAAGTGAGGCAGAGAAGTACATAAAGGAGGAGTTCATGGAACCACCAATACAAAAGGCTCTGGATGAATACAAAACTTCAACAATCACACAACCACCAAAACATGGATTCAAAGAAGTGAAGGCAATTGACAAAAGCACCGAAAAGAGGAGTGGGACCAAACTACCAAGGACAACATTCAAGAGGAGGTCAACCACAAGCAATCCAACCCCTGGACCAATAGCAAGCAAGCTCAATCAAGCCATGTACAAAAGAAAGCTTGCTGAGGAGAGACCAAGACAAGGGGCACTAGCTGAAACTTCTCCTCCTTTGAAGTCATTTCTCTTAACAAATTGGAAGAAAAGGAAGAAAGTAAAGAACAGGTAGACAGTAGGTATTGGCACTATGAACATGCATAAGGGAGGCAAACGTTATGGTCAAAGTTAGACCCCTAACGTTGGCACCAACGTTGGCACCATAAGCACACTAGACAAGGCCAACGTTAGGGTCAAAGTTAGACCCCTAACGTTGGCACCAACGTGCATACCAGATAAATGTGTTTGCTGCTATGAAAAGTTGGAGCCAAAGTTGACCCCTAACTTTGGCTCAAACTTTTGGTCCAACTTTTGCTAACCTCAAACCGGTTAAATTGGTTCACTTCGGTTCTTCTCCAAACTTCAAGAGCAATCAACCAAGGCCTCTTTCAACCCAATTCCACCAAGAGCAAAGGCCCATGATCATCACTCAAAGGCACAAGAAATAGATAAAAAAAGAATTTCATTTTATTGTAATTTGTTTTCATTTCATTTTCATTTCCATTTTGTAAAGCCTATATAAGGCATCATTTTCATATTTGTGAGGAGGCTGGCTCCACTAGGGAGCATTAGGATTAGAGAACTCTCTCTTTAATTTTCATCTTTGTTTTAAATCTTGGGTGGAGAATTGAAGGAATTCTGTTTCATTCTCCCTTTGAGATTTCTCTTTGTTTTGCCTTGCTCCATAATTTCAGTAAATTGCAATTTAAATCAAAGTTCTCCTACTGCTTTCATTTTCATTTCTTCTTCAATCTGCCTGCTGTTGAATCAAGGAAGGGCTTGAGATCTAGACTTGTTTTCTAGTCTCTTGGATCTCCAGAGATCTTCATTTGTCTTTCTAGATTTCACAATTGATTTGAGTTTTCTCGCTGATTTACTTTTCTGCTACAATTCCCTTCTCTGCAATTTTGCTTCTCTGTTTACATTGCTCCCAATTTACTTTCCTGCAATTTAAGCTTGCTGCAAGAGTTTTGAATTCTGATATACTGCTCTATTTAATTTCCAGCACCCCAGCCCCTTTACTTTTCATGCAATTTACTTTTCTTGTCATTTAAGATTTTGCCAATTTACTTTTCTTGCAATTTAAGTTTCAATGCAATTTACTTTCTGCAACTTTAAATTCATTGTCCTTTACTTCCTGTTGGTTACAATTTCACACAATTCACATCAATGTTAGCTTGACTAAACTAATCACCCACTAAAATTGCTTGATCCATCAATCCCTGTGGGATCGACCTCACTCCCGTGAGTTTTATTACTTGATGCGACCCGGTGCACTTGCCGGTTAGATTCGTGTGTTTTGGGAGAAATTTATTTTCCACCAAAATACTCATCAATACCCTGGCTGGCGTTAAACGCCAGGAATCTTTTTTTATTGGGCATTTTTCTGAACGCCTAGAATGTTGCCATTTCTGGCGTTAAAACACCCAGAATGCTGCCCATTCTGGCGTTTAATGCCCAGAATGCTGCTTGCATGGGCGTTAAACGCCCATTCTGCTATCCTTACTGGCGTTTAAACGCCAGTAAACTTATCCTCCAGGTTGTGCTATTTTTGATGCTGTTTTTGATTCCGCTTTAATTTTGCAGTTGTTTTTATGACTCCACATGATCATCAACCTAAAGAAAATATAACATGGCAATGGAAAACAAATGTCTATAAAAAATAAATATAATTAAATAATGTTGGGTTGCCTCCCAATAAGCACTTCTTTAATGTCTTTAGATGGACTTTACTGAGCTTTAATCTAGTCTCAGTCTTGAGCATTCTTGCTCAAATGGCCTTCAAGATAATGCTTGACTCTCTGTCCATTAACAATGAACTTTTTGTCAAAGTCAATATCCTGAAGCTCTACATATCCATATGGTGACACACTTGTAATCACATATGGTCTCTTCCACCGGAATTTCAATTTTTCAGGGAACAATCTGAGCCTAGAGTTAAACAGCAGAACCTTCTGTCCTAGTTCAAAGACTCTAGATGACAGCTTTCTGTCATGCCACTTTTTTGCTTTCTCCTTGTAAATTTTAGCATTTTCGAAAGCATTGAGTTTGAACTCCTCCAGCTCATTCAACTGGAGTAATCTTTTCTCTCCAGCTACCTTAGTATTAAGGTTTAGGAACCTGGTTGCCCAGTAGGCCTTGTGTTCCAATTCTACTGGCAGATGATAGGCTTTTCCATACCCAAGCTGGTATGGAGAGGTCCCTATAGGAATCTTGAATGCGGTTCTGTATGCCCACAGAGCGTCATCCAGACTTCTTGCCCAATCCCTTCTACTGGTACTTACAGTCCGTTCCAAGATTTGTTTTAGTTCTCTATTTGAGACTTCAGCCTGCCTATTTGTCTGTGGATGATATGGATTTGCCACTTTGTGGTTAATTCCATATCGGACCAGAGCAGAGTCAAGCTTTTTATTGCAGAAATGAGTGTCTTCATCACTGATTAGTACCCTAGGAACATCGAACTTGCTGAAGATATGCTTCTGGAGGAACTTTATCACTGTCTTAGTATCATTAGTGGGTGTTGCAATTGCCTCTACCCATTTAGGTACATAGTTTACTTCCACCAGAATATATGCGTTTGAATATGATGGTGGAAAAGGCCCCATGAAGTCAATACCCCATACATCAAACAACTCAATCTCTAAGATCCCTTGCTGAGGCATGGCATAACCATGAGGCAGATTACCAGCTCCTTTGGCAACTGTCATAGTTACGTACAAACTCTCGAGAGTCTCTATAGAGAGTAGGCCAGTAGAAGCCATATTGGAGAACCTTTGTGGCTGTTCGCTCATCTCCAAAATGTCCTCCATATTGTGATCCATGGCAATGCCATAGGATCTTCTGTGCCTCTTCTCTAGGCACACATCTATGGATTATTCCATCTACACATCTCTTAAAGAGATATAGTTCATCCCACAGGTATTACTTTGCATTAGAAATCAATTTTTTCGTTTGCTGCTTACTGTACTCTTTGGGTATGAATCTCATAGCTTTATAGTTTGCAATGTCTGCAAACCACGATACTTCCTGAATGGCAAAGAGTTGCTCATCCGGAAAGGTTTCAGAGATCTCAGTAGGAGGGAGGGATGCTCTTGCTACTGGTTCTATCCGGGACAAGTGATCAGCTACTTGGTTCTCTGTCCCTTTTCTGTCTCTTATTTCTATATTAAACTCTTGCAGAAGCAACACCCATCTTATGAGTCTGGGTTTTGAATCCTGCTTTGTGAGGAGATACTTTAGAGCAGCATGATCAGTGTACACAATCACTTTTGATCCTACTAAAGAAGATTTGAACTTGTCAATGGCATAAACCACTGTAAGCAACTCCTTTTCTGTGGTTGTGTAATTCTTCTGCGCGTCATTTAAAACATGACTAGCATAATAAATGACATGCAGAAGCTTGTCATGTCTTTGTCCCAATACTGCACCAATGGCATGGTCACTGGCATCACACATTAGTTCAAATGGAAATGTCTAATCTGGTGCAGAAATGACTGGTGCTGTGACCAGCTTAGCTTTTAGAGTCTCAAACACCTGCAGACACTCTGTGTCAAAGACAAATAGTGTATCAGTAGCTAGCAGATTTCTCAGAGGTTTTACAATTTTTGAAAAATTCTTTATAAACCTCCTATAGAATCCTGCATGCCCTAGAAAGCTTCTGATTGCCTTAACATTGGCAGGTGGTGGTAATTTCTCAATTACCTCTACCTTAGCTTGATCCACCTCTATTCCCTTGTTCGAAATTTTGTGCCCAAGGACAATTCCTTCTGTCACCATAAAGTGACATTTCTCCCAGTTTAAAACCAGGTTAGTCTCTTGGCACCTTTTTAGAACAAGTGCTAGATGGTCAAGACAGGAGCTGAATGAGTCTCCAAATACTGAGAAGTCATCCATGAAGACCTCCAGAAATTTCTCTAACATATAAGAGAAGATAGATAGCATGCACCTCTGAAAGGTTACAGGTGCATTGCACAGACCAAATGGCATCCTTCTGTAGGCAAATACTCCAGATGGACATGTGAATGCTGTCTTCTCTTGGTCCTGAGAATCTACTGCAATTTGGTTGTAACTTGAATAGCCATCCAAAAAGCAGTAGTATTCATGACCTACTAGTCTCTCTAGCATCTGGTCTATGAATGGTAAAGGAAAATGATCCTTTCTGGTGGCTGTATTGAGCCTTCTGTAGTCAATACACATACGCCACCCTATAACTGTTCTTGTGGGAACCAGTTCATTCCTTTCATTATGAACCACTGTCATACCTCCTTTCTTAGGGACAACTTGGACAAGGCTCACCCAGGGGCTATTAGAAATAGGATAAATAATCCCAGCCTCTAGTAACTTAGTGACCTCTTTCTGCACCACCTCCTTCATGGCTGGATTCAGCTGCCTCTGTGGTTGAACCACTGGCTTAACATCATCCTCCAATAGGATCTTGTGCATGCATCTGGCTGGGCTAATGCCCTTGAGATCACTTATGGACCACCCAAGAGCTGTCTTGTGAGTTCTCAGCACCTAGATTAGTGCTTTCTCTTCTTGTGGTTCTAAAGCAGAGCTTATGATTATCGAAAAAGTGTCATCTTCTCCCAGAAATGCATATTTCAGGGATGGTAGTAGTGGATTGAGCTCGGGTTTAGGAGGCTTCTCCTCTTCCTGAGGAGTTTTCTGAGGTTCTTCTATGTTCTTTGGTTCCTCCAGATCAGACTGAACATCTTTAAAAATGTCCTCTAGCTCTGATTCAAAACTCTCAGTCATATTGACCTCTTCCACCAGGGAATCAATAATATCAGTGCTCATGCAGTCTTTTGATGTGTCTGAATGCTGCATATATAGCTTTGATAGCATTCAACTTAAACTCATCCTCATTGACTCTTAGGGTTATCTGCCCTTTTTGGACATTAATGAGGGTTCGTCCAGTTTCTACGAAAGGTCTTCCTAGAATGAGAGTTGCACTCTTGTGCTCCTCTATTTCCAGCACTACAAAGTCAGTGGGAAAGGCAAATGGCCCAACCTTGACAATCATGTCCTCAATTACGCCTGATAGAATTTTAATGGAGCCATCAGCAAGTTGGAGATATATTCGGGTTGGTTTGACTTCTTCAGTCAAACCAAGCTTTCTGATAGTGGATGCAGGTATCAGGTTGATACTTGCCCCAAGATCACATAAAGCTGTCTTGGTATAAGCATCTTCTAATGTGCATGGTATCATAAAGCTTTCGGGATCTTTAAGCTTCTCGGGTAAGCTTTTTAAAATGACTGCACTGCATTCTTCAATGAGAAAAACTTTTTCAGTCTCTCTCCAATCATTCTTATGACTTAAGATCTCTTTCATGAACTTAGCATAAGAGGGTATTTGCTCAAGTGCCTCTGCAAATGGAATCTTTATTTCAAGAGTCCTGAGATAGTCTGAAAAGCGGGCAAATTCTTTATCCTGTTCTACTTGGTGGAGTTTCTGAGGATAAGGCATCTTGGCTTTATATTCTTCAACCTTAGTTGTTACAGGTTTATTTCCTACATAAGTGGTTGGAGAAGCCTGCTTAAGGGGGTTGTTATCAGCACTTGCAGGTGTCTGATCACTTATTGGCGTTTGAACGCCAGAACTGGGTACTTTTTGGGCATTCAACGCCAGATTGCCACCCTTTTCTGGCATTTGAACGCCAGAATTGGCCATCCACTGGGCGTTTAACACCAACTTCTGGCCCTTTTCTGGCGTTTGAACACCAGAATCATTTCTCTTTGGACTCCTACTGTCCTCAGAGGGATTTTTGGCAGTGGTTTGGTCATCCTCGGTCAGATGTTCTTTTCTTGGCTTCCTGCTGCTTTGAGTTGAGACATTTAATGTCTTTTCACTTCTTAAATGAACAGCTTGGCATTCTTCTGTTATCTGTTTAGATAACTGCTTAGCATCTTTGGTTTCTAGTAGCATCTCTTTAAATTCTGCTAACTGTTTTGTTATAGAAAATAGTTGCTGATTAAGTTCAGCAATTTGTTCTGGAGGACTAAGTTCAGTGGATATTGCCTCAGCCTCTTCCTTCATGGAGGTCTCACCACTTGAGTACAGGTGCTGATTTCTGGTAACTGTATTAATGAGCTCTTGAGCCTCTTCAATTGTCTTTTTCATATGTATAGATCCACCAGTTGAGTGGTCTAGAGACATCTGGGCCTTTTCTGTAAGCCCATAGTAAAAGATGTCTAACTGTACGCATTCTGAAAATATTTCAGAGGGGCATTTTCTTAGTATCTCTCTGTACCTCTCCCAGGCATTATAAAGGGATTCATTATCCTCTTGTTTAAAGCCTTGGATGTCCAGCCTTAGCTGAGTCATCCTTTTTAGAGGGAAATATTGATTCAGGAATTTGTCTGATAACTGTTTCCATGTTCTTATGCTTGCTGTGGGTTGGTTATTTAACCACCTCTTAGCTTGATCTTTTACAGCAAATGGAAATAGTAATGATCTGTAAACATCCTGATCTACTTCCTTATCACGTATTGTGTCAGCGATTTGTAAGAACTGTGTCAGAAACTGAGTAGGTTCTTCTTGTGGAAGACCGGAATACTGGCAGTTTTGCTGCACCATCATAATGAGCTGAGGGTTTAGCTCGAAATTGCTGGCTCTGATGGGGGGTATACAGATACTACTCCCATATGAAGCAGTAGTGGGGTTAGCATATGACCCCAGAGTCCTTCTGGACTGTTCATTTCCACTTAGGTCCATGATGGAGAAAGGGAGATGATGTGGATTGTAAATAAAAATTTTATTCCCTTTTTTTTTTGAAATTAAATAAATTAAAATAAAGTAAAAAAATTTGATGCAAGTTTCGAAAATTAAGGAAAGAAAAAGAAATTAAATAAATTAGAAAACTAAATTAATTAATTAATTAAAAAGATTTGAAAAATTATGGGTGAGGATTTTCGAAAAATAAAGAGAGAGAAAGTGGTTAGGAAGTTTTGAAAAAGATATGTCTTAAAATTAAAGATACTTGTAAGAAAATAAATAAAAGAAAATATTTGAAAAAGATGTGATTTTAAAATTTGAGATTAGAAAAGATAAGATAAGTTAGGTAAGAGAAGATAAGGAATTTTAAGAGAAGATAAGTTTTTAAATTAAAAAGTTTTGAAATTTTAAT
The DNA here is from genome assembly GCF_000816755.2 of Arachis ipaensis. Classification (NCBI taxonomy): domain Eukaryota; kingdom Viridiplantae; phylum Streptophyta; class Magnoliopsida; order Fabales; family Fabaceae; genus Arachis; species Arachis ipaensis. The sequence goes on along the minus strand of NC_029793.2, from coordinate 58,783,002 downwards.
TTTAAATTTGAAAATTAAATTTTAAATTTTGAATTTTGAAAAAGTCAACAATATAAGATAAAGATTTGAAAAAAAATTTAAATTTTGAAAATGTTTGATTTTTGAAATTTTAAATTTAAATTTTGAAATTTGGATTTTGAATTTTGGAATTTAATTGAAATTTGAAATTTGAATTTGAAATAAGATAAGATAAGATTTTGAAAAAGATGATTTTTGAAAAAGATTTGAATTATGAAATTTAAAACTAAGATAAGAAAAGATGAAAATTTAAAAAAAAAATCTGATTTTTTTTAATGTAAATTTTGAAAATTCAATTAAAATAAAGAGAAAAAATATTTTTTTTTGAATTTAATGAGGAAAGAGAAAAACAAGTAAAAGACACAAAACTTAGAATTTTCAGATCAAAACAAAGAAAACAAACAAGAAAACTTTGAATGTCAAGATGAACACCAAGAACACTTTAAATGTCAAGATGAACACCAAGAACAAATTTTGGAAATCTTTAGGAAAATAAAAACACAAAGGACACCAAACTTAAAAAATTTTTATACTTTGGACACTAATAATTTGAAAATGCACAAGAAAAACAAGGAAAGACACAAAACAAGAAAAACTAAAGATCAAACAAGGAAAATAAACAAGAACAACTTGAAGATCAAGAAAGAACAAGGAACATGTAATTAAAAAATATGAAGAAATATAAAAACATGCAATTCGAAAAATTGAAGGAAACTAAAAACATGCAATTGACACCAAACTTAAAACATGAAACTAAACTCAAACAGAAGACTCAATTATTAATTTATTGGTTTTTATCTATTTATTAAAAATTTTCAAAAAAAATCTAGAAAAAGAGAACAATAATTTTAAAGTTTTAACAAAAAAAACAATAATAGAAGACTCAATTTTAGTGACTCTAAAGCAAAAAGATAAATTTTTCCTAATCTAAGTAACAAGATGAACCGTCAGTTGTCCAAACTCGAACAATCCCCGGCAACGGTGCCAAAAACTTGGTGCACGGAATTGCAATCACACCTTTGCAACTCCGCACAACTAACCAGCAAGTACACTGGGTCGTCTAAGTAATACCTTATGTGAGTAAGGGTCGATCCCACAGAGATTGTCGGCTTGAAGCAAGCTATGGTTATCTTGTAAATCTTAGTTAGGAGATTAGTGATTAAAATGATTTTTATTTATGAAAAGTAAATAACATGAATTGAATGTTACTTGTGATTCAGTAATGAGGAACAGGTTGAGGTTCCAGAGATGCTCTGTCGTCTGAATTTCTACTTTCCTACTGTCTTCTTCTCCAAACACGCATGGCTTCCTTCAATGGCAAGCTGTATGTTGGTGGATAACTGTTGTCAATGGCTACCATCCGTCCTCTCGGATGAAAATACTAGGCACGGTTTCTGTACGGCTAATCAACTGTCGGATCTCTCGTCTCGGATGAAAAATACCAGGTACAGCTACCGCACGGATAATCATCTACCGGTTCTCACTTGTGTCGGAATAGGATCTCTCTATCCTTTTGCACACTGTCACTGCGCCCAATATTCGTGAGTTTGAAGCTCGTCATAGTCATCCCGTTCCAGATCCTACTCGGAATACCACAGACAAGGTTTAGACTTTCTGGATCTCAGGAATGTTGCCAATTGGTTCTAGCCTCTACCACGAAGGTTCTAATCTTATGGACTCGGTCCGTGGATTAGAGACCCAAGAGATACGCACTCAAACTGTCGCCCAATGACTACGTTGAGCTTAGGTAGAACGGGAGTGGTTGTCAAGCACGCGTTCATAAATTTGAGAATGATGATGAGTGTCACGGATCATCATATTCTCTATATTGAAGTACGAGTGAGTATCTTATAACAAAATCAAGCCTGATTGAATAGAAAACAATAGTAATTGCATTAATCCATTGAGACACAGCAGAGCTCCTCATCCCCACCTATGGAGTTTAGAGACTCATGTCGTAGAAAATACAATATGAGATGTAAAATGTCATGAGTTACAAAATGAATCTCTAAAAGTAGTTTTTATACTAAAACTAGTAACTTAGGTTTACAGAAAATGAGTAACTAAGTGCAGATAGTGCAGAAATTCACTTTCGGGGCCCACTTAGTGTGTGCTTGGGCTGAGCATTGAAGCTTTCACGTGCATATGCCTCAAATTGGAGTTAAACGCCACCCTGGGTGCCAAAATGGGTGTATAACGCCAAGAAGTGTGCCAGTTCTGGCGTTTTACGCCAGAAAAGGGTATCTAGCTGGCGTTTAACGCCAGTTTGGGCCATCAAATCTCGGGCAAAGTATGGACTATTATATATTGCTGGAAAGGCAAAGATGTCTACTTTCAAACACAATTGAGAGCACACCAGTTGGGCTTTTTTAGCTCCAGAAAATCCATTTCGAGTGCAGGAGGAGGGTCTGAATCTAACAACATCTACAGTCCTTTCTCAGCCTCTGAATCAGATTTTTGCTCAGGTCCCTCAATTTCAGCCAGAAAATACCTGGAATTACAGAAAAGCACACAAATTCATAGTAAAGTCCAGAAATGTGATTTTTGCATAAAAACTAATAAAAATATAATAAAAAGTAACTAAAACATACTAAAAACAATGCCAAAAAGGGTATAAATTATCCGCTCATCAATAGGTTATAGTTGTAATAGTTAGAGTGATTGCTCAATATCCCTTTTAGTGAATTGAGAACCAGAAAGTAACAACACTGATTTTGTGATGCAAATTCTCTTTAGCGAAGTAGGGCCTACAGTAGTTCTTGTCATTATGTATTATTTGTGGCAAGGCTATATAAAGCCTTGGATTTATATGTGGCAACCTTTATTTCCATTATGATGATTGATGCACATAAATTTTAGACTTCTACTCTCCATAGGCCTTTTCAATGTTATTTTTCTTTATCACTTTTTGGGCCTAAAATTTGTGTTAAATGTTATCTTGTCGTGTTTAAGATCTTTGCTATTAAAATATTGAGTTGCTATAGCTGTGTGGATTACCTTTGTTAGCTTTAATAAAAATATGATTGCAAAACAATTAAAAGATGGGAAAGAAGAAATCAGATCTAACTTAGAGAAATAAATAAATCATGGATGTTGCATAATTATTATGAAAGATGACAATGAGCACACATGTAGTAGCAATTTGAAACCAATTATAAACATTTGTGTTATTGGATTGTTGATGCAAGAGAGCGGTATATATTATTGGATGAAAGGTTTTTTTAATATATTTACTTCTAAAGTCCAAATGATAAATTATTTCCTTCTAAATCTCATACAAAAAATGATAGGATTTCAAATTATATATATAAAAAAAGAAATTGCATGACATCTGGGCCTCTGGACAATGAGAAATGTAAACTTTATTTATTTAGGTTTTATTTTGAGCTGGAGCTTTTGGTTCAAATGTGTGATCTTATTTAACTTTTTGTTTTTGATGCATAAGGAGAAATCAGACAGACCTGAGTAGGGGTGCACATGAGGCCGGGTGAAGCCGGGTTCGCTGTGACCCGAATTTGACCCTAACTAATGACCGGGTCTATTTATGAGACCCTTATCCGACCCTAGACCCGATGAAATTGTGTTACTTTCGAGCCACACTTAAGTCGGGTCTAGACCGGGTAAAGCCCAGGTCTTGATCAACTTTATCATGACATCACCAAAAATTAGATTCTACATCTTTTGAACCTCTAAATTTTGGAAAATAATTATTCCACAACATTGCAACATTCACGTAATAATAATTTATAATCTAATAATAATAATTTAAAGTTTCATAATAATAATAATTATATCAATTACACATTAAACATTCAAAGTTCAAAAGACAATTAAAACAAAGTTAACAACCAACACAAGATTAACATAATAATAATAATTTATAGTGTCATACCAACCAATAACAACAAAATATTAAGTAGCAAACAACTACATGGGTCCAACGGGCCGGGGCCGGGTGACCCAAGACTTGGCCCGAACCCGATTTAATAAATAACCGGGGCCATCTATTGAAACCTCGGGTCTGACCGGGCCATAACAAAGCCGGACCAAATTAGCCCTGAAGTCATCGGGCCCGGTCTGGATCTTCGGGTTGGACCGGGTCTTGTGCACCCCTAGACCTGAGTGTGTCCTTAATGAAAGGTTGCTATATTTGTATTCCCTTCTTTTTTGCATCAATTTGAAAAGTTGCTATATATTTTAGAAGGAAGATAGAATAAGAGTTTTCAAAGATACAGTCCCAAATTAGTTCACCTGGGCTTAGTCATTATATATGTTTTATGCCTTTCAGGTGATATTGATCTGTCTGATTTGCTCCACCATTATTGTATCACAATATTAGCTTTTTTAGTGACTGAGGTTGCATGTTGGTGGTCCTGTTATTTCTTTTAAAAATAAAAGATGAGTTTTATTTAGGACATGACAATGTTGCATAGTTATAGACAAACTACTGCTGAATTTATTAAAAAGGAGCGGCATTTCAATATAATAGTGTATCAGAACAAAACTTGTTCCCCATGTTATTTCCATATTAATTTCCCTGATTTGATTAGAAATTAGAATAAGTGGTGCTACTTCGTAAATTCTAGTTTGATTTGATTTTCATGTTTAGTTTTGTTGTAGCTAGTGAACTTTAGCATAGATCAAGGTACTAATGTAAATATGCTTACTACTTATTCCAACCATGTGCATGTTGACTTTAATTGAGGGTGAAGTTTTTTATTGCCTTATACCTTTTATCATATTAGCAAAGTATGATTATTGGACCACAACTTTGGCAAGTATTATTACTCATGGTTAAGCTAAATTGTATTTATAGTATCATGACATTTGTTGTTGGTGAAATTACAAAATAATCAGAAGAGTAAAAAGACAGGGACCATCACCCAATAAAGTGAAGTGGTGAAGGTACGCGAGAGTGGCTATATATGTCAACATTATAGTTCATCCACTTGTATTTACATAGTTATAGGCTTGTAGTATTTTTGTTGTTTAGATTTGTAACATGATTTATTATTTTTCAAGAGAAATTTATGTATCAATATTTTGAATTTAATGAAATATCTTATTTTGTGGTAATTAATTTCAGAATATTTATATTATGCATAATAATAATAATTGTTGGCAAAAATAATTGAGATTCTAGAAAAAAAAAAGATAGTTCGTTGCTTCTAAGAAAATGGGTATAATATAACTAAAAAAAGTCTTTAAGATTTTAGCGGCAATAGTAATCGCAACTAAAAGTAAATAATATTATAATTTTAGAATTATTTTTAGTGGCCATATAAATTGCCGGTAAAATGGATTTTTGCGGCAATAGTAATTGCCGCTAAAAGTGAGTAACATTGCAATTTTAGAATTACTTTCAGTGGCCATATAAATTGCCAAGAAAATGGCCACTAAAAGTTACATATTTTTTGCGGCCATTAAAAAGGTCTTTACTGGCAAATGTTATAATTGCCGCTAAAACCTTTTAGCGGCAAAGCATAAGACGGCTAATGTCTAATTACCGATAAATGTATTAGCGGCTATTTTTATTGCCGCTAAAAGCAAAATAAATGGCCGCTAAAAGTGATTTTTTTTGTAGTGGCGGTTTACGTGCACTGGGAGTTGAACAGAAACCACTATAGGCAGCAGCGGTTTCTGTAGAGCATGATTTGACCATAAACCGCTACAATTGGGGCATTGAACGTAAACCGCTAGAGGCAGTAGCGGTTTACGTGGAGGGTGCGTCAAGGCTGGTTGCCTATAAATACCCCCTCCAAAGCATTATTGGGGTGAGAAGAGTATCATTTCTCACAAATAGATGGGGAAGAGTGTTTTATGGCTTTGGTGCATTGCTCTGGGAAAATAAAAAAAGTAAAAGGCACGGAGTTAAATTTACAGATAGGGAACCTCTTAGTGTATTAATTCGGTTGTCGAGTACGTTGGCAGAGATAAAATAGAGCATATCACAGAAGCTTGGTGTGTGCGGGACAAAGTGGATTAAAAAATTGTTCTACAAGATTTCCATTGCCATTGTGTCTGCCGGTGTGAAGTATGAAACGTTTGTGATAGGGTCCAATGAAGACTTGCAGGTCTTGTTTCACTGTCGGCAGAGTTTTCCAGAGGTCAGAATACCCGAGTTGTTTGCGAAGTTGGAAGATGGCATCGACAGCTCTGGGGCATCTGCGCCAAATCCTCAGTCGACGACGATGGGTAGTGCCTCCACGTCAATGCCGGTGGTTGCACCTTCCAGTCCGATCCACGATCCTCCATGTGTTGCGATTGGTATTGCTAGTGTGCCTCGTGGTGTCCCCGATTTTGACTATGAGGTTGGACCAGATCATGTTGAAAATGCCATGCGGACGATGATTCAGCGGATGAGCCGATCGACATTATTGGGGACAGTGAGGATGATATTCCGAGCACCACACATACACCCTAAGGAGCATCAGGTTCCGACACACAGCAATATCCTCCACACTTGTCAGCGTTGAACTTGGAAGCCATTGGCAAACAACGAGAGATGGGGGAGACCTATGTGGGTCAGGGTCTGCATGATGTAACCAGTCTGACAGAATTTCGTCTTAGCCAATCTTTCCAGAGTAAGGATGAAGCCGTGCTGAGTGTGAAGGATTACAGCATCTAGCGTGGAGTTGAGTACAGGGTGATAGAATCGGACCATCTCAAATACCAAGGGAAGTGCAAGGAGTTTGGAAAAGGGTGCACGTGGATGATCCGTATCGCACTGCGGCAACGGAACAGCACGTGGGAAGTTAGGAGGTACAACGGACCGCACATGTGTTTGGCCACATTCATATCGAGCGACCACAAACAACTTGATTATCATGTCATCTGTGCGAGGATCTTTCTGTTGGTCAGAGCGGATGTGTCGGTTACAATTAAGGTGTTGCAGGAAGCAACTGAGTCCACCTATGGTTTCAGGCCTAGTTATAGGAAGGTTTGGATGGTGAAGCAGAAGGCAATAGAATAGATCTACGGGGACTGGGAGGAGTCTTATGGCGAGTTGGCCCGTTGGATCCTTGGGGTGACGTCCACCATGGATGGTATGATAGCTCTTTGAAGACCTCTCCGGTTAGAGTGGGTGATCAGGTTGATGAATCGACTGTCTACTTTCACCGTCTATTCTGGACATTTCCTTCCTGTATTGAGGCATTCTGACACTGTAAACCTCTATTCAGCATCGATGGTACTCACTTTTATGTTAAGTACAGAGGGACCTTGTTGTTAGCAATTGCTCAAGATGGAAACTCGAACATCCTGCCTATTGCTTTTGCACTTGTGGAGGGAGAAAATACAGAGTCTTGGTCATACTTTCTGACCAACCTCAGAAGACATGTGACGCCATAAATGGGCATTCTAGTGATTTTTGACAGGCACAACGGCATCAAGGCAGCACTAGAGACACCTTATAGTGGATGGCAACCTCCTGATGCGTATAAGACATTTTGTATTCGGCATGTTGCAGCCAATTTTGCTTTCAGCTTCAAAGGGCAGGATGCTAGGAGGTGGCTGGTGAATGCTGCTTATGCTAAGACGGAGGCCGAGTTTGAGTATTGGTTTAATATCATGAGAATAGAGAATCCGGCTATGTGTGATTGGGCAAATAGGATGGAGTATGAGAAGTGGACACAACACAAGGATGGAGGCAGGCGATATGGTCACATGACGACCGATATATCTGAGTGTGTCAACTCTGTTTTGAAGGGAACCAGGAATCTACCAGTGATGTTGTTGGTCAAATCAACGTGCTTAAGGCTTGTAGAGCTGTTTGTTGTTCGGGGTCAGTTAACAGAGGCACAACTGGGGTCTGGACACCGATTTCGCCAGGCACTTTTCTAAAGCCATTGAGTGGAACTTGAGGGATTCAAGGTGTTTCACGGTGACACTATTCGATAGGCATTAGTCCGAGTATACTGTCGCGGAGACTACACCTATGGGTAACTTTTCATTGGGAATGTACCGAGTTTTGCTTAGAGAGTACGTGCAATTGTGGCCATTTTCAGGCCCTGCACTACCCCTGTTGCCATGCAATCGCATGCTGTGCTCAGTCACGACTGGATTGGGCCACATTCGTTGATGAAGTTTACAGCATGGCTGAGGTATTCAAGGTGTATTAGATGGCCTTTGCACCTTGTATTCTAGAGGGGCTTTGGCCGCCATATGACAAACCGACTGTCATCCCTGACCCGAACATGAGACGCGCTAGAGAGGGTCGACCACAATCCACACGGATCTGCAACAACATGGATGAAGCTGATCCCAATAGGCCGAAACGATGTGGCTTTTGCAGGCACGGTCTAAATGAGAATCGGTGCCACATCGAGCACGATGCCTCACTCTAGCAGGTCGGGTGGGCCGCTGTGCTACATCGTCAGCCGGATGGGTAGGTCCAAATTCTGACTCGGGTGTACCACCTATGGTGAATCAAGTGTCGTACGGGCTACCTGCAGGCTCGTTCAAATCCACCACGTACTGTCCCTGATAGCCCAGTACCTGGTACTCTGGTGCCTGGACATCTGGCATCTGTGGATGGTAAGCTGCGGCATCAGGCTGAATATCTGGCATCTGAGGAGGGTAAGCAGGTGCATCAACCTGTGCCTGGGTCTGTTCGTCGTCATAGAGCTGTGAACTACCCATCTGATCATCTATGTCCATGGTCATGGTAGTGGTTCCAATGTCAGCAAACATCTGTGCGCTGTCATGGAATGCCTGAGAGCTATATCAAGTCTTGAACGTCCCGGCCCCTGGCCCAGACGCTCTGTCGCCACCAGGTGTACCACCAATCTGGGAACCTCCACCCAGCCCCCTATGTCGCGCACTAGCCTGACGGACACGGTGCTCTGTAATACATGCGCCATCCCCACCTGCATCATCCTCCTGCATCATATCATCTAGCCATCGCCACTCTCGACCGATGTCCTAGTACCAATACGATGGTGTCTCTCAACACGCCTGTTGTCCGGCATGTCTGGCAGCTGTGATCTCCATGGTGCCTGTGACGACCCTCTCTGAAAGGCCTCGGCCAGTATCTCCACGTTCCTCAGATCTGCGAATGCCGCAATCGGAGAAAGAACCCTATGCGCCTTACGGTGCCACCAATCAAAGAACTCAGCAGAGGGGCCTAGATCAGGCATTCTGTTGATAGCAAGCACGAAATCACCCCTGTTCTCCCAGTGTAAATGCCACACCTGATAGTAATGGGGGAATCACTTATCCCCGCCTCTCCCATCCTTAGCATGCAGCCAGTCAATGTTTAAAGCCCTCTCGGGAACATGCTAAACCCCTCCAAGCTGTGCCACTACCCTATCAACTTGATGCCACTCGATCATAGAAAAGTATATCAAGCTGGTCTTCACTCTCCATAACCGAGAATGCTTCGCCGTAAGAATCTCAGGGTGAACCACAGCAAGTACGTCGAGTGAGGAGTAAGGCTCCAATACAATTTGAAAATTGGACATCCTCATAAGACATAAAACAATGTACATATAAGCAGTAACATGAACCACAACCATATAACCAACCACAACCATGATACTTACATCTTGAGCAGTTAATCGATCTAATGCAAGGCGATATCTGATAACCTTCTGCTCTTCCCCATCGTTAGGAGGTAAGTAGGCAGCCCACCTGAGTAATAACAACCGTTACAAACTGAATGCGTCAAACCACATATAAGATTTTACAAAATCCTACCAAATAAATAATACCTGGATGCTAACAGAAATGAAAAATCATTAAACCCAGAGGGCCACAATGAGGGAAACCAGCAGAATATCCAACTCTGTAGTAGCTGAAGAGGACCCACCAAGTTCGTAATATTTCTATTCGCTACCCGACACATGCATCGATACAACCATGCCAATGCAGCAGATCCCCAACTATAACTCCCCATGTCATCAAAATTCGCCATAAAGGGCAACCACTGAATATGAACCCGATTCGCACTCTTGTCCCCAAATAACTTTGTGGATAACAACAACATGATGTAGGCACGTGCATATATGCGAACAGTATCCTCGGTCACATCTTCTGGCAACACCCGAAACCTCTCATGAAACCATGTGAAGTGGACGGTCATCTGCTTGACCTTATTCGGTGGAGGCAGCTCTTTGAATAACTCCTAAAACCATTTCCAGGCTGGTCGGCCACCCTCCATGAAAGTTTCAAACTCTGCAAGGAAACCACTAACAGCCCTCCCATCAATAGGCAACCCAAGCTGAAACACCACATCTTGCAGTGTCACTGTGCACTCTCCAAAAGGCATATGAAAAATATGTGTCTCGGGACGCCACCTCTCAATGAACGCATTAACCATAGCCTCATCCAACCAGAACCAACGACTGTTTAGCCTGGCCAAGTGGTATAAACCAGCCCTCTCTAAATAAGGTATGATTCTTTCATGCATTGGCATATTTTGTTGCCGCCTCACACTGTATATACACCTACTTGACTGCACCATGCACGAAAGACATGCACAACGTTGTTCAAATTTACATGCAACATGGAAAAATCTTAACTTATTTGACTGAATAAATAAATAAATATTATCACACAACGACACAACTAAATAATTAATTAATTAAATTATTATTCACTTATACATTCAAACTGTTAAATCTTTGATTCGTTACATACTTCAAAAACCGGTTATAAACTTCAAATCCCGATTTCCAAGGGAACATAAAAAATAAACACGTTCTCAACCTAAATCAATTTCTGGCTAAATACTGGTTTCTTAGCTATATTTTAAACAGAATAATTAAAATTAAAATTAAATTATCTTTACCTATTATTCCAATGTCGTCTAACCTAGTATATACCGACACTACATTCCACATCCTAAGTAAGATCTAACACTCAAGTATAAGGTTTAGATTAATATTCTAGCTCCTATACCCTACATTCCATAACCTATCTAACATATGTTAATGCTCAGATAAATAAAATAAATCTAACTTCATCGGTAATGGCACCGGCAATATAGGCAATACCGTTCAGTCGGTACAAGCTCAGTTCATCTGCCATGATCTTTACCTGAAGGTCAACGCTCGAAAAAATCTTAAAACTCTCCTCCAAGTGCTCCTCCTTCTCTCTACAACTTTTCTCTCTCTAGCCAACCCCACAAGCCACACAAATGAAATCCGCGACTGCAAGCCATGATTTATATAGACACTCCCTCCACGAAAACCGCTACTACCTCTAGTGGTTTACGTTCAATGCCCCCAATGCATAAACCGCTACTGTCTGTAGCGGTTTATGGTCAAATCGTGCTCTACAAAAACTGCTGCTGCCTATAGCGGTTTCTCTTTAACTCCTAGTGCACGTAATTCGCAGCTGCCAGTAGCAGTTTACATTATACCCTAATCCACTGCTGGTGATGATTGGGATTTTGGACGGTTTAGAATTTACAAATGAATTCACGTTGCAAGTATAGTTTCTAAACCAAACAATAATCCTTTCATACAAAAGATTGTTTGTCACTAGTACAAATTCCTAAATTTATAAATCGAAGTATTGAACCTCGGGTCGTTCTCCCTAAGAATTACAATAAAGTGTCTTGTTATTGGTTATGAGTTACGTTTTGGGGTTTTGATAAGAGTCATGAAAGATAAATGGCAAGGAAGTAAACTAATAGCTACAAAGGTCTTGGCAAGGTTTGGTGGTCAAGAATCTCTATCCCTATCACTAACCACAACATGAGAATTGGTAAGGATCAATCCCACTAAGTCATCCTCAAACTAATAGTAAAGGAAAGTCAAGTGAGCTATATCAATCTAAGTCCATAAGTCCTAGTTCTCCACCAATTCAATTAGTGAGATCTAGAGTTAATGGCTTCCAATCGTCAATCACTTGGACATTAGTAACTCAAGAGTTCCTAAGTTACCTTCCCAAGCCAAGATCACTAAAATCTACTCTAACATCCTTCTAAGCATTTCATCAAACACTTGGAAGGAATAAAAGGAAAGCATAATAAAATTGCAAGGAAAGTAAATCTACACTACTCAATTGCAAGGAATTAAACAACAACAAATTAAATGAACAATAAAGGAACATGAATCATAAATTGCATTAAAGAGAAATAAAAGAACAAAAGTGCATCAACATAAAAGTAAAGAATTACAAGAATTAAATGCTAAACTAGAGAGAAGAGATGTAGAAAAAGAAGAATTACAAAAGGAAAAGTAAATCAAAGTATGAAATTAACCTAGATCTAAGAATTCCTAATCTAGATCTAACCTACTCCTAATTCTAGAGAGAAGAGAGAGCTTTTCTCTCTAGAAACTAACTAAAGCATGATAAAACTAAAATAAAACTCACTAACTAACTAGATGTATCATCTCTCTTCAATCCTTGGGTTAAATAGCATCAGAAATAAGTTGGATTGGGCCTAAAATGCACCAGAAATCACTGGCCACGAGTCGCATTAAGTGAATAATATGCAACTATCAGCGCGTATGCATACCGTGTGCGTGCGCGCCCTTATACGCAGTGAAACTATGACAAATTTTATATCATTTCGAAGTCTCGGATGTTAGCTTTCCAACGCAACTGAAATCGCATCATTTGGACCTCTGTAGCTCAAGTTATGGTCGATTAAGTGTAAAGAGGTCGGCTTGACAGCTTTTGCGATTCCTTCATTTCTTCATGAGTTCTCCATTTTTACATGCTTTTTCTTCATTCCCTTGATCCAATCTTTGCCTCCTAAATCTGAAATCACTTAACAAACATATCAAGGCATCTAATGGAATCAAGGTGAATTAAATTTAGCTATTCTAAGTCCTAAAAAGCATGTTTTCACTCTTAAGCACAATTAAAGGAGAATAACAAAAACCATGCTATTTTATTGGATAAATGTGGGAAAAGATGATAAAACCCTCTAAATTCAACACAAGATAAATCCTACAAATGGGGTTTATCAACCTTCCCACACTGAAACCAAGCATGTCCTCATGCTTAAACCAAGAATGAAGCAAGGGGTATGACATTTATTCAATGCAAGGAAACTATATGCATCTATCTATATGAATGCAACTAAATGCAAAATGACTCTACCTACTTGGTTAAAAATAAATCAATCCTCCAAGAGCATGTATAAACGGGTAGGGCTAAGGTTATATGATGATTCATGAATCCTACCAATTCAAGTATAAAAATGAAGTTCAAATAGACTTGCAAGAAGAACACTCATGAAGGCCGGGAATCAAGGAATTGAGCATCGAACCCTCACCGGAAGTGTTTGCACTCTAGTCGCTTAAGTGTATAGGGTCGATTCTCTCAATTCTCCCCTAATCATGCTTTCCAAGATTTGTTTTTCATCTAACAATCAACAATTATTTCATGCATGCATGCAACTACGATAAGGACTTTTCATAGGTTGTAATGGGGCTAGGGTCAAGATAAGGAAGCATATTTGGTCAAGTGGACTTGAAATTTGAATCTTTGATTACCTTAAACTTCCCACCTAACCTATATAGCAACCTATACAATTCTAAACAAACCTAACTACCCATTTTTTTTCTTTTCTTTTTGCTTTGCAATAAAATATATACAAAAGTATCAATGCATATGATTTTATATTTAATTAACACATGAGTATGGACCCAATTCCCAAATATAGAAATACAAAACAAAAATACCCTTTTATCCCAACCAATGTCCTAAGTTTTCCCACACTTGAATGATACTCACACTCACTAGCCTAAGCTAATCAAAGATCCAAATAAAGGACATTTATTGTTTTCCTCTTTAAGGCTTGTAATGTGCTAAATTAAAGAACAAGTGGGTTAAGCGTAGGCTCAAAGTTGCTAACAATGGATGATAAAAGGTAAGGCTTTTTGGGTAAGTGAGCTAAATAAAATGATGGCCTCAATCATATAAATGCATATCTACACAAAATAATGGACATAAAGAATCAAACAAATCAAAGATCACAATGATAGAAAGAGAATAATGCACACAAGAAGAAAAAATAAGTGGTTATAAGATGTAACCACGCCATTAGGCTCAAATCTCACAAGCTTGTGTTCTTAGCTAAAAAATCATGTTCCAAAATAAATTCTTTCAAGCAAGTTCAACAAAAACTATTTTTAAATTGGTAGGTTGCCCTAAAAATAATTTCTTGAAAAAGAAATCTTCACCATAACCGAGTAGTCCTAATAAGAAAGAAGTAGTAGAAATATGTACAAATTCTAACTAACATGCAACCTATCATGCAATGCAATAACTAATCTAACAAAGAAAACTAAGAATTGGTGTTGAGAAAGGAATTGTTACCCATGGAGATCGGTCGGATGACCTCCCCACACTTGAAGATTACACCGTCCTCGGTGCATGCAAAGAAGAGCAAGGTGGATGGGTTGTTACAACTGATGAGCTCCTTCAAAAGGTTGTGCGGATGACTTGTTTGTTGCTCCATTTAAAGCTATTCATTTCTCCCTTCTTGATGGCCAACCTAAAAGGGGAGGAAAGAAGAACAACAATTAGGCCTACAACAAAGATATCATAACAAGTAGAACGTAGGCGGGGGCTAATGTCAGGTGAGAGTATGGTTCTCTACTACATGGTAGCTACAACATGTGAGTGAGAAAACAATGTAAGCTAAGGCATATTAATAGTTGATGCAAGATGAAAATCAAAGTATGAAGAGCATATTGAGCATCGAGTTCAATTAAGAAAAAAATGTGGATCATGAAAGACAATATGAGGGCATATCAATGCACAAAGACTCAAGAGTCATACAAGATTGCATTGATTTAAAAGTTTCATCACCCAACAATATCAAACAAGTCAAGAGGCATCAAAATAATGCAAGAAAGTCTTAACGATTGTGTAGAAAAATGCAACACCATTATTAAAATAAGAAACTCGGAAAAAAATAAAGTAAAAATAGGCTATAAAAAAAATGAATATGCAAAAAAATAAAAGTATACAAATGCAATGGACAAAAGAAAATGGAAGATGAGAAAAAAACTCTTTTTTTTTACCGGCGCGGACGCGTCATGCACGCTTACGCGCCGATGCGCAGATTGGCTGAAGGGTGCGTACGCGCCAGGCGCGCGCACGCGTGGGTTAGGTTGGGCGCAGGGTACAGTGTCAGCGTAAGGTTGGCCCAACTCTCTGAAAAATGTACCAGGAGGGCAGGTGGCACTATCGGCGTGCGCGCGTACAGCCTGCGTACGTGTGCATTGCGCATTTGGGATCATGGACGCGTACGCGCCAGGTGCGTGTACGCGCGGGTTGGTTTGTGCCTTAGGCCCAATGTTTGCACAGTGCAGGCCTAACTCTCGGGTTTTCGGCTGGGGGTGGGATTTTCGCATCCACGCGTACGTGCCATGTACGCGCGTAAGCACGGGTTGGTGCTCTATTTTTCAAAATTTTTCTAAGTTCTTGCACCAAACCAAGCCTTCCAAACCTCCAAACAGCTACCAAAACACCCTAAAACCTTATTTAACATACCAAACTACCAAATATACTCAACTAACTAGTAAAAACTTGAATTTAAACCACTTTTACCAATATGTACAAAAGAGAAAAATGAAAAGAATTTACCATGGTGTGGTGTCTCCCACCTAGCACTTTTGTTTATTATCCTTAAGTTGGACTTATGGGGAGTTCCTTTCAAGGTGGCTTGTGCTTAAATTCATCTTGGAACTCCCACCAATGCTTGTTTCTCCAATAAGCTCTATTCTCCAAAGGTAATGCCTCTAAGCCTTGATGGAGCTCTTCACAAGCCATGGGCTCCCAAAATTGATTCTCCTTGTGCGATCCGAAATCCCACAATTTGTTTTGACACCCATCTTCAAATTGATCATCATGATTCCAATTGGGTGGCATGACCTTCGAATTCTCAAAGAATCCCCCAAACAACTTCCTAGACCCTTGCAATTGGATTCTACACTAACCATTACTATTCAACCTTGAACGTGCAACCATCATGAGCTTAGAATGATGTTTCCAACCACTAACCATCTCCCTTTTGCTCTTAAAGCCACAAATATGTCTAAGCTGACCATCTGTCTCAAGCAAACTATATTCAAGGGGAATAATAAAGCTTGAGTATAAGGAATTTACCCACTTGAATGAAGGAATAGATGGTGATGGCTTGGGGAGAGGTATCTCCAATGTGCTAGCAAGCTTTACTCTCTTGTGTTCTTCCTTGGTTACCTCCACCTCTTCACAAATTTCTTCAACTTCAATCCTTTGTTCATCAATTTCTTCTAACTCTTCTTCATCACTCAAATCATAAATGGAAGGTTGAGAGAAATCTACCTCCACATCACTTTCTATCTCATTGGGAGAAGGTTCTTCAAATTCAAAGGATTCACCACCAAAAAAGTTGGATGCATGATCTTGATCACCAAGGGAACTTACTTCTTGCTTCATTCCTTTTAAGTCTTCATTCAAAAATTATTTTGGAGGTTGTGCACTCTCTTCCTCAACATCAAATTCAATCTTCTTGGAGAGGTTCTCTTCAACTCTAGGCTCCCAAGGAGGTTCCGCATCTCCTAAGTCTTTAACCACTTCTTCCTCTTCTTCAATGATCATAGGCTCCTCTAATTGCTCTAATACAAAATAACATCCCTCATTTTCCACCAGAGTTTCCAATCTCTCCTTCATGCTATGCTTTTCAATTGATTCTCCACATGTGACCATGGGAGTGCTTTGAGTGCTCAAGCATTGGGAAGCTAATGTGCTTACTACCTTGGTCAAGGTAGCCACAAATTCTAGCGTGTTCCTTTGCATATTCGCTTGGCCTTGAAGTAGCAATGTGAGAGAGTCGTCTATTGGGGCTTGGGGTGAATGGGAAGGTTCATTATTTTGGAGAAAGGGCTCATAGTAGGAAGGCAGTTCTTCTTGGTAAGGGTAAGGAGATGGTGTGCATTGAGGTGATTCTTGGTAATAATCATAATGGAATTATGGTGGTTCTAAAGGTTCTTGGTCATAATGGTCACAAGGAAATGGCATGGGTGGTTGGTCATACAATGGATGTGGGTCACAAGAGGGTGCTTGGTAAAAATAGGCTTTTGAGTATGGTTGATAGTCATGTTGAGGATAGGGTTCATAAGCATATAGTGGTGGTACTTGATTGTCACAAAAAGAGTCACCAAAGCCATTAAATTGGCATGCACTAGGATGTGAATTATACCTATAAGTGTCCGGAAGTTGTTGCCAATAGGAGTGATCAATTCCTTGAGGCTCCTCCCATCTTTGTTGGTTCCATCCTTGATGCATGCGGTCATTGAAGTTCACATTTCATACAACACAATTGAGACCAAACTCATAGCCAAAGTGAGAATTCATAGTGGAAAAACAAAATAAAACTAACAAAGTCTAGTAAACAAGCAAAAGACAAACCTATTCACAATATTCACATATATACAATAACCAATAACATAACACCATTGTAATTCCCTGACAACGGTGCCATTTTGATGATTGGGATTTTGGATGGTTTAGAATTTACAATGAATTCTCATTGCAAGTATAGTTTCTAAACCAAACAATAATCCTTTCATACAAAAGATTGTTTGTCACTAGTACAAACTCCTAAATTTATAAACCGAAGTATTGAACCTCGGGTTGTTCTCCCTAGGAATTACAATAAAGTGTCTTATTATTGGTTATGAGTTATGTTTTGGGGTTTTGATAAGAGGCATGAAAGATAAATGGCAAAGAAGTAAACTAATAGCTACAAAGGTCTTGGCAAGGTTTGGTGGTCAAGGATCTCTATCCCTATCACTAACCACAACATGAGAATTGGCAAGGATCAATCCCACTAGGTCATCCTCTAACTAATAGTAAAGGAAAGTCAAGTGAGCTATATCAATCCAAGTCCATAAGTCCTAGTTCTCCACCAACTCAATTAGTGAGATCTAGAGTTAATGGTTTCCAATCGTCAATCACTTGGACATTAGTAACTCAAGAGTTCCTAAGTTACCTTCCCAAGCCAAGAGTACTAAAATCTACTCTAACATCCTTCCAAGCATTTCATCAAACACTTGGAAGGCATAAAAAGAAAGCATAATAAAATTTCAAGGAAAGTAAATCTACACTACTCAATTGCAAGGAATTAAACAACAACAAATCAAATGAACAATAAAGGAACATGAATCATAAATTGCATTAAAGAGAAATAAAAGAACAAAAGTGCATCAACATACAAGTAAAGAATTACAAGAATTAAATGCTAAACTAGAGAGAAGAGATGTAGAAGAAGAAGAATTACAAAAGGAAAAGTAAATCAAAGCATGAAATTAACCTAGATCTAAAAATTCCTAATCTAGATCTAACCTACTCCTAATTCTAGAGAGAAGAGAGAGCTTCTCTCTCTAGAAACTAAATAAAGCATGATAAAACTAAAATAAAACTCACTAACTAACTAGATGTCTCATCCCTCTTCAATTCTTGGGTTAAATAGCATCAGAAATGAGTTGGATTGGGCCCAAAATGCACCAGAAATCGCTGGCCACGAGTTGCATTAAGTGAATCATATGCAACCA
Organism: Arachis ipaensis; assembly: GCF_000816755.2. NCBI lineage: Eukaryota > Viridiplantae > Streptophyta > Magnoliopsida > Fabales > Fabaceae > Arachis > Arachis ipaensis. The sequence goes on along the minus strand of NC_029793.2, from coordinate 58,764,481 downwards.
TCGGCGTGTACGCGTACCACTGCGCATACGCGCCTTTATGCATAGTGAAACTATGGCAAATCTTATATCATTTTGAAGCCCCGGATGTTAGCTTTTCAACGCAACTAGAACCGCATCATTTGGACCTCTGCAGCTGAAGTTATGGTCAATTAAGTGCAAAGAGGTCGGCTTGACAGCTTTTTGCGATTCCTTCATTTCTTCATGAGTTCTCCATTTTTACATGCTTTTTCTTCATTCCCTTGATCCAATCTTTGCCTCATAAATCTGAAATCATTTAACAAACATATCAAGATATCTAATGGAATCAAGGTGAATTAAATTTAGCTATTCTAAGTCCTAAAAAGTATTTTTTTACTCTTAAGCACAAATCATGCTATTTCATTGAATAAATGTGAGAAAAGATGATAAAACCCTCTAAATTCAATTCAAGATAAACCCTACAAATGGGGTTTATCAGCTGGCAGTAGTGGTTTCTATAGATTCATGAAAAAATGCAATTGCTTCTTCGTTTACCAAAATGTGTAATCAGTTAATTTTGAAACCCATTTTATTTATTTAAGAAAATTGCCCCAGCTTTTATAACAACAAATCATGAAAAATTAATGTCCTACACTAAATTCATGTTATTTCACAAACTGCCATAACTAATTCATTATATATATAATACCAATATTTGATATTTGATACATAATAAACCCCATTTTTAGGATTTATCTTGTATTGATTTTGAGGGTTTTTATCAATGTTCTTACACTTATTCATAGAAAATGCATGGTTTCGTGTTTCCTTCCCGATTTTGCTCCATGGATGAAAACATGCTTCTTTTATACTAAATAGGCCATATTTGAATCCTCTCCTATTACCATTTGATGCCGTGATCCGTTTGTTAAGTGATTTCAGAAGTTATAGGGTAAGGATGGCTTAGAAGAGAGAAGGAAAGCATGCATGTATTGAAGGAGCATGGAAAATGAAGTTTTGGAGCTTGAGCAGCGACGCGCACACGTACCTTGCGCGTACGCGTGGATGCACGCCACTGGATCGGCGCGAGGAAGCCAAAGTTAGAAGCCGGCGCATTCGCATGGCTTAGCCAGAACCTCATGGATGCGCACACGTGCTTGGCGCTTGCGCGTGGATTGTGAAAACCCTAGGGACGCGCACGCGTGCTATACGCGTACGCGTCGGTGTCCGCACGTGATTTTTAAGAGGAAAACATGCCCAGCAAATTCAGAGAAGCTGTGGGACCCAATTGGAACTAATTCTGGTGCCAAAACCCATAAGAAGACCAAGGGATGAAGGGGTTCTCATCATTTGACTCATTTTTTAGATATTTTTAGTTGGAAGTTATATTTTGTAGAGAGAGAAACTCTAACTTCTCTCTAGCTTCTCTCAAGGGTTTAGCTTCTCAAATTTGAAATTCTCTTGTATTCATTGGTGAGATCTATTGTCAATTCACTTCTATATTGCTTCAAGTTGTAGATCTAGATTCTCCTATTCTCAATTTAGTTCTTGTTGTTCAAGTTACTTGTGGGTGATGGGAAAATTTTTGGAAAACTGAATTTTCCAAAACATCCAAAACTAACCGGCAAGTATACTGGGTCGCATCAAGTAGTAAAACTCACGTGAGTGAGGTCGATCCCACAAGGATTGATGGATCAAGCAACTTTAGTGGGTGATTAGTTTAGTCAAGCTAACATTGAAGTGAAATTTGATGGAATGTAGCCAACAAAAAGTAAATGGCAGTGAATTAAAAGTTGCAGAAAGTAAATGAGCATAAACGTAAAGGGCAAGGAATGTAAATTGGCAAAATCTTAAATGACAAGAAATGTAAATTGCAAGAATCTTAAATGACAAGAAATGTAAATTGCATGAAATATAAAGGGGAGTGGGTGCTGGAAATATAAAATTCAACAGGAAAGTGTAAATAGCAATCAAGCAGAGAAGTAAAAGATGCAGCAGATTCAAACAGATTTAGAAAATCACTTGAAAAGTCAAAACAGAAAGCAGCTTCGCTCAATTGCAAAATCTAAATGAGAGGTTGAAGATCTCAGGAGCTCAATGAGACTAGAAAACAAGTCTAGATCTCAATCCCTTCCTTGATCCAAATTTAGAATTCAATTGCAAGAAAAG
>NC_029793.2:58761189-58762215 GCF_000816755.2 Arachis ipaensis | reverse complement strand
TCAACCCAAGATTCAAAACAAAAAGGAAAAAACTAAAAGAGAGAGCTCTTTAATCCTAATGCTCCCTTGTGGAGCTAGCCTCCAATGCTCTCTCTCAATCCGCCTCCTAATGAGATGGAATTGATGCCTTTATATAGGCTTTTTACAAATGAAAATGAAAATGAAATTGAAATTAAAAACAAATTACAATTGAATAAAATTCCTAATCTAGCTTCTCTGTGTGCCTTTGAGTGATGGTAATGGGCTTAGCTTGCTTTGGATTTGAGGAAGAATGAATCTGGATGGCCTTGATGGAATTGGGATCATTCACGTTTGAGTCAACGTTTGAGGCAAACGTTGACTCAAACATCTTGTAATGGCATGATGCAGAATGGGGGTTTGCTGTCACTCACGTTTGAGGTCAAACGTGAGCTCAAACGTTAAGTCCTCCAGGGTGTGTTTTTGAAGTTCAAGTCTTGGGACGCTTCTTTGTCCTCTTGTCAACGTTGCTAATTTCATACCCACTATAGACTATTATATATGGTTGGAAAGCTCTGAATGTCAGCTTTCCAACGCAACTAGAATCACCTCAATTGGACATCTACAACTCAAGTTATGCTCCATTGAAGGGGACAGGGTCGCTGGCTTTGGTGTGCAACGTTTGAGGCGACGTTTGCCTCAAACATGGACGAAAACGTCAGGTTTTGGAGGCTCAAATGCATTGTCCACCCCATACTATTATATATTTTTGGAAAGCCCTGAATGTCTACTTTTCAATTCCATTGGAAGCGCATCATTTGGAGCTCCACAGCTCGAGTTATACTCCGTCGAAGGTGTAGAGGTCAGTTGGCCTCACTGCAGGTTGCCACCATGTTCATTTATGCACATTTTGGGGCAGTTTTCTCCCTCAATTTTAGTGTCCACCATGCAGTGCCATATATGCTTGGAAAGCTCTCGATTCCTACTTTCCATTGCTTTTTGAATCACCTCATTTGGAGCTCTGTAGCTCAAGTTATTCTTGTTGGAAGTATACCCCTTCAGGCTGTG
>NC_029793.2:58758442-58761148 GCF_000816755.2 Arachis ipaensis | reverse complement strand
TTATATGTTAAATACAATCACCAAATGAAGAGTCTGTTATGAATAAGGATGTCTTGGTGATGTATTAACAAAAACAGTTAATGAAGGAAAGCATTAAAAACAAGTAAATAAATGAGACAAAGAGAAAACAAAAATTATCCAACTAAGAAAAAAAATAACACTGTAAAAGGCAATATGATTATGCAGACAAGTGATGTTACTGGATTGATTTGCATAAAAAAATAGGTGGCACACCAAACTTAGAATCTTGGTGTGTCACTTTCATGTAAAATTGATGCAATCATCCATGAAGATGGAAAACAGTTTGTTGCAGGGCAACACCAAACTTAGAATGTAACCATATGCCAATTTATTGAAATTTAAACCAAGCAAGGAAAAGAAATGTACCTACTGTCTACCTGTTCTTTACTTTCTTCCTCTTCTTCCAATTTCTTAAGAGAAATGACTTCAAAGGAGGAGAAGTTTCAGCTACTGCCCCCTGTCTTGGTTTCCTCTCAGCAAGCTTTCTTTTGTACATGGCTTGATTGAGCTTGCTTGCTATTGGTCCAGGGGTTGGATTGCTTGTGGTTGACCTCCTCTTGAATGTTGTCCTTGGTAGCTTGGTCACAATCCTCTTCTTGGTGCTTTTGTTAATTGCCTTCACTTCTTTGAATCCAAGTCTTAGTAGTTGTGTGATTGTTGGAGTCTTCATTTCATCAAGAGTCTCTTGTATTGGTGGTTCCATGAGCTCTTCATTTTTGCACTTCTCTGTTTCAGTTGAATGTGATTTTTCTTGAGTGTTGATGAGCGGATAAGTTATACGCTTTTTGGCATTGTTTTTAGTATGTTTTTAGTAGGATCTAGTTACTTTTAGGGATGTTTTCATAAGTTTTTATGTTAAATTCACATTTCTGGACTTTACTATGAGTTTGTGTGTTTTTCTGTGATTTCAGGTATTTTCTGGCTGAAATTGAGGGACTTGAGCAGAAATCAGATTCAGAGGTTGAAGAAGGACTGCTGATACTGTTGGATTCTGACCTCCCTGCACTCAAAGTGGATTTTCTGGAGCTACATAACTCGAAATGGCGCGCTTCCAATTGCGTTGGAAAGTAGACATCCAGGGCTTTCCAGCAATATATAATAGTCCATACTTTGGCCAAGAATAGATGACGTAAAATGGCGTTCAACACCAGCCTTCTGCCCAAATCTGGCGTCCAGCGCCAGAAAAGGATCCAAAACCAGAGTTGAACGCCCAAACTGGCACAAAAACTAGCGTTCAACTCTACAAATGGCCTCTGCACGTGCGTCACTAAAGCAATGTGCGATCTCGGAGCAAGTATTAACTTAATACCATCTTCCTTGGTGAAAAAGATGCATATAGAGGAAGTCAAACCAGTACAAATGTCTCTGGAGCTGGTAGACAAGTCAATGGTATACCCTAGGGGTGTAATTGAAAATCTTTTGGTCAAGGTGGACAGTTTTATATACCCTGCTGATTTTGTGGTTCTAGAATCAAACGATGATGATGGTGACTCTGTTATACTGGGAAGGCCATTCTTGGCCACTGCTAGAGCTATCATAGACGTAGAGGAAGGGGAATTAACTCTCAGGATGCATGACCAGAGTGTCACTCTGAAGGTATTACCAGAGGCACAATTTAGCAAGGAGAAGAAAGACTATATGAAAAATGACCAGGAAAGCCACAGCAACATCCCAATGCTAAGGATTGCGCATACTGATGAAAAAGCCCAAGAGGATATTAGAGTATTGGCCACTGAGAAGAGAGGTCCCCAAGGAAAACCTACGGCCAGAAAAGAAAGAACAACAAAAGGAAAGATGAAACGCAGAAACAAAGCAAAAAGGGATTGGAAGAACAGAAAGATTCCAACAGAGGGGCTTTCCAAAGGTGACAAAGTGCAACTGATATATCAACAGTGATGTCTTGTTAAAGTGTTCATTTAGTTCAAACAAATTTTTGTTTCTTTTAAAATAAGTAAGCTAGTCTATGTGTGTGCTTGTGTGTTTACTTTCACTGAACAAAAAGTATGTTTTGTCCCCTGCATCTTTAATTTCAAGAAAAGAAATGCTTGAATATGAAGTAAGATGGTCTCTGTTAGATAGAAGTAGAATAAAAGTAAGTGGTGGTATGTGTGTGATTGTATAATAGCTCACTTTTAGTGAATAAAGAGCCAGGATATCTCCTTCTAAGTAAAGAGTAGCCTACTGTCTATGAATCTCAATTAAATAAAAAATTCTTTGGTTAGAAAGAAAAACAAAAAGAAGGAAAGAAAAAAAGATAGCCAAAAAGTGGCAGAACAAAAGGAAACAAAAAGAAACAAAGATGGACACCAATAGCTTGAACTTTAAAATATATGCCTGTGATGTTTTTGTACTAGGATCTGCTTGGATTAGTACTTTATTTACTGTTTGATTGGATTTCAATTTCTGTTAATTGCTCTTCATCCACTTTCTTTGAATATCAATTACAATTTCTTGTTGGATCTAGGAAGGCATTGAGATCTAGACTTGGCTTTCTAGTCTCTGGGTCCTGAGATCTGATTTCCCATTTCAATTCTCTGTTTACTGCTTTATATGTTCATTTACTTTTCTGTTTCGGATCCGATTCAATCCCAATTCCCTTTTCTATTTAATGCAATTTAACTTTTCCTTGTTTAAATCCAAGCCCCAATTCCCTTTACAATTCCAGCCGTTTACATTTCTTGCATT
>NC_029793.2:58754937-58755217 GCF_000816755.2 Arachis ipaensis | reverse complement strand
ATGAAACAAGGTCTTCCATTAGAAATCTGGAAGCACAAGTGGGCCAGCTGAGTAAAAGGATCACTGAAATCCCTTCTAGTATTCTCCCAAGCAATACAGAAGAGAACCCAAAAGGAGAATGCAAGGCCATTGACATAAGCGCCATGGCCGAACCTGTGAGGAGAGGAGAGGACGTGAATCCCAAGGAGGAAGACCTCCAAGGACGTCCAGTGATCAATAAGGAGCTTCCCTCTGGGGAACCAAAGGACTCTGAGGCTCATCTAGAGACCATAGAGATTCC
>NC_029793.2:58709331-58752354 GCF_000816755.2 Arachis ipaensis | reverse complement strand
GGTGTCTTGCATGTTTTCTGTGCATTAAAAATTTTTCAAAAATATGTTCTTGATGTTCATCATGACATTCAAAGTGTTCTTGGTGTTCATCTTGACATTCATAGCATTCTTGCATGCATTCATTGTTTTGATCTAAAAATTTCATGCATTGCATAATTTTCATGTTTTTCATAAAAAATAAAAAAATTCAAAAAAATATCTTTCTCTTTTTCTCTCATCAAATTCGAAAATTTGAGTTGACTTTTTCAAAAATTTTTAAAAATCAAATTGTTTCTCATGAGTCAAACCAAATTTTCAATTTGAAAATCTTATCTTTTTCAAAATCTTTTTCAAAAATCAAATCTTTTTCAAAATTCTTAGTTATTTTCAAAAATTCCAAAAATAGTTTTCAAAAATCTTTTTCTTATCTTTATATCAAATTTTCGAAAATAACATAATCAATTAATGTTTTGATTCAAAAATTTGAAGTTTGTTACTTGCTTGTTAAGAAAGATTCAAACTTTAAGTGCTAGAATCATATCTTGTGATTTCTTGTGAATCAAGTCATTAATTGTGATTTTAAAAATCAAATCTTTTTTTCAAAAACTAATTTCTATCATATCTTTTCAAAAATATCTTCTCATCTTATCTTTTTCAAAAATATCTTTTCAAAATATCTTTTCTAACTTCCTAATTTCTTATCTTTTCAAAATTTGTTTCAACTAACTAACTAACTTTTTGTTTGTTTCTTAACTTTTTCAAAACCACCTAACTAACTCTCTCTCTCTCATTTTTGAAAATATCTTCCCCTTCAAAAATTATTTTCGAAAATTCTCCTTCTCACTCATCTTCTTCAATTTATTTATTCATCTACTAACACTTCATCTCACCCGAATTCGAACCCCCTCTTCCATCTGTGTTCGAATTTCTCTTCTTCTTTTCTATTAACAATAAGGAACCTCTTTACTGTGACATAGAGGATTCCTCTTCTTTTCTTGTTCTCTTCTCTTTCTTATGAGCAGGGACAGAGAAAAAGGCATTCTTGTTGAAGATGATCCAGAACCTGAAAGGACTCTGAAGAGAAAATTAAGAGAAGCTAAATTACAACAATCCAGGGACAACTTAATTGAAAATTTCGAACAGGTAAAGGAGATGGCAGCCGAACCCAACAACAATGCAAGGAGAATGCTTGGTGACTTTACTGCACCTAATTCCAATTTACATGGAAGAAGCATCTCCATTCCTGCCATTGGAGCAAACAACTTTGAGCTGAAACCTCAATTAGTTTCTCTGATGCAGCAGAACTGCAAGTTTCATGGACTTCCATCTGAAGATCCTTTTCAGTTCTTAACTGAATTCTTGCAGATATGTGATACTGTTAAGACTAATGGAGTAGATCCTGAAGTCTACAGGCTCATGCTTTTCCCTTTTGCTGTAAGAGACAGAGCTAGATTATGGTTGGATTCTCAACCTAAAGACAGCCTGAACTCTTGGGATAAGCTGGTCACGGTTTTCTTAGCCAAGTACTTTCCTCCTCAAAAGCTGAGCAAGCTTAGAACTGATGTTCAAACCTTCAGGCAGAAAGAAGGTGAATCCCTCTATGAAGCTTGGGAAAGATACAAACAGTTGACCAAAAAGTGTCCCTCTGACATGCTTTCAGAATGGACCATCTTGGATATATTCTATGATGGTCTGTCTGAGTTATCTAAGATGTCATTGGATACTTCTGCAGGTGGATCCATTCACCAAAATAAACCAAGTGGGCCCAGGAAGTGGATTTATGCATCAATTACTCACTCATGTAAACCCTAGTGACTAGTGTATTATAAATAGGATCTCTTACTATTGTATTAGACATCTTTTTGACCATCTTTGGTCTCAGTTTTAATCCATTGTTCATCTTTGGACGCCTGGTTCTTAGATCAGAGGGGCTGGCCTCTCGGCCATGCCTGGACCTTCACTTATATTTTTTAACGGTAGAGTTTCTACACTCCATAGATTAAGGTGTGGAGCTCTGCTGTTCCTCAAAGATTAATGCAAGTACTACTGTTTTCTATTCAATTCATCTTATTTCACTTCTAAGATATCCATTCGCACCCAAGAACGTGATGAAGGTGATGATTATGTGTGACGCTCATCACCATCTCCCCTATGAACACGTGCCTGACAAACTCTTCCGTTCTACATGAAATAAGCTAGAGTGAATATCTCTTAGATCTCCTAACCGGAATCTTCGTGGCGTAAGCTAGAATGATGGCGGCATTCAAGAGAATCCGGAAAGTCTAAACCTTGTCTGTGGTATTTGATGACAAGTCATCCTAGCCTATTTTAACCAGTCGTTTCCTTTTGTTTTCATTAGAATTATGCACTTTCTTGAACCATAAGCAAGCTAATTGAGTAGATTTTCATGTTTCCCTTGATTGAATCAACCATGTATAAATTCATGCCATTTCATGAGGTTTTATGCTAAAATTGTTGGACTTGGACGACCCAGTGCACTTGCTGGTTAGTTGTATCGAAGTTGTGACAAATTATGAATGTGTAATCATGATTACGCGTACCAAGTTGCTCACATGCCAGGAATAGTTCGAGCCTGGAGATCACAATTTCGTGCACCAAGTGTCTTCCTCACTTTCTTGCTCTTCCACTTCCTCTTTTACACTCAACATTTGCTTTAATAGCTCTTTCATGGAAGAGGTTTGTTGTTCTTCCCAAGATTTCTTCATCTCCTCTTCATATTTTTCGATCACAGATTCAAGGGAAGTTTGTGAGGGTTGTGAATGTTCATGTTCCTTTATCACCTCAAGTATAGTTTCACTTTCAACCACCTCATTCTTCATTGAGAGTTCACTTGATGCAGTAGCCTCTTCCTCTTGTTTTTCCTCCTTCTTCATTGCACTCACCAATTGAGCTAGCTGCACTTTCATGTTTTTGAGGGAGTTTTCTTGTTCTTTCCAGACTTTCATTGTCTCCTCCTCATATTTTTTGAACATGGACTCAAGCTTTGAGAGCCTTGAGTGGTTCATGGAAGTTTGTGTGGGTGGTGAGTTTTGAAAGGATGAGACAGAGAGATCTCAAGGTGAGATTGAGACAGAATTTCCTCAATTCTTCAACCCAAGATTCAAAACAAAAAGGAAAAAACTAAAAGAGAGAGCTCTTTAATCCTAATGCTCCCTTGTGGAGCCAGCCTCCAATGCTCTCTCTCAATCCGCCTCCTAATGAGATGGAATTGATGCCTTTATATAGGCTTTTTACAAATGAAAATGAAAATAAAATTGAAATTAAAAACAAATTACAATTGAATAAAATTCCTAATCTAGCTTCTCTGTGTGCCTTTGAGTGATGGTAATGGGCTTAGCTTGCTTTGGATTTGAGGAAGAATGAATCTGGATGGCCTAGATGGAATTGGGATCATTCACGTTTGAGTCAACGTTTGAGGCAAACGTAAGGTGATACGTCTTGTAATGGCATGATGCAGAATGGGGGTTTGCTGTCACTCACGTTTGAGTTCACGTTTGAGGTCAAACGTGAGCTCAAACGTTAAGTCCTCCAGGGTGTGTTTTTGAAGTTCAAGTCTTGGGACGCTTCTTTGTCCTCTTGTCAACGTTGCTAATTTCATGCCCACTATATACTATTATATATGGTTGGAAAGCTCTGAATGTCAGCTTTCCAACGCAACTAGAATCATCTCAATTGGACATCTACAACTCAAGTTATGCTCCATTGAAGGGGACAGCATCGCTGGCTTTGGTGTGCAACGTTTGAGGCGACGTTTGCCTTAAACGTGGACGAAAACGTCAGGTTTTGGAGGCTCAAATGCATTGTCCACCCCATAATATTATATATTTTTGGAAAGCCCTGAATGTCTACTTTCCAATTCCATTGGAAGCGCATCATTTGGAGCTCCACAGCTCGAGTTATACTCCGTCGAAGGTGTAGAGGTCTGTTGGCCTCACTACAGGTTGCCACCATGTTCATTTATGCACATTTCGGGGCAGTTTTCTCCCTCAATTTTAGTGTCCACCATGCAGTGCCATATATTCTTGGAAAGCTCTCGATTCCTACTTTCCATTGCTTTTTGAATCACCTCATTTGGAGTTCTGTAGCTCAAGTTATTCTTGTTGGAAGTATACCCCTTCAGGCTGTGGGGAGCAACATTTCCCAAGGTATTCCTTAGCCAACGTTTGACCTCACGTTTGAGGCAAACGTTGGCGCAAACGTTGAGCTCCTGGGTGGCTGTGCTGATGAAGCTTCCTTGATTTGGTCATGGGCCACGCTTTTAAAAGCGTGGCCTAAGGCTCCAAAGTGTGCTCCAACTTCAAAATGTGCCCAAAATTCCTCTTTTCTTCTTTTTAGCTTATTTTATGCTCTTTTTGCTTCTTTTTCTTCTTATTTCCTACAAAGTTTATCAAATCAAAAGATCAAAGAAATATACCATTTAAGCACCAAAGAATGCAATATTTAAGCACTAATCATTAATTTCTTGTATGAAAAAGCATAGAAAAACATGACATGATGACATGTCATCAGTGGGTCTTAGCTTTTGGATGTTATTACTTCTATTTCCATTGATACATTGAGGTAATTAAAGTTCTTAGCCTTCAATTATTTGATTGTTGTTAATCTCTTGTAGTGGACATCTTTGATTTCAAGTTTACTTTCAATTTTACAATGTCTCTCATCATTGCTCTCCAAGTGTTTGAGCAAATGCCAACTTTAACTATGGAGTAGACTTTTCTTACTTAGCTTAGAAGTTAAGACATTGGAGACACTTGAATTATTAATGTCTTTTGTTAATTATCAATTAGAACTTGCTAATTGATTTGCATGTCACTAAAGCTAGACTTTCCTAGGGTTAGGCTAGGACTTGTGAATCCAAATTGATTACTTTCACTTGACTTTCCTTTACACTATAGGTTAACTAAGTGAAGCAATAACTAATTGTGATTACAATTGATAGAAATAATGATGATAGGAAGTCCAATTCTCACTTCTAGCCAAGGCTTTTATATCGTTTGATTTTCATTTACACTACTAGCTCGTTCTTTTCTTATATGAAACTCCAAACACCAATACACTCTCTAACCAACAATGTGCATCGTGGAGCACTCCTAGGGAGAACGACTCGGGATTCATACTCTCGGTTATTTATTTTAGATTGTTTGATGTGGAATTGCGTGTCGGTTTAGACTATACTACGATTGGATTTATTGATAAATTCTATACCGGCATAAAATTCACTCATCAATACAAAATGAATGAGGTCTAAAAAAAAAAGCTTGAAAAAATTTGAGTTTAAATACAAATAATTACAATTGTATTTCGTTGGTTAACCATATAAAAATAATTAACTTGTTCAATTTTTTCTTCCATTACATAAAAAACAAAACTATAAACACAATAATTAACTTGAGTTGTATCTAAATAAAAAAATATAACACTTAATTACTTATATAAGAATCTCAGCCTTTTTTATGTTATAAATAATGCAGTATTATGATTATCCACAAAGTAAAAGGCAACAAATATCACATTAAGTACAACTTTTAATGGTGCAACAAATATCACATAAAGTACAACAAAAATATATATATATACAAATACCTAATTCACCATTATCACTATTACATTATCATTTTCAACTAATGGTGCAGCAAATACACATATTTAACCACCGCAAAAAACAAAATCAACTTTTTTTTTTCTAAATTTGATTGGAAGTCATACTTTTTCTTTGTCAATCTAACAAAAAAAAGACTAAACTAAAGTCATAAATTAATAAAAGTAAACTCAGAAAGGCAAAAATATTTTGTGAGGAAACCAAAGATGGAACAACAACAATTCACAAAACCGATACTCTCAAAATCCTCCACATCAACAACCAAACTAAGGAAGAAACTACCAAACCTACCTACCACCTCATAGCAACCACCTCAACCCAACTAATCACAAGCCCCTCAAATCACCTATCATTCCCCTTCCTCCAATCAAGAAGAGACACTACGGTCCATACTCCAAGGGCAAAAAGAAATCCAAAACACACTACCTCAAGCCTTACCAGACTCACTTCTACCCTCCAAGCCCTCATTGCTCGCATGGAGCCGCCTTCTACCTCCACCCCTCAAGCTTCAAGTTCTAGTGCCATACCCTCTCAACCTTTACCCAACCCCAAGGGTGGCATCAATGCCATTACCCTGAGGTCTGGAACTCAATTAAAAGAGAGGAGTCCAAAGGCACCTAGCCCAATGATAGTCACTCAAGAGGAGGATCTGGTTGAGATAAAAGAAATTAAAGAGAAGGATGAAGCACATGAGGTAGTTGAAGATGAAGCCCCCCAATCAAGGAGTGAAGCCCCCAAAGATAAGGAAGTCTTGGAGAAAGTGGCTCAACCAATTCCATTTCCTACATTGGCAAGGAAGACTAAGAAGCGTGTAGAACTTGACCCCAAAATGGTGGAGATGTTCAAGAAAGTTGAGGTAACTATCCCTCTCTTTGATGCTATCCATCAAGTACCTAAATATGAAAAGTTTCTTAAGGATTTGTGTATGAACAAAGATAGAATCCATGAGTTAGAAACCATCCCATTGGGGAGTTCTATTTCAGCTTTGATGGGTGCAATACCGAAAAAGTGTGGTGATCCGGTTCCTTGCTTAGTCTCTTGTACCATAGATGGGGTTCAATTCATTGATTGTATGTGCGATCTCGGTGCATACATTAGCATTATGCCTTTCTTCGTCTATCATATATTGAAGCTCCCATTGTTGAAGCGGTCGGCGGCTAGGTTTGTCTTGGCGGACAAGAGCATAATAACTGTGACGGATATTGCGGAAGATGTGTTGGTAAACATAATGGGTTTGGTATTTCCAATTGATTTTCATATCCTTGAGATGCCACCTAGTGAATCCGAAAGGACATCATCTATCCTACTTGGGAGGCCATTCTTGAGGACCTCTAGGTTCAAATTGGATGTCTATTCGGGAACTGATGTCAGGGCATTTTGGCCAGTTTCACTGACCTTTTCTTTACTGTTTTAGGGTAGTTTCATGCATTTTCTTAGGAAATAAGCAAGTTCTGGGTAAAATTTCACTTACATCTTGATTCAAGCAAGCATGATGCACTTTGCATGATTTCATGAGAATTTTGCATGAATTAAATGACAAATTGGATGATGCATGTCTCATGATGAGGATTAGAACTTTGATCAGGACAAAGGAAGCAAGAGAGAACCACGTTAGCAGCCACGTTAATCTAACTAACGTGACCACTAACGTGGAATAGGCGTTAACTCAGTTAACGTGGAAGCTAACGTGGAGGAAAGGATGATTAGCCAACGTTAGTGACATTCACCTTTGTCACTAACATTGGAGATGGCTATCATCACCACGTTAGAAGCCACGTTAACTTAGTTAACGTGGATTCTAATGTGGGAAGTAGGGGCATCTTGGAACGTTAGTGACAAAGGTAAGTGTCACTAACGTTCTCGAACCCACACTCTCACTTAACGTTAACGCCACTAACGTCCTGAGCTAAATACCCTGCCTACTTCACACTTTCTCTCTGCAAGTAAAGCTAAGCCCACTGAAGAGGATAACTGCTTCAAACTAAAGATCCAAAGGCCCATATCCAAGACTTGAAGAACCAACTAGAAGATCAGAAGAGTAGTATATATAGGGGTAGTTTTGAATTAGAGAGAAGCTTTTGGGGGAGTTGGAAATTGGAGAACTTCTCTCTGTATAATTTTACTTTCTCTGCACTTCTAGTTTACTTTTTATGATGTATTTTCCATCTCTGTTTTCCATTTCTAGAGCTATGAACAACTAAACCCCCTTTCATTGGGTTAGGGAGCTCTGTTGTAATTTGATAGATCAATATTAGTTTTCATTATTCTTCTTCTATCTTTTCTCTTGATTTTACTAGAAAGCTTTCAATCTTCATCCAATTGGATAGTTATCTTGGAAAAGAAGCTATTCATACTTGGATCTCTTCTGAACCTTGGAAGAGGAATGAAGAGATCATGCTAGAAATGCTTTCTCATGTTGGACCAAATTGGGGTTGGAAGGATATGGTGACTATAATTCTACCAACACTTGATTTGGGAATGCATGTGGTATAATCAGTGACCATACTTCATCTCTTCTCATGAGCAATTGACCAAGAAATTGGCTATTGATCAAGATTTGAGAGATTGAATTACAAGGAATTGTAATTTGATCACTTAAGATTTCCAAGGAGATCAAAGAACGCATTGATTGAGGAAGAGGTGAAAATGAACTTGATCCGGAGAATGCAACATCTCCTAAGCCCAATGAATTCCCCATTTCTGATCTTACCCATTCTCTTTAATTTCTGCAATTTACTTTTATGAGCATCTTCCCCATTCCCGTTTAAGGTTCTGCAATTTACTTTCCGTCATTTATTTTCAGCTCTTTACTTTCAGCATTTACATTTTATGCTATTTACTTTCCCGCCATTTAATTTCCTGCAACTCTCAAACCAAATTCTGCTTTGCTCAACTAGAACATTCCTCTAATTAAAGTTGCTTGACCAATCAATCCCTGTGGGATTTGACCTCACTCTATTGTGAGTTTTTACTTGACGACAATTCGGTATACTTGCCAAAGGAAAATTGTTGAGAGACAAGTTTTCGTGCATCAAGTTTATGGCGCCGTTGCCGGGGATTGATTTTGTATCAACAATGATTAAATTGGAGGATAACTTGATTGAGCATTTTTCTTTTGTTTGATTTAAGTTTATTTGAGTAATTTACTTTCTGTTCAGTTATTTTCTTCCCTTTCCCCTACCCATTTTCTTAGTTGTTTATAATTCAGTCCACTAACCCACTAACTGTTTGATATATTGCATCACTCACACTAATAGTATTTCTGTAGAAATTACTTTCTGCATCTATTTCCTTGCTTGTGTCTTATTGGTTGTATGACAGGAAGAAGAAGCGGGGTTTCAACCTCATTTGATTCTGAACCTGAGAGGACCTTCCTTAGATTAAGGAAGGAAGCAAGAGGAAAGAGAGTAGTTGGTGCTGAGGAAGAGGAGGAGTACTTTGAACCAGATATGGATGAGAACATCGAGAACCATCATGAAGAAGAAGCTCACAACCATGGCCGAGAAGGTCCAGCACATCAGGCTGGGCAAGAGAGAAGGGTTCTGGGTTATTACATCAACCCAAACCCAGGAAATTGCGGAAGTAGCATCCAAAGGCCAACCATACATGCCAACAACTTTGAACTAAAGCCACAGCTCATCACTCTTGTTTAGAACAATTTTTCATTTGGAGGAGGTGTCCAAGAAGATCCCAATCAACATCTAACCACCTTTCTGAGGATATGTGATACTGTGAAGTCTAATGGTGTTCATCCTGACACCTATAGACTACTTCTGTTCCCTTTCTCACTCAAGGACAAGGCATCTAAATGGCTGGAATCCTTCCCAAAGGAGAGTTTAGCAACCTGGAAAGATGTAGTGAACAAATTCTTGGCAAAATTCTATCCTCCTCAACGGATCAACAGGCTGAAAGCTGAGGTGCAAACCTTCAGGCAGCAAGATGGTGAGACTCTATATGAAGCATGTGAGAGGTTTAAGGACCTGACAAGAAGGTGTCCACCAGATATGTTCAATGAATGGGTGCAGCTACACATTTTCTATGAAGGCCTTTCTTATGAATCAAAGAAGGCAGTAGACCATTCATCCGGGGGATCTCTGAACAAGAAGAAGACTATTGAGGAGGCCGTAGATGTTATTGAGACTGTAGCAGAGAATGACTACTTCTATGCCTCCAAAAGAGGCAACACTAGAGGAGCGATGGAGCTAAACAATGTAGATGCACTGCTGGCCCAAAACAAGCTCATTACCAAGCAATTAGCTGACCTCACCAAGAAGATGGAGAGGAACAAGGTAGCAGCAATCACCACCTCATCAACAACCCAAGAAGGAGATGATGAAGAAGCAGAGGGTAGTCAGGAGCAAGCCAACTACATTGGGAATTCACCTAGGCAAAATCATGACCCATACTCCAAGACCTACAACCCTGGTTGGAGGAATCCCCAAACTTTGGGTGGAGAAATCAACAAGATCAAAGCCAAGATCAGAGACGTCACAACCCCAACAACCATGCAGCTCACCGAAATTTCTGAAGATACTTCGGCAGGAAAGCAGGGGGAGAATCATCAAGAAACCACAATTACACAGAAGGAGCTGACACAGAAGGAGCTGCTGAGACTCTATGCACCCTTTCCCCAATTACTAAATGGCTGTGTAGAGAAGAGACTATACTCAAGGTTTCTTGACATGTTTGCATCTCTCCATGTAAACATACCATTCATCAAGGCCCTCCAACAAATGTCCTCATACATTAAGTATATGAAGGAGCTGCTGACCAAGAAAAGTTCACTCAAGGGAGGACAAACAATAGTGATGAATAAGGAGTGCAGTGCTCTCATTCAACCAGAGCTGCCTACAAAGAGGAAGGACCCAGGGAGTTTCTACATCCCTTGTGCCATAGGAGAAACAATGTTTGATAAGGGACTCTGCGATTTGGGAGCAAGCATCAACTTAATGCCTTTATCCCTTGTGAAGAGGCTGCAAATCAATGAGATAATACCCACAGATGTAGTTATCAGGCTGGCTGACAAAACTCAAAAACAAGCAGTAGGAGTGGTTGAAAATGTACTGGTGAAGGTTGGAAAATACTTCCTGCCCACAGACTTTGTCATCTTGGACATGGAAGAGAGTCATCTCCACCCAATCATATTGGGAAGACCATTCCTAGCTACAGCCAGAGCACTTATAGATGTGGAGCGAGGGGAGCTAATTTTGAGGATTCATGATGAACAACTCACTTTCAATATTTTCAAGCCCTCACAAGAAACAGATCAAGAGAACAAAGAACCAAGCAAAGATCACAGTGAGATACTGAAGGAAGAAACAAGTACTGAAGCACAACCAGCACATCTGTGAATCCCCTTAGTTGAGGAACAAGGCAATCAGCAGCTGTCACAGCTCAAAGAAAATCAGGAGGAACCTAAACCACCAGAGCTATATGAGACTAGCAACAAAACCTATTTGGAAGAGGAGGTCACAAAGAGCAAGGCAACATCAAAAAGAACAAAAAAGAAGGTACCAAGGAGGTGGAGGAACAAGAAGATCCCTACAGAGGACTTCTCTCCAGGGGATAAAGTAATCTCAGCTTACTTCCCAGCCATTCCCCCCGATCTCCCCACCATCCCATCTCAGCTACCTAAAGTTTTTACCATCAACAGAGTTCTCTCCTTGGAACATGTGGAGATTCTTGATGAAGCCAATGGAGATAGATTTACTGCAAGGGGGGAGGACTTGAAGCACTACCAACCACCCTGATAAAGGCAGAACGTCAAGCTAGTGACGCTAAAGAAGCGCTTCATGGGAGGCAACCCATGTTTTACATGCTTTTAAAAAATAGTTAATAATTCAAGGTTCATGAAATTCAAATCAACTTGATATGCACTTGAATGAATTATTGTGTGCAACAGATAGTGCGGAACAAGTTTGGTGTTCAAGGCACACTAAGAGAACATGAATGTAACCCAAATCATGTCACTCTTAGGGGCCTTGAACAAATCTTTTACACCACATGGCACCAAACTAAGTTTGGTGTTGCCAATGTTACATACATGGATGTTGAGTTAGTCAGTTGGTTTGCACTCATGAGTAGAACTTAGTTAGTTAAAAACAAAAACAAAAAAAGATTAGTTAACCTTTTAATTTTGCCGCCAATTTCTAAAAGTATGTTTTTAATCACATTTCTTTCATTTTGTAGAAGCATTGATGGGGCAATTGAAAGGTTCGGATAACACAAAAGGAAGATAGTACACACTTGTCTTCAAGGGGAATACATTGGAAAATGTGGCCATGCAACATTGGAAGAAGGATACCTTGGAGACCGAACCAATTCCTTCATAAAGTTGATGATCCTTGTGCTCATTCCATGCAAAGCTCCAACCATCCATCATACAACCACTTCATCAATCCACACCTTTCATTCACTCACCACCTCTCTATATAAATGATCCTTGTTCCATACCCCACCTTCACATTCCACTATCACTCTTCACATCTATCATTTTCGGAACTCAACACCTTCACATAACCAAAATCACTCATGGCTTCATCAAGCTCTAAAAGAAGAAAGGGAAAGAAGCCTATGGAGAAACGGCCATTCGATGAAAAGAAATTTAGAACCTTTCACCATGCATTACAGTACGGATGGATGGTTAATAAGGAGATCATCTATGAGCTGGGCTTTCAAGTCAGAAAAACTGAGTGTCCCGAAATCACGAAGAAGGTAGAAAAGAGAAGATGGGAGCTCCTCACTGATCCGGTCATTAGGGTAAATGCAAATCTTGTAAGAGAGTTCTATGTAAATGTGATCCGATATGATAAGGAAGATGAATCCTACACAACTTTTGTAAGAGGAAAGACCATGGATTTCAGTCCCATGAGTGTCATGAGGGCATTAAAGCTACGGTCTATACCATTTGCAAAAGAGAGCTACCATTCAAGAATTGACAACAACCCCAATTATGACCAGATTGTGCAAGATATTTGTGTACCAGGAGCTGACTGGGTACGAGATTCCGAAAGGAAACCCAAGTTCATTAAGAGAGGAGACCTCACTCTTGAAGAAAAGGGTTGGTTTGAAATCGTAAGGAGATCCATCCTCCCCGTCGGAAATAATTCAGAGGTAAATCTCAAGAGAGCCACAATGGTGCACTGCATACTCAAAGGAGGAGAGATCAAGGTTCATGAACTCATAGCCGAAGGCATTAGGAAGAGAGCCGAGAAAAGCGATTCTTGAGGAAAGTTAGGCTACCCCAGCACTATTTTCCGACTATGTGAAAAAGCTGGAGTGGTGTTTAAAGATGAGGACCCCGAGTGGATAAAAGAGGGTATTCCTATTACTGTCCGGCGTATGCATGCTGTTACATCTCCCCTACCTCAACGAAGGATAAGAAAGAGGGTAGCCCAGCAAACTGTAGAAGGGCAAAACCCAGAGGAGCAAGCCGCAGCCACCTTGAACATGCACCAAATTACAAGAAGCCATTTATGGCTTATCTAGGCAATATTGGGAGAATCAAGAGGCACAGAAGGAGCTTCAATTTTAGATGAGGAGCAATCAAGAGGAATCGCTCTCGAGATGGATGAATCAACAAGGAGAGTGGCAGAAGCAAATGATGGAGCAGCAATTAGAACAAGGAAAACAATGGGGTGAATCCTTCCACATGATAGAACAAAGGCAAAATAAACAACAAGAATCTATCCAGAAGCTAATCAACATCCAAGCATATCAAGGTGCACACATACACGAGATTGATCGAAAACAAATAGAACAAGCAGAACTCTTTGACGAGCACAGGGCATTCTCTGAAGGGGTTTACATGAGTGAAAGTGGAAATCATGTAAACATGCTAGCAAGGCTTGGATACTTAGTTGAACAGCTACCTATGGTACATCCGGAAATCACAAAATATGACGAAGTGAAGGATGAGTTAGCACGAGAAGAAAGAGTAAGGGTGGAGAAGAGTCATGAATCAGTAAAGAAGGCACTTGAAGACTGGAAAAGAGCCAGACTAGCACGGATACAAGGAAGCACAAGTGGACACAAAGAGGACAAATAAGAGGGAGAGTATGGGCAACCCATGAGTAAAAGGTGGTGGAGTTCCCTCTTTGATCCATACTTTTCAAGCTTTAAATAAGGAAAATCATGTATGAAATAGAACATGTTCCATGGTAGTTAGGATTTTAAATTATGCCTTTAAGTTTTTCATTGCTTAGGTCTATGCTTACTAGTCTTCATGTCACTGTATTCGTACCTTGCTTATTTGTATGCTTGTCCCCTTTTTAATCAAATAAAAAGAGAATGTGTGTTATCAAAGACCAGAGTGGAATCCATATTGTGGAGTAAGTTCCTAATCTTGTGGTGTGGTAATAGATTAGCTAAGTTGGTTCACCAATCAGGTGGGAAGGCAACTATCTATCCTGAATCATATGCTTGAAACACACCCCATGAGACTAGCTAAATAATAAGATCCCAATAAGAAAAAGGAAAAGAAAAAAAATAAAAGTTAAAGAATAAAAGAAAAAGAGTAAGAAATAAGGCTAGGCACCAAGGGTTTGGATCTTGAGGAAAGTGTCTGTGGTGTTCCTGTGTAAGGGATTTACTTTGATGAATAAGCTCTTAGGGGTGCCTTATCACTTGGTAACTTGGGTTAACTAACCCGGGATTATCAGCTGAAAGTCCACTATCAAGAGTAACCCTTGCTACAGAACACTTAGTAACCCAAAGAGGTGCTGGACACCAAGGTCTCAAGAAAAGAAAATAACAAACCATATGCCTGTGGTGTGTATGTATGGGGGAAAGAGACTTGAGGGAGTAAGTCCTTAGGGGTGTCTTAACACCTAGCACCTTGAACCAACTGGTTCGGGAGTGCTGATTGAAAGCTTATCTTAAAGAGTCGCCCCCTCACAGAGCACCTAGTCTAAGAACACAAATAAGCCCTGAAATGACAAAAAGGATCAATGAATAAAAGTTTCATAAGGTGCAGTCAATTGGGTATTCCAGAACATGATAAAGGTCTGAAAGCCAGTTAAGGTATGAACATAAGTTGCTATGCATGAAACCACCATAAAACCAAGGACATGACTTCCACAATAATGACTCATTTCTCTTGGCATTTCATTCATCATTCTCTTATTCCAGTACTTGCTTAGGGACAAGCAAGCTTTAAGTTTGGTGTTGTGATGCCAGGGCATTTTGGCCAGTTTCACTGACCTTTTCTTTACTGTTTTAGGGTAGTTTCATGCATTTTCTTAGGAAATAAGCAAGTTTTGGGTAAAATTTTACTTACATCTTGATTCAAGCAAGCATGATGCACTTTGCATGATTTCATGAGAATTTTGCATGAATTAAATGACAAATTGGATGATGTATGTCTCATGATGAGGATTAGAACTTTGATGCACTTTATTGCTTGATTTCAGGACAAAGGAAGCAAGAGATAACCACGTTAGTAGCCACGCTAATCTAACTAACGTGACCACTAACGTGGAATGGGAGCTAGCTTGCAACGTTAATGAGAAAAGTAACCGCCAATAACGTCTTCGAAGCCATCATAGCCCACGTTAAGAGTCACGTTAACTAAGTTAACGTGAACTCTAACGTGGGAGAAGAAAGTGGAGCCAACGTTAGTGACACTCACCTTTGTCACTAACGTTGGACCAAGGTCATATTGGCCACGTTAAGGGCCACGTTAACTTAGTTAACGTGAACTCTAACGTTGAGAAGCAAAAGAATGGCCAACGTTAGTGACACTCACTCAAGATCCAAAGGCCCATATCCAAGACTTGAAGAACCACCTAGAAGATCAGAAGAGTAGTATATATAGGGGTAGTTTTGAATTAGAGGGGAGCTTTTTGGGGGAGTTGGAAATTGGAGAACTTCTCTCTGTATAATTTTACTTTCTCTGCACTTCTAGTTTACTTTTCATGATGTATTTTCTATCTCTGTTTTCCATTTCCAGAGCTATGAACAACTAAACCCCCTTTCATTGGGTTAGGGAGCTCTGTTGTAATTTGATGGATCAATATTAGTTTTCATTATTCTTCTTCTATCTTTTCTCTTGATTTTACTAGAAAGCTTTCAATCTTCATCCAATTAGATAGTTATCTTGGAAAAGAAGCTATTCATACTTGGATCTCTTCTGAACCTTGGAAGAGGAATGAAGAGATCATGCTAGAAATTCTTTCTCATGTTGGACCAAATTGGGGTTGGAAGGATATGGTGACTATAATTCTACCAACACTTGATTTGGGAATGCATGTGGTATAATCAGTGACCATACTTCATCTCTTCTCATGAGCAATTGACCAAGAAATTGGCTATTGATCAAGATTTGAGAGATTGAATTACAAGGAATTGTAATTTGATCACTTAAGATTGCCAAGGAGATCAAAGAACGCATTGATTGAGGAAGAGGTGAAAATGAACTTGATCCAGAGAATGCAACATCTCCTAAGCCCAATGAATTCCCCATTTCTGATCTTACCCATTCTCTTTAATTTCTGCAATTTACTTTTATGAGCATCTTCTCCATTCCCATTTAAGATTCTGCAATTTACTTTTCGTCATTTATTTTCAGATCTTTACTTTCAGCATTTACTTTTTTGCTATTTACTTTCCCGCCATTTAATTTCCTGCAACTCTCAAACCAAATTCTGCTTCGCTCAACTAGAACATTCCTCTAATTAAAGTTGCTTGACCAATCAATCCCTGTGGGATTCGACCTCACTCTATTGTGAGTTTTTACTTGACGACAATTCGGTATACTTGCCGAAGGAAAATTGTTGAGAGATAAGTTTCCGTGCATCAGGAACTTATTCTTTTGAAATCGACGAAAGAGTTGTTAGCTTTAGTCTTGATGAAGCCATGAGACACCCACTAGAGAATCATTCCATATTCCGGTGTGACTTAATTGACAATGTTGTGGCTGAAGTGTATTGTGCATGATGAGAAGATTGAAGACTCAAGTGTGGGGAGCCCCCACGAATGTGAAGAGAACATCATACCCCCTCCGAATCAACCGGAAGTTCAAATGCCAAGTCAAGAACAACATGTGGAGTTGAAACCATTACCACCCCATCTAAAATATGCCTATCTTGATGAAGCTCACAAGTTCCCGGTAATTGTTGCAAGGAAACTCACGCCTCAACAAGAAGAGAAGCTACTTCATGTTTTGAGGAGGAACAAAAGAGCTATAGGATGGAGCTTGGCAGACCTAGTGGGCATGAGCCCCCAAGTGTGTGAGCACCGAATCTTTTTAGAAGAAGGAGCTAGACCCGTTCGACAACCTCAAAGGCGATTGAATCCTACCATTCTAGAGGTTGTCGAGAAGGAGGTAACCCGGTTACTAGAGGCGGACATCATTTACCCCATTTCGAATAGTAAATGGGTAAGTCCCGTCCAAGTTGTGCCAAAGAAGTCCGGGGTGACCACAATCAAGAATGAGAGCGGAGAGCTTATAGCTACTGATGCCAGGGCATCTTAGCCTAGTTTTACTAGTCTTTTTTCCTTTGTTTTTAATAGGTTTTATACACTTTCTTGAGTTACAAGTAAGCCATTTGGGTAGAAATTTATGTGTACTTGGATTCAATCAACCATGAGTAAATTGATGCATTTTCATGAGGTTTTGTACTATAATTGCTTATATTTCAAGGATAAGAAGAAGTCTCATGATTTTAGCGTAGATTTGATACATTTGTTGATTGATGATAGGTGACCAAAAGGCTTGGAGGAAGGTTGAAGAAAGGGGATGGCAGGAATGGAAATAAAGGCAGCATTGAGAAGATCATGTTTGAGATCATGTTTGAGTGACAGCAACCACCCGTTCTGCATAATGCCATTACACGAAGACGTTTGAGTCAACGTTTGCCTCAAATGTTGACTCAAACGTCAATGATCCCAAAGTCCATAGTGCAAACGAATTTCTTCTCAAGACCAAGAGCAATCAACAAAGGCTATCTTCAACCCAATTCCATCAAGGCCAAGGGCCCAAATTCAAGGCTTAATGATCATTAGAAGAGAGTGTATAAATAGCTTAGGATTTAAGTTTTGAGGGAGCTTTTCTTTTGGAGATTTTTTTTCTGGACTTCAGTGGAGAGCTCAATTTTAGTTTTCATTGTTGTTCTTGAGATTTAGTGTTTTTGGGGAGAATTAGGAAAGAGAATTGAATTCTCTTCCTATGGGTTTTCTTGTCTTCTTTTCTACATACTTTGCTTGAGTCTTGGGTGTTGAGAATTGAGGAAATTCTATCTAAATCTCACATTGAGATCTCTCTCTATTTTCATTTCACTGCATCATTTGAGAAATTGAGACTTGAATTTACTTCTTCTACTGTTTGATCTTTAATTCTCTTGCAATTGATCTTTGAATTGGATCAAGGAAGGCAGTGAGATCTAGACTTGGTTTTCTAGTCTCTTGACCCCTGAGATCCTTTATTTTTCTTTCTGTTTATCTGCTGAGGCTTCTTCAAGCCAATTTACCTTTCTGTTTGGGATTTATTTTGACTCAATTCGCCTTTTACTTTTCTGCTTGTTGCAATTTACTTTTCCCTGTTTAAATTCTGCAATCCCAGCTCCTTGAACCCTTTAAGATTTCAGCAATTTACATTTCTTGCAATCTAAGTTTCTGTCATTTACTTTACTTGTTCTTTAAGATTCAGCACTTTTACTTATTTAGTTCTTTAATTTACTGTAATTCTTCTCTCTCCCTTTACAATTCATGCAATTTAGCTTCTGTCAATTACAAATCACTCAAATCAACTCTTGTTCGCTTGACTAAATCAACCGCTAAACTAAAGTTGCTCAATCCTTCAATCCCTGTGGGATCGACCTCACTCCTATGAGTTATTATTACTTGATGCGACCCAGTACACTTGCCGGTGAGTTTTGTGTTGGATCGCTTTCCACACATCAAGTTTTTGGCACCGTTGCCAGGGATTGATTAGGTTGACAATGATTAAGTGAGGTGGTGATCTAGATTAAGCATTTTTTTCTTCTTTTTTAGCTAACACATTAACTGTTTGAATTTTTGCCTAAGCTAACCAAAACTTCACTCTAGCAATAGATTGAAGTGTTACTGGTTTTCTGGTTTTTTGTGTTTCTTGTGTTTTGTTTGTATGTCAGGTACAAGGAGAGCTATACCTACCTTTTGTGAACAAGACGAAAGAACTCTCAGAAGGATAAGAAGAGAAGCTAGAGGGAAGGCTGTTGTTGGAAAGGAAGATTCTGAGGAGGAATATCACGAGATGGAAGGGGATCCCTCTAATTCCAATCATCCAGAAGGAGGGGTCAACAACAATCCACCACAGAGGAGAGTATTGGCTTCCTACACATTTGTAAATCCTAGACATTGTGGGAGTAGCATTCTTACCCCAAATGTCAATGCAAACAACTTTGAACTAAAGCCACAACTCATCACCTTGGTTCAAAATAACTGCTCCTATGGGGGAGGACCACTTGAAGACCCAAACCAACACTTATCCACTTTTCTGAGGATTTGTGACACTGTCAAAATCAATGGTGTGCATCCTGACATCTAGAAGCTGCTGTTATTTCCATTTTCCCTCAGAGACAAAGCCACTCAATGGTTAGAGTCATTCCCAAGAGACAGCATCAACAATTGGGAGGATTTAGTGAGCAAGTTCCTTGCCAAATTTTACCCGCCTCAGAGGATCATTAGATTGAAGACTGAAGTGCAAACATTCACACAGATGGATGCTGAACCTCTCTATGAGGCATGGGAGAGATACAAGGCCCTAATTAGGAAGTGTCCTCCTGAAATGTTCAATGAATGGGACATATTGCAGAATTTCTATGAAGGCTTGACATTGAAGGCCCAGGAGGCACTAGATCACTCAGCAGGGGGTTCCTTACAGTTGATGAAAACTGCAGAGGAGGCCCAAAATCTCAATGACATGGTGGCTAACAACCAATATTTCTTTGCTCACCAAAGGCAACGCCAACCATCACAGAGGAAAGGAGTGATGGAGTTGGAAGGAGTGGACTCAAGCCTAGCTCAAAATAAAATAATGCAGCACCAAATTCAGCAACAATTTGAGCAAATGGCCAAAAGGATTGATAGCCTCCAAGTTGCAGCAGTAAATACAAGCCAACCATCAACCACATAGGGGCAAGGGGAAGAAGCTTGTGAAGAGCAACAGCAAGAACAAGTGAATTACATGCATAATCAAGGCTCTGGACACAATGAGGTTTATGGTGACACTTACAATCCCTCCTGGAAGAATCATCCAAACCTTAGATGGGGAGATAGCCACACTCAAAACCAACAACCCTGGCAGAAAAATTCCATCCAAAATAGCTCAAGAAACACAACCTACACAAACCACAACAACCAGCTAACCACCAACCATAATTTATACAGAAAACCCCAAAACACTTACCTCACCTCCAACCATCATCCATCCACTAACCAAATCACCAACCAAAACACTTATCATCCACCTCTAACATCTCACAACCCACTACAAGCATCACAAGACTCTCAGGGAATCTCCAGCTTGGAGATGTTAATGGAGAAAATGATGAAGCACCAAGAGATGACAACCAAGAACCAGGAAGCTTCCATGAAAAATATAGAAAGGCAGATTGGACAGCTTTCCAAGCAAATTTCCATGGAAAGACCATCAAGCTCATTACCAAGCGACACCATTCCTAATCCAAAAGAGGAGTGCAAAGCTATACAGCTAAGGAGTGGGAAGATATTGGTGGACAACAGAAAAGCAACCAAGAAGCCTAAGGAAAGCAACAAAGAGCCAACAGAGACAGAGAAAGCTAGCAACAAGGATGTGACAACAAGCAAGTATGTCCCAGAGGAGCTCAAGGAAAAGGATAACCAACCATAAAATTTGAGGAAAGGGAAACAGATCATGGGAGAGCTAGCTCCAGGACAGCAGCAAGTGAAAAAGAGCTTTACACCTCCAGTGCCATATCCCCAAAGATTAAACAAAGAAGCAAAGGATCAATACTTTTATAAGTTCCTTGAGACTTTCAAGAAGTTGGAGATAAACATTCCCTTGGCTGAGGCATTGGAGCAAGTACCTCTATATGCGAAATTCCTGAAAGATCTCATCAATAAGAAGAGAAGTTAGCACGAGAAAGAAACTATATTGCTCACTGAAGAATGCAGGGCATTAATTCAAAAAGGGCTTCCACCCAAACTTGAAGACCCTGGAAGTTTCTTTCTGCCTTGTATCATTGGAAGATTGATCATCAACAAGGCAATGTGTGATTTAGGGGCAAGTATCAACGTAATGCCCTCTTCTTTGGTGAAAAAGCTTTGTATAGAGGAAGTGAAGCCAATACAAATATCTCTGGAACTGGTGGATAAGTCAGTGATATGTCCCAAGGGTGTAATTGAAAACCTTCTAGTTAAGGTGGACAAATTCATATTCCCTACAGACTTTGTGGTCTTAGACTCAGATGAGGATGAAGGTGATTCCATTATACTGGGGAGACCATTCTTGGCCACTGCTAGGGCCATTATAGACGTGGAGCAGGGAGAGCTAACCCTCAGAATGCATGATAAAAGCATCACCTTGAATGTCTTTCCAGAGACACAGCTCAGAGATGAAAAGAAAAACTACATAGAAATTGACAAAGAGGACTTGCAGTGGAAGGAAGGAACTAGCAAGGAAATCACTGATTATTTTCCAAGGCAAGAAACAAACAACACAGTAAGGCAAAAGGAGAATGAGACTGTGTAAGGTGAAGAGGGAAATCAAGAAGAAATTGAAGTGTTAACCATTGAGAAGAAAAGCCCCAAGGTGAAGCCTACTGTCAAGGAAGAAGGATCAACAAAAAGAAGAAAGAAAAGCAAGAAAAAGACTCAAAAGGGATTGAAGAACAAGAAGATCCCAACTGAGGGGTTCTCCAAGGGTGATGAAGTACAGTTGATCTATCAACAGTTGGGAGCAAGCCAACAAGCCAATGACTACTACACTGTTTGCAAAATACTCTCACTTGAGCATGCTGAAATTGAGCATCAAGGAACAAAAAGGAAGCTCACAGTGAGGAGGGACAAGTTGAGACACTACAGTCATCATCCACCCTAATG
The DNA here is from genome assembly GCF_000816755.2 of Arachis ipaensis. Lineage (NCBI taxonomy): Eukaryota > Viridiplantae > Streptophyta > Magnoliopsida > Fabales > Fabaceae > Arachis > Arachis ipaensis. The sequence goes on along the minus strand of NC_029793.2, from coordinate 58,730,696 downwards.
GGGGCCAATGTCAAGCTAATGACAATAAAAGAGCGCTTGTTGGGAGGCAACCCAACCTGAGGTAGTTTTCTTTTCATAGCTATTTTAATAAAAAGGTTAATTAGTTTTATCTATATTGCAAGAAGCTAAGTTTGGTGTGCACACCAAAACAATCTAAGGGAGAATGAAAGATTCTAAGTTTGGTGTTCCACCAAAAACCTCATCATACAACACATTTTCACCTTATGTGTAATGCTAGCTTCAAGCAATCAGATAAACTAGTTAACCGATCTGCTGTTTTCTAGTTTTTAGTTCCATAACCTTTAGCAAGGCCAAGAGAGTTCATAATTAGTTAACTTGTTACATCAGAAAAGTAGTGGCAAGGGACTAAGTTTGGTATTCACACACCAAAGTAAGTTCAAAAGCCCATAAATAAGCTTTGCATACTAACCAGCTGCCTTAAGGGCTTGAGAAGCAAGCAACTTTTGAGACTCATACAGGAACACGGCCAAAATTTGGAAACAATCTGCAGTAGAACCCAAAAGAGACACAACAGAAGGAAGAATGAAAAGCTGCAACCCAACAGGTTGTATTTACACTTGATCCTTGTTGTTGAGAAATGTTTTAATTTTGGGAATTCTTATATGACCTGCTAAAGTGTTCCTCTGGTTGCAAGTGAAATTGTTTGTCAAGAATGCAGATCTGCATAAAAGTTGTCATCCTTCATTACCTTGAATTTTGTTTTCTTTCCCATGTGCCTGAATAAAAGAGAAATGTTTGAATTAGAAAGTGAATATCCAATGTTGCAAAAGTAAGAATGAAAGTTAGTGGTGGTATTTGTTGATTTAATGCATGGCTCATAAAATAAAAGCTGTATAATGACATTTTCCTAGAAGTGTGAATTGATTTGTTGTTATGAAGGCTTGTATCATTAAAAAATCCCTTGAGAAAGAAATAAAACAGAAAGAAAAAGAAAGAGAAAAAGCCAAAAGTGGTAAAGAAAACAAACAATAAGGCTAGGCACCAATAGTTTGGACCCTAGGACACATGCCTGTGGTGTTTTTGTACTAGGATATGCTTGGACAAGTAAGTTCTGAGGAGTATTTAAAAACTTGGCCACTTAGATCAACTGATTTGGGATTGCCAACTGAAAGTCCACAATAAAGAGCAACCTAGCCACAAAACATTTAGTTATCCAAAGAGATGCTGGGCATCAATGATCCTAAGAAGAAAAAGGGTGAGCCATGTATCTGTGGTGAAGAAATGTTGAGCAAAATTAAGCCAAAGGCTGCTGCAACATTTGCCACCAAGCCTTCAAAGAATAATAAGCTCTCTGAGCAAAACAAAGAAGGAAAAGTTAGCAAGGGAACAAGCAAAAGTAAAGCCTTATAGCAGCAAACTTAGTAAACCTTTGAGGAAACATCTCTTATGTAACAGCAAGCAATAAATGAACCACCATTGTCTGCATAAAAACCCCATGAACTAAATTCAACTATATGCTCAATAAGGATATGCACACTTCTCTTTGTTTCTTGTCATTCTCTCTTTAAGTTTGGTGTTGTGATCCCAGGGCATCTTAGTCTAGTTTTACTAGTATTTTTTCCTTTGTTTTTAATAGGTTTTATACACTTTCTTGAGTTACAAGTAAGCCATTTGGGTAGAAATTCATGTGTACTTGGATTCAATCAACCATGAGTAAATTGATGCATTTTCATGAGGTTTTGTGCTATAATCTCTTATATGTAAAGGATAAGAAGAAGTCTCATGATTTTAGCATAGCTTTGATGCATTTGTTGATTGATGATAGGTGACCAAAAGGCTTGGAGGAAGGTTGAAGAAAGGGGATGGCAGGAATGGAAATAAAGGCAGCATTGAGAAGATCACGTTTGAGTTCACATTTGCCTCAAACGTGAACTCAAACATGGATAACAGCACAGCCACCCTGGAGGAGCTCAACGTTTGTGCCAAAGTTTGCCTCAAACGTGAGGTCAAACGTTGGCTAAGGAATACCCTGGGAGGAGCTCAACGTTTGCGCCAACGTTTGCCTCAAACGTGAGGTCAAACGTTGGCTTAAGAATACCCTGGAGGAGGAGCCACGTTTGCGCCAACGTTTGCCTCAAACGTGAGGTCAAACGTTGGCTGAAGATTGCCTTGGGGAAGATCACGTTTGAGCTCACGTTTGACCTCAAACATGAACTCAAACGTGAGTGACAGCAACCACCCGTTCTGCATAACGCCATCACATGAAGACGTTTGAGTCAACGTTTGCCTCAAACGTTGACTCAAAGGTGCATGATCCCAAAGTCCATAGTGCAAACGAATTTCTTCTCAAGACCAAGAGCAATCAACAGAGGCTATCTTCAACCCAATTCTATCAAGGCCAAGGGCCCAAATTCAAGGCTTAATGATCATTAGAAGAGAGTGTATAAATAGCTTAGGATTTAAGTTTTGAGGGAGCTTTTCTTTTGGAGATTTTTTTACTGGACTTCAGTGGAGAGCTCAATTTTATTTTTCATTGTTGTTCTTGAGATTTAGAGTTTTTGGGGAGAATTGGGAAAGAGAATTGAATTCTCTTCCTCTGGGTTTTCTTGTCTTCTTTTCTACATACTTTGCTTGAGTCTTGGGTGTTGAGAATTGAGGAAATTCTGTCTCAATCTCACCTTGAGATCTCTTTCTGTTTTCGTTTCACTGCATCATTTGAGAAATTGAGACTTGAATTTACTTCTTCTACTGTTTGATCTTTAATTCTCTTGCAATTGATCTTTGAATTAGATCAAGGAAGGCAGTAAGATCTAGACTTGGTTTTCTAGTCTCTTGACCCCTGAGATCCTTCATTTTTCTTTCTGTTTATCTGCTGAGGCTTCTTCAAGCCAATTTACCTTTCTGTTTGAGATTTATTTCGACTCAATTCATCTTTTACTTTCCTACTTGTTGCAATTTACTTTTCCCTGTTTAAATTCTGCAATCCCAGCTCCTTGAACCCTTTAAGATTCCAGCAATTTACATTTCTTGCAATCTAAGTTTCTGTCATTTACTTTACTTGTTCTTTAAGATTCAATACTTTTACTTATTTAGTTCTTTAATTTACTGCAATTCTTCTCTCTCCCTTTACAATTCATGCAATTTAGCTTCTGTCAATTACAAATCACTCAAATCAACTCTTGTTCGCTTGACTAAATCAACCACTAAACTAAAGTTGCTCAATCCTTCAATCCCTGTGGGATCGACCTCACTCCTGTGCGTTATTATTACTTGATGTGACCCGGTACACTTGCCGGTGAGTTTCGTGTTGGATCGCTTTCCACACATCAGCTACGAGGGTGCAAAACTCTTGGAGGGTATGTATCGACTACTGGCGTTTGAACACGGCCACTAGAAAAGATCATTTTTTGCTACCGTTTATCAATCAAATGCTTGATCAGCTATCTGGTAAATCTTTTTATTGCTTTCTAGATGGCTATTTGAGGTATTTTCAAATCCATATTGCTTTAGAGGACCAAGAAAAAACAACATTTACGTGCCCCTTTGGAACTTATGCTTATAAGCATATGCCATTTGGTTTATGCAACGCACTGGAAACTTTCCAAAGGTGCATGATGAGCATATTTGCAGACCTTCTAGAACAATGCATGGAGGTATTCATGGATGATTTCAGCGTCTATGGGGACTCTTTTGATCATTGCTTGGATAATCTTGCAAAAGTGTTAGAGAGATGCACTAAATCGAACCTTGTCCTAAATTTTGAGAAGTGTCATTTTATGGTTAGACAATGTATCGTTTTAGGACATATTATCTCCAAAGATGGTATTTCTATAGATCCAGCAAATATCAATGTTATATCTAGCTTGCCTTACCCCTCTTCCGAGAGGGAAGTCCGTTCGTTCCTTGGACATGCAGGGTTTTACCAAAGATTTATCAAGGACTTTAGTAAGGTAGCATTGCCTCTATCTCGACTGTTACAAAAGGAGGTTGAATTTGATCTAAGCAAGGAGTGCATGGAGGCTTTTGATAAGCTTAAGGTGGCATTGACCCAAGCTCCCATCGTGAGAGGGCCGGATTGGAGTCGGCCGTTCAAAATAATGTGTGATGCTTCAAACTTTGTCGTGGGAGCCGCGCTAGCACAGTGCGAGGGTAAGAATCCGTATGTCATAGCCTATGCATCAAAAACATTGGATGGAGCCCAATCCAACTACATTACTATTGAGAAAGAACTATTGGCAATTGATTTCGCTTTGGATAAATTCTGAGCATATACTTGGTTCCAAGGTGGTAGTGTACTCGGATCATGCGGCGTTAAAGTACTTGTTAGCTAAAAAGGAATCCAAACCGAGAATAATTAGATGGGTTTTATTATTGCAAGAATTTGACTTGGAAATTAAAGATAGGAGTGGTTTGCAAAACCTAGTGGCGGATCACTTAAGTCGCCTTGAACACACCAAAGGCGATACCACTCCTATTAATGATTCTTTCCCCCTTGAGGGCTTGCAAGAAATCTCGGAAGTCATTCCTTGGTATGCACCAATAGCCAATTACTTGGTATCCCGCACCTTTCCTCCTAACCTCTCTAAACATCAAAAGGATAAACTAAAAAGCGAATCCAAATACTATGTATGGGATGACCCATACCTTTGGAGATGTGGAGCGGATCAAGTAATTCGAAGGTGCATTCCACAAACCGAATTACAATTAATCTTGGAAGCTTGCCACTCCTCCGAGGAAGGAGGCCATTATGGACCTCAAAGAACGGCAAGGAAAATCCTAGATTGTGGATTTTGGTGGCCAACTCTTTTCAAGGACTCTTCTCTCTTTTGTAAATCTTGTTCTTAATATCTTAGATTTGGTAATATATCCAAGAAAGATGAAATACCCCAACAAACCATGTTGTTTTGTGAGATTTTTTATGTATGGGGTATCGACTTCATGGGGCCATTCCCAAATTCTAATGGTTTTCTCTACATTCTACTAGCTGTGGATTATGTGTCCAAATGGGTGGAAGCGATACCTACCCAGAAGGACGATGCTAATGTGGTCCTTTCCTTTGTGAGAAATAATATAATTTGTAGATTTGGGTCGCCACGAGCAATCGTGAGCGACCAAGGCTCACATTTTTGCAATAAGAGAATTGAAGGGCTAATGAAGAAATATGGCATCATACATAAAGTGGCTACGACCTACCACCCACAGACAAATGGCCAAGCCGAGGTTTCCAATTGGGAGATTAAACGCATATTGGAAAGAATTGTGAAGACCAATAGAAAAGATTGGAGTGCTAAGCTCACCGATGCATTATGGGCCTACCGAACGACATACAAAACGCCAATTGGCATGAGCCCCTTTCGGTTGGTCTATGGCAAAGCTTGCCACTTACCGGTGGAGATAGAGCACAAAGCATATTGGGCCGTCAAGGAGTGCAATTCAAGTTTGGGAGGGGCCGGAATTAAGAAAAAGCTACAACTAGTAGAATTAGAGTGTTTAAGGCTTGAAGCTTATGAGAACTCTAGACTTTACAAGGAAAGAATGAAAGCCGTGCATGATAAGACCATAAGAGGAAAAGAATTTAGAGACGGCGACCTAGTCCTCCTCTACAATTCAAGATTGAGGTTGATGCCCGGAAAGCAAAGGTCAAGATGGGAAGGACCCTATAGAGTAGAAAAGGCGGAGCCGTATGGGGTCTATCATTTGCGCCATCCTTCAAGCTCCGACATTTTCAAGGCTAATGGGCATCGGCTAAAGTTGTATCATGGCGAAAAGATAAAAAGCAACAAGGAGATGGAGGTGTTCCTTTTGGAAGATGCACCTAATGACAACAAGAATTAAGCTAATGACCGTCCAACTTAAGGACGTTAAACAAAAGTGCTAGGTGGGAGACACCCCACCATGGTGAGACCTACCCTTTTGCCTCTTTTGTATATACTTTTGAACTCTTGCTTGATTTGGTAATTGCTTAGCTTTAAGTTTGTTTAGATAGACTTTATTGTGCTAGTTATGACATTCATAAAGATTTGCATGGATCATAAGTAGGGTGTATTATGCACAAAAGCAAACACCCCATTTTTATGTGTATGGAATTTTTGGGTGTTTTTGGACCCTTTTAGCTTGAAAACCACCACAATTATGATGAAAATGCATTTCTTCATACCTATGAAAAAAAAGGGGAGTATGCACGCGTGGGCATACAAGATGCGTACGTGTCGTTGGCATTTCACAACCCCTGGTGCTTCAACCAGAGAGTTGTGCCAATTCTGAGCCAAAACTGAGCCCCACGCACAACCCCCCACACGCGTACGCACACACGACGCGTACACGTCCCAGACCTTGTTCGAAGCGATGCACGCGTGGGCGTGCTGGACGCTTGTGCGTCGATGGCGCTTCCTCACTATCTGCTACATTTTACCCAAGAGTTGTGCAAACACTGGGCCAATATTGAGCCCCCAGCACAACTCGTGCCACGCGTGCACGCACATACTGCGCACGCGTCCATCTGCTAATTCGCGCAAGCATGCGTAGGTGTGCATGACGCGTCCGCGTCGATTGCGCAACCCCAACTCCTGGTCCATTTTCCAGAAAGTTGCGCAAACATCGCACTAGGAGCACAACCCCCTCCCATACGCAAGCGTACGTGACGCCTCCACGTCACCTGTACTCTGCTGTATCCACGCGTATGCGCACCGTGCGCGTGCGCATCGACGTCTTTACAGCCAACTCCTGGTACTTCGACCAGAGAGTTGTGCAAGATCCATGCTGACACTGTGCTACTGGCACCACCACTTCCCATGCGTCCCCGCGCCTGACGCATACGCGTCCCCTCTTCTGCTGAAGCCTACGCATCCGCATGCTATACGCGTACGTGCCCTTGCTGCTTTTGGTCCATCCACGTGTATGCGCACTGTGTGCGCGCGCGCCGATCTCGCGACATCACTTACCTGCAGCGTGCCTCTTTTCAAATTCTCTTCTCCCTTCTTCTTATACTCCACTCTTTTTCTTCTATTTCCATCTTCCTCTTTTTCTCCACCCACCTCTACCACCTTCCACCGGCGACCACCATTCCCGGCGGTCCTACACTTCTCCCTCTCCTCTCCCTCCTTCCCAATTCCTTCCCCCTTTCTTTTCCCTTGCATTCTACATCACCTTCTTCTTCATTTCAAGGTACTAATCACTTTTCTTCTTCTTTGTTTCGATTTCCCTCTGTTAGTTACATGTCTTTGTTCCCCTTCTTAGTTAGACTCTCTTTCATGCATTTTTAGTTATTTGTTTGCTTATTCTTTTCTACTTGCCATGGGTGTTGAGGGTGGAGTTCTCTCTTGCTTTAGTGGGTTATTTTACTATGTTTGGATTTCCTTATGCTATGTGGTGCTATATGATGATTGATAATGCCTTATGGGATGCTACATTGTTACATTTCCTCCATTTGCTTATCACTTTAAATTTGCACACCAAGTGTTTGATAAAAGGCACCTATGAGTTTTTATTTCAAATTTGACATAATGCTTTCCACTTAGTGTCCTTTCTCATTTCCTTGCGTGTTCCTATGTGCATTGAGCCTATTGCTCTTTATGTTTCCTGATAAACCACTAATTTATGGTTTATCTTATGCTCAATTGAGTGGTTTATATCAATTCTTTACTCACTTATTCATATGATTTACATGGTTTTACATTTTCCTTCTTGATTTTGTGCTATGATTGAAAACATGCTTCTTTGGCTTTTATTTTCCTATGTTTAAATCCTCTCTTATTACCATTCGATGCCGTGATATGTGTGTTAAGTATTTTCAGAGATTACAGGGCAGGAATGACTTAGAGGATGGAAAGGAAGCGTGCAAAAGTGGAAGGAATACAAGAAACTGAAGGAACTGCTAAAGCTGTCTAGCCTGACCCTCTCACACTAAAACGGCTATAACTTGAGCTACAGATGTCCAAATAATACGATTCTAGTTACGTTGGAAATCTAACATCCGGGGCTTCGAAATGATATATAATTTTCTATAGTGGCCGTACATCTAGGTGACGCGAACGCGTGCTCCACGCGGACGCATCGCAGTGACGAAAAAACCAGCGTGGCAAAATTCGCAAATAGCGATTTCTGGGCTGTTTTTGACCCAGTTCTCGGCCCAGAAAACACAGATTAGAGGCTATAAAGTGGGAAAATGCATTCATTCATCAGACAACAACAGATACAACAGTAATTATTCATAATTTTTAGGATTAAATGTAGTTTTTAGAGAGAGAGGCTCTCTCCTCTCTCTTAGGATTTAGGATTAGGATTTAGGATTTCTATTATGATTAGTCTACTTCTTTTCAATCACAGGTTCAATGTTCCTTTAATTTATTTTCTACTTTTATTTATTCTATTACTTTAATTGTTATTTATCTTTTCAATTTGGCTTATGAACTTCATGTTAGAGTTGATTTCTTTATTTAATATAATTTGAGGTATTTCAGATTTAAGATTTCTTTCTTTTATTTATGTTACTGTTGCTTCCCATCTGAAGGCATTTTTATTCAAGTAGATTTTCTCCCTTTTTTCTTTGGTTAAGTAATTGGAGACACTTGAGTTATTAAACTCCTTGTGATTGATGATTTTTATCTTTGCTAGTTGATTTGTATTCCAATAACTCTAGTCTTTCCATAGGAATTGACTAGGACTAGAGGAATCAAATTGATTCATCCACTTGACTTACCTTCATAGTTAGAGGTTAACAAGGTGGGAGCAAAATCCAATTCTCATCACAATTGATAAGGATAACTAGGATAGGACGTCCAGTTCTTACACCTTGCCAAGAGATTTTCTAATTATTAATTTATTATTTTTCTTGCCATTTAAATTACTTGTTCTCTATTTCACAAACCCACAAACATATCCTTTTTCCATAACCAATAATAAATCATACTTTCCTGCAATTCCTTGAGAGACGACCCGAGGTTTGAATACTTCGGTTATAAATTTTATTGGGTTTTGTTACTTGTGACAACCAAACTTTTGTACGAAAGGATTTCCTGTTGGTTTAGAAACTATACTTACAACACAATTATATTTTTCATTAAATTTCTTTACCGATAGAAATCCAATCGTCATTTCCCATTCATATGCTCACTCTTTATGACTTGCTTCTTGTTATTGATGCTTGGGTACATACCTCTCATGCTTTTTCTTTGCATGCTTATACACCTCTTGCATCACATGCTATGTGACTTGCCCATTATCTCCAATGTCGTCTTGCTTACATGTTGCAGCTGTCATGTCTCCAAGACGCCTATCTTTTTGTGGCTTTCTGTATCACTTGCATGCCACTATCCATATGTGTTTCTTTGAGTTTAACGTATGCTCTTTCCTTTTTTAGGATGGTTATCACAAAAGATAAAGGAAAGGCGCCAAAGAAGGCGCCTACCAAGAAGGCGCCTCCAAGATCCACCACCAAGGCGCACCTAGCACCGACGGCTAAGTCCCTCCTCAAGAAGGTGAGGAGCCTCATTAAGATTGATGAACAAGAGAAAGAAAACCCTGTGAGGGACTCTACTAAGTTTCCTAACCGGTATTGTGAGCTCATGTTCCCCCTTATGACTGAAAGGAACTATCACCCGGAACCTCTTCTCAACCCTCCGACCCATATTATTGAATTTGTCATACCCCGCATTGAGCGGCGATAGTGGAGGTTTCTCTTGAGAAGACCGTAGGAGGCTAATCTCTCATGGGTGGTAGAGTTTTACTCCAACTTCCACTCACCTTCTCTCACATTCGTATCTGTGCGCCGAAAGCAAGTTTCCATCTCGGAGGAGGCTATTCAAGGAGTACTTAAGACCGGACCATTGGCGGATGGGATAGACACCTACCAAGAGGCCTTGAGGCAGCGTTGCGGATTTGATTTCAATTTCGATTGGGATGCTGTTCTCTAGGTAATTGCCATCCCGGAAGCTTTTTGGATTCAAGGGAGAATGAGATCCCGGCCCAAGGGCATTGACGCGCGTTATCTCACTATGGAGGCTCAAGCATGGGCCCAAATCTGCTTCCAAGCACCCACAGGTCATCTATCATAGTAGAGCTAGCCTTGTTGGTTTGGTGCATACTTATAGAGAAACCGGTCAATGTCCCTCTTCTCATCTGATAAGCCTTGGGTCGTGTCCATGCTAGGGGAAACCTACCCTTCTCCGCTTTGGTAACCGAGTTAGTTGCTGCGGCCGGTGTCCCTAGGGAGACTAAGGATCGGAAGGCACTAATTCCGATGGACGGTGATGTCGTCCCATCCGGAAAATATCTCAAGCCTACGACGTACACTGGGAACTTAACATAGCCAATCCATGGGCATCCCCACCACTTCATCAGCACCACCTAGATCATCTTACCAACACCTTGAGGATCTCCATAAGAAGATGGACCGATATGAACGGCGGAACCAACGCCGGTTTGCTTATATAAAGAAGCTGTTGAGTTTTGTGACCCTACCTATAGAGGAACCAGAGATTTTCACTTCCACCTCGAACTTGAGTGAAGATAGCTTGGAAGGAATGGATAATGGAAGCTCCAAGGCCGATCGCCCCTTGAGCCTCACCAATAGCATCGAGGACGGTGCTAACTCTTAAGTGTGGGGAGGTCGTTCGACCGCTCTCCGTAGGTAACACCCGAATAAACTTTGATTTTTTGTAGGTAATTAGGATAGATTGCATGGTTAGGTTTTGCTTTTGAACACCTTTTGCATGTTAGTTATCTCTTGTTAGGTCTACTTGGTTAATGTAATGATTTCCTTCCCAAGAAACTCTAATTTTTGGGCAACCCTACCAATTTGAAAAAAAATTTCTGATTTTTTATGCTAAACCTGCTTGAGAACTGTATTTTGGAACATGGTTTTAGAGTTGAGAACACAAGCAAGTGAGACTTGAGCCAGTTGCGTGGTTACATCTTATAACCACTTATCTTCCTTCTTGTGTGCATTGTTCTCCTTCTATAATTGTAATCCTTGATTTGCTTGACTTTATATCTCCATTATTGTGTGTATGAATGCATGTATGTGATTGAGGCCATCATTTCACTTAACCACTTACCCAAATAGCCTTACCCTACAACAACCTTTGTTAGCTAATTTGGGCCTACAATTAACCCACTTGTTCTAAATTTTAGCACAATGCAAGCCTAAGGCGGAAAGTCATAAATGTCCTTATTTGAATCCTTGATTAGCTTAGGCTAGTGTGTGTGTGTCATTCAAGTGTGGGAAACGTGGGACATTGGTTGAGGTAAGAGCATATTTCTGTTTATGGAAAATATCGGGGAGCGGGTATATACTCATGTGTCTATTAAATATGTAAACCATATGCATTGGTACTTTTGTATATAAGTACGTCAAAAGAAGAAAAAAAAAGAAGAGAAAAGAAAGAGAAAAACAAAAAGAAAAGAAAAATGAACAATGAAAAGGAAAAAATATAGAAAGGAAAAAACAAAGGAAAAAGAAAGAAAGAAAAAGGGGACAAATGCCCCAAAGCAAGATTCAATAACTGCTTGGGGACAAGCAAGGTTTAAGTTTGGTGTTGTGATGACATGCCATCATGTCATGTTTTTCTATGTTTTTTCATACAAGAAATTGATAATTAGTGCTTAAATATTGCATTCTTTTGTGCTTAAATGGTATATTTCTTTGATCTTTTGATTTGATAAACTTTGTAGGAAATAAGAAGAAAAAGAAGCAAAAAAGCACAAAATAAGCTAAAAAGGAGAAAAAAGAGTTTTGGAGCACACTTTGAAGTTGGAGCACACTTTGATGCCTTAGGCCACGCTTTTCATGACCATGAATGCAAGAAATAAAGGCTAGCGCTCAATTACATGGAGCGCTAAATTAAAAAAAGTTAACTTTTTCGGGCTTTTCTTAAGCCTTGTGCAGCATGACCATACCTCCTTCAAAGGGCCATAACTTGAGCTACAGATGTCCAATTGATGTGCTTCTAGTTGCGTTGGAAAGCTGACATTCAGAGCTTTCCAACGATATATAAAAATTTATATTTGACATGAAATTTAAGTACAAGTAAAAGGCATCTTTATGGCCCAAAAATCAACCAAAAATGGGACAGCCAAGGCTCGAAGAGGGGCACATAAGGAAAGCAAAGGAGCGCTACTCTTCACCAAAGGAAATAGACAAAATGCAGTCACCAAGAGTTGAAGAGGAGCATGTACACATGCATCACAAGGGCGCTAAGTTAACTCACCTCACTGAGCGCTATTGGCATGAGGAAATTGCTACCAAAATAGGACAGCCAGGGCTCGAAAGGGGAGTAAGGTGCTACAAGACTAGCGCTCCGTTAAATGTTTTCACTTTTTCGTGGCCAACAAATGAAGAAAAGAGAAGTGCACACAAGGCAAATGTAGCGCTCAGTTCACTAACTTAACTGAGTGCTATGAGTGAGGCTTGGCACAAGCCTGGGACAAGGGAGTGAGCGCTCAGTTCACTAACTTAACTGAGCGCTCCACTGGAGCATGGCTCCAACCCAATTCAAACCAAAAAGCAACCTTGACCCATGCCTCCAAACCAATTGAACCAAGGCCAACCGGACCCATCTCTCTTCAAATCCAAAGCAAGCAAAGCCCAATTGACATCACTCAAATGCACAATGATCAGTTAGATTAGGATTTTCATTTGAGTTTTAATTTGTTTTCAATTTCAATTTCATTTTCACTTTGTAAAGCCTATATAAGTCATCATTTTCATTTTTGTAAGAAGGCTGGCTCCATTAGGGAGCAATATGAGTAAGAATAGAGAGCTCTCTTTTAATTTTCCTTATTGAATTTGAAGAATTGAAAATCAGATCTGAGTTTTGTTTTCTGTTTCATTTTCTCTCCTCTGCACTTTCTCTTCTGTTTTGATCGAGAGAGCAATTGAGCTCTTGGCTTTCTTTCTGTTTTTGCTATTCCATTGAAATTGTTAATTTCTCTTTAGGATTTGAGAATTGATCTAAACCTTCTTACTGTTTTAATTCTTCTACACTTCTACATTTCTATTTTGGTACTGAATTGATCTGAGAGCTCTCTAGTTTACTGCACTTCAAATTTTTCAGTTCTCTTTTAATTCCCAGCACCCAATTCCTTTTACTTTTCATGCAATTTAATTCATCTGCAATTGTTCTAAGTTCTGCTTACTGCTTTCTTTAAATTCCCTGCACCCAATCCCCTTTACATTTGAAGCAATTTAAGTTTCTTTCACTTTAAGTTTCAGTCATTTACTTTTCTTGCAATTTAAGTTTCAACTATTTTACTTTCTTGTTTTTTAAGTTTCTGCAATTTTACTTTCTGCATCTTTAAGATTCCTACAATTTACATTCGGTTGGCTATATTTCATTCAATTTACCAATGTTAGCTTAACTAAACTAATCACCCACTAAAGTTGCTTGATCCATCAATCCCTGTGGGATCGACCTCACTCTAAGTGAGTTATTACTACTTGATGTGACCCAGTACACTTGCCAGTGAGTTTTTGTGTTGGATCATTTTCTATGCTTTTTCATACAAAAAATTGATGATTAGTGCTTAAATATTGCCTTTTTTGTGCTTAAATGGTATATTTCCTTGATCTTTTGATTTTATAAATTTTGTAGGAAATAAGTGGAAAAAGAAGCAAAATAGCACAAAATAAGCTAAAAAGAAGAAAAGAAGAATTTTGGGACACACTTTGAAGTTTGAGCACGCTTTAAAATCTTAGACCACGTTTTTAAAAACGTAGCCCATGACCATGGAGCCTTGGCCTTACTATCATGCATTAATGCCTTATGCATGTATGAAGTAATAATGAAAACATGCATGAAATGGCAAATGGCATTACTAATTAAATTAGGCAAATAGAAGCATGCATGCATTTAAATTGATAAATGCCAATTAAGAATGAATCTACGTAATTAGCATTAGGAATTAATAAGGCTTGCATGCATGAATCATTTAAATCAATGCCAATGCCAAGTAAATTCATGCAATGAATTAATGCTTCGGTAAGTTAATGAAAGAATGCATGCAAGTAATATTATTTCAATACTTTACCAAGGCATTAAATGAAAGCATGCATGCATGAAATATTTACTATCCATTAAAGCATTTCATTTATGAATGAAAGCCCAGCGCTCATAAATGTAACGGAGCGCTCATTATTGACAAGAGCGCTACGTTGAAACATTTACCTTTTTCGGGCTTGCCACAAAGAAAAAAAGCAAGGCTTGGCACAAAGGAAAATTGGCCAAAATGAAATGGCCAAGGCTCGAAGAGGGAGCCTCTCCTCAAGGCATGAAGCGCTACGTTACTTTCATCAACTGAGCGCCACTTTGCTGAGGAAATTGGTTCAAATTGAAGCCACCGTGGTTCGAAGGGGGAGCCCCACCCAAGGCTTGTAGCGCTAAGTTAAACTAGTTAACTAAGCGCTATAAGGAATGCTTGTCATGCATCAAATGAGCCAAGGCACAAAGCAAAGGGAGCGCTATGTTTGGTTACTTCACTGAGCGCTCCCCTGGAAGGTTCCCATGCCTCCAACCAATTGAACCAAGGCCAACTGGACCCATCTCTCTTCAAATTCAAAGCAAGCAAAGCCCACATCATCACTCAAAGGCACAAGAAATAGTTAGATTAGGAATTTCATTTAATTGTACTTTATTTTTATTTTCATTTTTATTTTAATTTTGTAAAAGCCTATAAAAAAAGCATCTGTTCCATTTTAGAAGGGAGGCTGGCTCCATTAGGGAGCAATAGGAGTAGGGTAGAATAGAGAATTCTCTTTGAAACACTTTTACTTTTTCTGCAATTGTCAAATTGGTTTATGAAATTTTAGTTTCTGCAACCTTTTACTACAATTTCTTCCTCTGCAATTTCCTTTCTGTTTTGATCGAGAGAGCAATTGAGCTCTTGGCTTTCTTTCCTTTTTGCTATTTCATTGAAATTGATAATTTCTCTTTGAGATTTCAGATCTAAGTCTTCTTGAGCTTGATTTACTCTTCTGCACATTTACATTCTACAACTTTACAATTGAGCTTGCTGTAAATCTAAATTTACTTTCTTGTAATTTAATCTTTCTGCAAGTGTTTTGAACTCTAATCTATTGCTTCCTTTAATTTCCAGCACCTAACCCCCTTTACTTTTCATGCAATTTACCTTTTTTGTCATTTAAGATTCTGTCAATTTACTTTTCTTGCTCTTTAAGCTTTCTGCCCATTTACATTCTGTAACTTTAAATTCACTGCAATTTATCTTCTGTTGCTTCAAATTTCACCCAATTCACCAATGTTAGCTTGACTAGACTAATCACCCACTAAAATTGCTTGATCCATCAATCCCTGTGGGATCGACCTCACTCTTGTGAGTAATTACTACTTGATGCGACCCGGTACACTTGCCGGTGAGTTTAGGTGTTGGAATTTTAATTTTCACCCATCAAGTTTTTGGCGCCGTTACCGGGGATTGATTTAGATCAACAATGATTAAGTGGGTAAGAAGTCTAGATTAAGCATTTTCTTTGTTTTTGTTTTCTGTTTCAAAGTGACACCAAGGTGTTTGAGCTGTTGCCTCACTAAGAAATTCTTTCTCTGTGACATGAATTTCAATTTTCAATGGTGTTGTGTTTTACAAAATTTAAATGGAGTATAACTCATCTTATAATCAAACAAATTTTATGGGATATTACCCACCATCACCAATCTCTAATGATGGCTGGGAATATCACCAAGAAAATACAAATTCTGAGCACTCCAATCCATGGAGAGTTGCTTCAGAGACACAAGATGAGCAAGAAAATCATATGGGATACCAACCACCACCACAAAATGATTCATATCATTATCCTCATGGTGGTTGGGAGTATCACCAAGAATTGAAAGAGTATGAACATCTTCCAGAGCCACAAAGTGACTCATACTGTGATAACAGTTACACAAATCGTGACTGGGAAGGGAATGTCAACAGTTCATACTCCATTCATCAAGAGACATCTTCCCTGGAGTATACTCTCAATAAAGTCATGCAAAATTATCTACCCTCACTTCCCAGTTTCTCATTTGAAAGTTTTTCATCACTTGATTATGCCTCAACACAAAGTTTCCTCCAAGATCCATACAACTCATCTCACCAACCACAAAATTCATTCCACGACTCACAAAATTCACTCCATAACCCTCAAAACAACTTCACTACAACACGTTCATGTCCAAAAAATTACTCTCAACCTTCAGAGGATCTCCTTCAAAAGTCCAGAGAATTTTTTGAAAGACAAGAACAATCCTGGAAAAGGCAAAAAACCCTCTACAATAAGATGAATGGATATTTGGAGCAAGCAAGAAGAAATAGAGAATTGCTAAGCAAGGAAGGTGAAGATCAATTGGTGGATAAAAAGGAGGAAGTGGAAGAACAAGAAAGTGAGGAAGACACTCAAGAGAAATCACACTCAATTGAAGCAGAGAAGTGCATAGAGGAAGGGCTCATGGAACAACCAATTCAAAAGGATTTTGATGAAGAAATCACTCCAATAAACACACAGCAACCAAGTCTTGAATTCAAAGGAGTGAAGGAAACTAACAAGAGCACCAATCATACCCCTGAACCAGCAAGCAAGCTCAATCAAGCCATGTACAAAAGGAAGCTTGCTGAGAGGAGACCAAGAAAGGGGACAATAGCTGAAACTTCTCCCCCCTTGAGGTCATTCCTCTTAACAAACTGGAAGAAGAGGAAGAAAGTGAAGAACAACATGTCAAGCTAATGACACTAAAAGAGCGCTTGTTGGGAGGCAACTCAACCTTGGGTAACATTTCATTTCTTTGTTTAGTTCATTTTCTCTGTCTGTTTTGTCTAAATTTCAATAACTTAGCATATGATTACATTCTAAATTTGGTGTTGCCATGCAGTAATTTATTTTCAATCTCTATGGATGATTGCATCAAAAATGAAAGTGTCACACTGAGATTCTAAGTTTGGTGTGCCACTTAATTTTCTATGCAATTCATTCAGCAACACCACTTGTCTGCATAATCATAATGCTCTTTGTAGTGTTATTTTTCTTCTTAGTTGGATAATTTTAGTTTTCTCTTTGTTTTAGTCATTTCCTTATTTTTAATGCATGCTTTTATTAACTGTTTTTGTTAATACATCACCAAGAGATCCTTATTCATGACAGATTCTTGGCTTTGTGATTGTACTTAACATATAACAGTTCCCTTTGTTTAGTTTTAGTTTAAATAAATTGACATAGGATTGCATTCTAAGTTTGGTGTTGCTATGCAACAAAATTTGGTTCCAATCCTTACTAGATACTTGCATCAATTCCAAGTGAAAGTGTCACAATAAGTTTGGTGTGCCACTTATCTTTTATGCCATGTATCATGCACACCTTCTTATGTTTGTAATCACAATGTCTCTGTCTCTTGTGCCTTGATTGTTATCCTTAATTCTGCTTGCTTAAAACACATGTACGACTAACATTTCATTGTGTGAGACATTCATGATCCATCTTAGCCCCATAGCCATTGTTCTAATTGTTGCTTGAGGATGAGCAAGCATTCTGAGTTTGGCAAGGGAAGAGGAAGAATGGAAGGAAAATGACAACAATAGAGATGATGAATTACAAGGTTGTAAAGTTCCTTTTCCTCTCATTTGTTTTTAGCACTTTAAATTGCATGATTGTCTTTATCTTCTCTATATGCATGTGTGGTATGAATAAGCATAGCCTGAATTTTGATTTGCAACATGTTGCTGTGACATTATGACTACCAACTTGAGTTTTGTGAATTCAAAAGCAATAAAGCATCATGATCATAAACTAACAAGGAATTAAAGAAGAACTTAGCATGTGCATACAAGTATTGGAAGGCTAGTATGGTTAATTATTGCTCAATTGCATTAGATTTTATTTAATTGAAGTTTTAATCTAGGACATTTTGTGAAATCTTTTGAAATCATGAAAACCTTGAAAAAGCAAGTGCAAATTAAGGCAAGAAAGAAAAAGGGAAAGAATGAGAAAGCTGAAGGCTCTGAGTACCAATGACAATTACGTTGTTAAGTACTTGTGGTGTTTATGTATCAGGCAAAAAGCTTTAAAACAAAACACTTAGAAGTCAAGGCTAGGCTCAAGTGCAAAAGCACTCCCTCAAAGCTCAAGGTTCTGAGCATAAATGATTAGAGAGTAAAGAAAAGAAACAAATGAGCTTAAAGAAGTCCTCTAATTAAATGCTTGTGGTGCTTATGTATCAAGTGGTAATACTTGAAAATAAAGCATTTAGAGTCGTAGCTTTGTTATTAACTCATGGGGCAAAGCACCCAAAAGGAGAAGCTAATAAGAAAATCAAAAAGCTTGTTTCAAGGGAGAATTATAAGGAAAAGATTTCATAAATTGAGCTAGATAGAAGCATCAATCATTTATATTTCTTTTGTGATTGTGCCATGCATAGAAAACTAGCCAACCATGAACATTGAGTTGTTATTCTTCTTACCTTGGATTGTCAATCTCTATTGCATGATTCTTTTCTTGCTTGGGGACAAGCAAGGTTTAAGTTTGGTGTTGTGATGATGTGTCATCATGTCATGTTTTTCTATGCTTTTTCATACAAGAAATTGATGATTTGTGCTTAAATATTGAATGCTTTTGTGCTTAAATGGTATATTTTCTTGATCTTTTGATTTTATAAATTTTATAGGAAATAAGTGGAAAAAGAAGCAAAATGGCACAAAATAAGCTAAAAAGAAGAAAAGAGGAATTTTGGGGCACGCTTTGAAAATTGAGCACGCTTTGAAACCTTAGGCCACGCTTTTAAAAACGTGGCCATAACCATGAAGCCATGGCATGCATTAATGCCTTATGCATGCATTTAATTATTAATGTCATCATGATGCATTATTAACGCATTAGGCATGGAAAATGAATGCTACGTTAAATGCAATTGGCTTTATTAAACAAATAAAAGCATGCATGCATATAATACATTATTAAAGCCAATGATTTAATGAAAGCATGCATTATTAAAGCTAATTGGCAATTGACAATTACTAAGCTTTAATTATGCCAATTGGCAATTGATAATGTATTACATGCTTGCATTGGCTTTAACGATTAAAGCATTGCATTCAGTGACGGATCCAAAAAATTTTGGTAGTGGGGGCAAAATTTATATAACATGATAATAATTTTTATAATAAAAATAATATATGTGTATAAAAAATTAAATATTAAATTATCTATTAACCACTATATATCTGTGTATAAATACATGTATTGTTTAATTTATTTTTAATACATATAGCATGATTATTGTTATGATTATATTTTGTTATTGTAAAATATGATTAGCCTTCAAAATATCTAATATATAAATTAAAACACTAAAATAGTAATTTAAATAATAATATATAATTTAAAATTTATTCTTTTAGATTTTATAATTTTAAAAAATTAAGTAATTTTTCTCTTAACACTACCATCAAAATTTCTCTCTTTCCATATATATTACTAAATAATTATTTAAAAATTCACTTCCCAACACAATTAGAAGCAGACTCTTATTGATATTCATAATTAAAAAAGTTCTTTCAATTAATATAGTTGTTAGGAAAAAATTAAAGCTAATTTGAAAAGAAGATAAATAATATTCTTTTGAGTTGATTTTTAAAAAACAACACTAATTTCGTTTAAATCTGAGAATTGATCATTCTAACGAATATCTAATATAAAAATTTTAAATTGACGATTAAGTACCAAAAGTTAAGTAAAAATTATTGTGGGGTCAAATTTAATAATCTAATAGGAACAAATAAATATTATTATCATATACTACTCAAAAAAATTCCAAATTGTAGTGGGGGCGCTTGCCCCCACACCAATGCACTTGGAACCGTCCCTGATTGCATTACTAAGCATTATTATTAAAAGCAAGTAAAGCCATTCGTGAAAGCATGTAGCGTTCATAAAAGGCAACGGAGCGCTCATTATTAAAGGGAGCGCTACGTTGAATTTTGTAACTTTTTCGGGGCCCCATGAAGACAAGTGAAGAGCGCTACAAGGGCAAGCAAGGGTGCTACGTTACATCACTTAACCGAGCGCTACATCATTGCTAGCCAAGGAGAGGAGCAGCCAAGGCTCGAAGAGGGAAACGAGCGCAGCATGTGAGCACTACGTTGAATTATCTCACTGAGCGCTATGTATACACTATGGGAAAGGCTTGGTTCGAGGCTTGACACAAGGAGCATGTGTAGCGCTCAGTTCACTAACTTAACAGAGCGCTTCACTGGGAGCTGCCCCATGCCTCCAACCAACTTGAACCAAAGCCAACCGGACCCATCCTTCTTCAAATCTATTTTTTATTCAAGGCCAAATAAAAATCAACCCATTTCATTGAAATCCAAAGCAACCAAAACCCAATTGACATCACTCAAAGGCACAAGGATTAGTTAGAATAGGAATTTCATTTAATTATAATTTATTTTCAATTTTTATTTTGTAAAGCCTATATAAAGGCATCAGTTTCATTTCATTAAGGAGGCTGGCTTTGCTAGAGAGCAATAGGAGTAGGAGTAGGATAAAAATAGAAAGCTCTTTTGCAAACACTTTTAATTTTCTGCACTTTCATTGAATTCAATTTCGCTTATGCACTTTCAATCTCTACAATTCTCTTCTGCAATTTCTTTTTCTGCACTTTTACATTTTGCTTGAGCTGAGTTTGTTTTCTATGCAATTTAAATTCTCTGCCTCCTTGCTAATTTTCCTTTCTGAAATTTTACATGAGTTTGCTGTGAGCTTAGTTTACATTTCTAAGCAATTTAAATTTCCCTGCACGTCAATTACCTTTTCTGTTGATGCAATTTACTTTCCTTGTCATTTAAGATTCTGTCACTTGTTCTAAGCTTTGATTTACTGCCTCTTTAATTTCCAACACCCAATCCCCTTTACATTTACTGCAATTTACATTTTTTGTCATTTAAGCTTCTGCAATTTACATTCTGCACTTTATATTTTCTGCAATTCACTTTCTGTTGCTTCAACTTTCATTCAATTCACCAATGTTAGCTTGACTAAACTAATCACACACTAAAGTAGCTTGATCCATCAATCCTTGTGGGATCGACCTCACTCTTGTGAGTTACTACTACTTGATGCGACCCGATACACTTGCCGGTGAGTTTAGATGTGGAATTCGATTTCCAACCCATCAGGCACACCCGGACAGTTGACTTTTTTTTGCAGCACTTGTTCACAAATTAAGAATAAATTAATTTAAAAAATATATAATTTTTTTATTTTTTTATTTTTTGGATATTGTTAGAATTTTTTATTTTTTTTCTATTGGAAAAAAAATATTTCCTTAGTTATAAAAAAAAAGAAATAATAAATTTACAGATCTGTTGTTTACTAGACATTGCTAGACTTTATTTTATTTTTCTAATTTAAATAAAAAATT
>NC_029793.2:58704918-58708607 GCF_000816755.2 Arachis ipaensis | reverse complement strand
CACTTGATTTTTTTTTGCTGCACTTGTTTACAAATTAAGAATAAATTAATTTAAAAAATATAAAAAATTTTCAATTTTTTTTATTTTTACCTCAAACCTGAGTTCAAACGTGAGTGACAGAAAAACACCGTTCTGCATAATTTTTAACACGCAAACATTTGAGTTAATGTTTGCCTCAAACATTGACTCAAACTTGACGGCTCCAAAGTCCAAATTGCAAACGAATTTCTTCTCAAGTCCAAGAGCAATCAACTGAGGCTATCTTCAATCCAATTCCATCAAGGCCAAGGGCCCAAATTCAAGGCTTCAAGACCATTAGAAGAAAGTGTATAAATAGAAGTTAGTTTGATTTAGAATGGACGGCAACTTTTACTTTGAACATTTGTACATCTTTTAGAATTTTTTTCTGTAACTTTGATTTTGGATCTGGGAGGAGAATTGAATTCTCTTCCTCTCTGGGTTTCTTATTTTCTTTTCTGCAAATCTTGCTTGAGTCTTGGGTGTTGAGAATTGAGAAAATTCTATCTCAATCTTATCTTGAGATCTCTCTCTGTTTTTGTTTCACTGCACCAATTGAGAAATTGAGATTTGAATTTACTTTTTCTACTGTTTGATCTTTAATTCTCTTGCAATTGATCTTTGAATTGAATCAAGGAAGGCAGTGAGATCTAGACTTGGTTTTCTAGTCTCTTGACCCCTGAGATCTTAAATTCTCTTTTAGTTATTGAAATTAAGCTACATTTCACTTTCTGTTAGTCTTCTCAAGCAATTATTCTTCTCTTGTTTAGATTTGTTGCAATTTAGTTTTACTTGTTTAAATTTCTGCAATCCCAATTCCCAATTCCTTTTATAATCCAAGCAATCTACATTTCTTGCACTTTAAGTTTCAGTCATTTACATTTCTTGCAATCTAAGTTTCTGCATTTATATTACTTGCACATTAAGATTCAACTTCTTTACTTTCTTTGCCCTTTAATTTACAGTCAATTGCCCCTCTCCCTTTACAATTCAAGCAATTTAGCTTTTGTTGGATACAAATCACTCAAATCAACTCTTGTTCGCTTGACTAAATCAACCACTAAACTAAAATTGCTCAATCCTTCAATCCCTGTGGGATCGACCTCACTCACGTGAGTTATTATTACTTGATGCGACCCGGTACACTTGCCGATGAGTTTTGTGTTGGATCGTTTTCCACACATCAAGTTTTTGGTGCCGTTGCCGGGGATTGATTAGGTTGACAATGATAAAGTGAGGTGGTGGTCTAGATCAATCACTTTTTCTTTTCTGTTTCTTTAATTTTTGACTAACACACTAATGTTTGAATTTTTGCCTAAGCTAACTAAAATATCACTTTAGCAATAGAGTAAAGTTTTCCTAGTGTTGCTGGTTCTGTACATTCCTTGTGTTTTTGCTTACTGAGTATATGACAGAAGCAATTTTCTTTTATCAATTTTTTTAAGCCTCTCAACTGTTTGACACATTGTGTCAACTAACCCTCTAACCATATTTTGGCATGAGTATATTCAATCTTCATTTGGATTGGTTGTGATTGTGCAGATCATGGAGGAGAACCCAACGAATCCCAGTCATTGTGGGAGTGGTGTCCTCACCTCAGATGACAATACAACTCATGAATTGGAGCATTCACTCATCACCATGAACGATGTTGCTCAATGGCTTGAAGCCTTCCCACAAGGAAGCATCACCAGATGGGAGGATCTAGTGAGTGAATTCTTGGCCAAGTTGAAACCACCCCAGGAAATTGGTAAGCTAGAAGCAGAAGTGCAACCATCTACACAAGAGAAGAGAGTGATAGAAATTGAAGGTGTAAGTGCAATCATGGCCCAGAAGAAGCAGATACACCAACAACTTCAGCAACAATTGGAGATGATGGTCAGAAATATCAATGAGCTGTGAAATGCTGTAGTAAATGCTCACAACCTACCTCAAAACTCACATGGTTGGAATTAACCTGAAAAAGGTTTTGGAGCAATTAACTATGAGCAACAAAGTCCTGAGCAATTACACTCTCCAAACAGTACCTCAAGTCTGTTCCAACACAAGCCTCAGGGTGATGTGTACAACCCACCCTGGAGGACTCATTCCAACTGTAGGAGGAGTGAGCATCAAAATCAAGGACCAAGGAACATCAATTACAACAACCCCAGCTTCACAATCCAGCACAAAAACCACCCTAACAACAACAACCATTATGCACCACCACAAAACACATACTTCCAATCCCATCATACTTCACAATTCTCCCAAAACAACTCTCATCAACCATCCCATTTGACGCAACCACAACTAAATCCAAACTTCCAAAGAATCTCTAGTCTAGAGATAATGATGGAGAAATTCATAAAAATTCAAGAGATGGCAATACAAGATCAGGAAGCAGCAAGGAAAGATCAAACCATAACAAGCAAAAACCAAGAAGCTTCGATCAAAAATCAAGAAGCCTCAATCATAAAACTTGAAAGGAAAATGGAACAAATGGCTAAACACATTGCAGAAACGGGGGAGGAAAGGGAAAATACCCTCCCCAGAACCACTGAAGATGACCCGAAAGATAACGAAAAACTGCTAGGTGGGAGAAATGGAAAGCAATCATAGAGGAAAGTGAGAGGGCTATGGAAAAAGAAATAATTATCCCAGAAAAACACCACAGAGAAGTTCCACAAGAAGAAACAGAGGAAATGAAGCCCACAGCAAGAGGAGAAAATCAAAGACAACAAGACTTTCAACTTCCATGATCAAAGAATGGAGGATGTCAAGCTAATGACAATAAAGAAGCGCTTGTTGGGAGGCAACCCAACCTGAGGTAGTTTCTTTTCCATCCAATAAAAAGGCTAAGTAACTTTCTCTATATTGCAAGGAGCTAAGTTTGGTGTTGCACACCAAAACAATTTAAGGGAGAATGAAGAATGCTAAGTTTGGTGTTCCACCAAAAATCTCATTTAAAAACACATTCTAACCTTCTGCATAAATGGTTGCTAGCTCCAAGCAAGCAGAGAAACTACCTAACCACTGTCTGTTTTATAGTTTTTAGTCTTATTACCTTTAGCAAAGAAAAAAAAAGAGTTCCACATATGGTCAATTTGATGCATGAGAACCATTGGCAAGGTACAAAGTTTGGTGTTCCCACACCAAAGTAAGTTCAAAAGCCCACAAATAATTCATGCATGCTAACCATTTCTTCTTTCAAGTGCTTGGGGAACAAGCAACTTTTAATATCATTGCAGAGGTTTATTCAAGTTTTTTTTTTGGGAGGATTAAGCATCATCAATCAAAGAGATAAAGAGGAATGTGAAGACCAACGATGATGATGATGAGGAGTAAAGCAAGTAAACCCCAAAAGGTTGTATTGTTAAGTGATTATTTTGGATACTCGAGGGTACGTTCAAAAGTATTCGTACGTTGGTAGTTACGTATTAGTATGTTGATCTTGGTGGTGAAGAGGATTAGAAAACGAACGGAGTTTTGACAAATTAAGAAGTTAGGAAGAAAAGTTTCTTGACAGTACACTACGGAAAAATTCTGTAACTCACGTTTGTTCAAACCTCTCATATCCCAACACTTACTAGTTCGTAGAATTAATAACTTAATGTCTCTTTGATATGAATCTGTCTGTCTATCTGTTTGTCCCCATGTTATAGTGAAAGTTAGTATCGTCACAGACTACG
>NC_029793.2:58695124-58704893 GCF_000816755.2 Arachis ipaensis | reverse complement strand
TCAAAGAAGTATTGTGGATATTCTCAAACATTTATTGATCCAAGAAGCAGCAAACAAAAGAAAATAAATAAAATACAAAAAAAAAATAGAACATGGCCCAAGGTTCTGAGCATCAATTACAAGGCAGAAAAGAAGGAAGAAACAAAAACTCAAAGAGTTGTTATCCTAGTAAATGCTTGTGGTCGAATTGTGTCAAAGAGAAAGGCTTGAGCAAGTAAATCCTTAGGGGTGCTTTAACACCTAATACCTTAAAACCAACTGGTTTAGGAGTATTGATTGAAAGCTTATCTAAAGAGCCGCTTTGAGACATGACACTTAGAATCAAGGCCAAAACACAGAAATTATAAGCTGCTTCAAGGTGATTACCTATAGAGAGATCTCCATGATATCATTTGGATAAAAGTCCTAGGACCTAAGACTTCCAAGATGTAGGGACTAGTAAGCACTGAAGCCCTTGCATAAGCATATAATTTAGAGTTTAACCCACTATCACTTAATCACTTCACTCACAGGATATGACAAGTTATTCTTCAATCCACTTCTAATTGAAAGAACCTTCAAGCATAATTCTTTTCTTGCTTGGGGACAAGCAAGGTTTAAGTTTGGTGTTGTGATGTGATACGCAAAAATTAATTTCACGTAATTACCGGCAAGTATACCGGGTCGTATCAAGTAATAAAACTCACTAAGAGTGAGGTCGATCCCACGGAGATTAGTAGATTAAGCAACTTTAGTTAAATGGTAGATTTAGTCAAGCAAACATGGTTTTGATTTCATGAGATTTGTGATTTTTGAACATAATTGCAAAAATTTAAATGGCAAGGAATTTAAAGAACTAGAAGAAAGAAAGAAGATGAAAGTAAACAACTGAAACTTAAAATGCAAGAAACTTAAATGACATTAAAGATAAATTGCAAGAAAGTAAAGATTGCAGAATTTTAAAGAGCATAAGAGTAAATAGCAAGAAATATAGAAACAGAATGTAAATGACAAGAATAATGAATTGCAAGAATGTAGAAAGGAAATGGGGTAATGGGTATTCAAACAACTAAAGAGCAAAAGAAATGAGAATTGATGATGGAGAGGATCATTAGAGATCAGAGATGCAAATTCTTCTGAATTGATGTTGATCAATTCCTTCTCAATCATGGGTATAGATCCATGGCAATTTGTGGGTAATTGAGTCCCAATCTCTTGGTAACCCAATTTCTCTCAACACAACCAATTGCCACTCTCGTGATCTAATTGTTCATGAGAAGAGATGAAGTTCAATTCCTAATCCAAGCCACACAACTTCTTTTATTTTTCTAATTTAAAAAAAATTAATCATGTAATTTAAATATTCAAAAATAAAAAATTTATTTTTTGAAAATTTTTTTATAATATTTTTAATATTTTTTTTATTTTTTTCACCGGATAATACCACACCCGAACAGTTGACTTTTTTTTCTGCACTTATTCACAAATTAAGAATAAATTAATTTAAAAATTTAAAATTTTTCAATTTTTATTTTTGGATATTTTTGGAATTTTTGTTTTTTTACTATTAGAAAAAAAATTTATATTTTTTGTTTAAAAATTAAAAAAAATAATAAATTTACAGATTGATGACATGTCACCATGTCATGTTTTTCTATGCTTATTCATACAAGAAATTGATTATTTGTGCTTGAATAATGAATGCTTTTGTACTTAAATGGTATATTTCCTTGATCTTTTGATTTTATAAATTTTGTAGGAAATAAGAAGAAAAAGAAGCAAAAAGCACAAAATAAGCTAAAAAGGAGAAAAAAAAGAGCTTTGGGGCACACTTTGAAGTTGGAGCACACTTTGGAGGCTCAGGCCACGCTTTTAAAAGCGTGGCCCATGACCAAATTAAAGGAGATTGGCAATCAGCACACAAAGCTCCGCTCTTGCCAAGAGCAGAGCGCTATAAGAGTGCAAAAATGAGCTTGGACATTCTGGGCGCTCACAACATGACCATGCCTCCTTCCAAGGGCTATAACTTGAGCTACAGATGTCCGATTGATGTGCTTTCAGTTGCATTGGAAAGCTGACATTCAGAGCTTTCCAACGATATATGGCAATCCATATTTGGCATGAAATTGTGGTACGAGTGAAATGCATCTTTAAGGACCAAAAAAAGCAAAAATATACCAAAGTGCAACCACCAAGGTTCGAAGCTGGAACCTCACTCCAAAGCAAAGTAGTGCTCTACATCATTATTGTGCTCTGCTCTCTTGGAGAGCATTGTCGTGATCTCTCCAAGAAAAATTCAAAGGAAATTGTTTGCTAGTGAAGCCACAAGGATTTGAACCTGGAACCTCATTCTTGAAGCATCAATGCTACGCTCTCCCCAAGAGCGGAGTGCTACTTTGATGCTTGGACCTTGTCATGCTCCAAACTTGACACGGCCAGGAAGAAGTGGTGCGCACAAGACATGCCAAGACAAGGCAATGCTCCGCTCCCCACAAGAGCAGAGCACTCTGATGAGTATTTTGGTGAAAAATAAATTTCTCCCCAAAACACACAAATCTAACCGGCAAGTGCACCGGGTCGCATCAAGTAATAAAAACTCACGGGGTGAGGTCGATCCCACAGGGATTGATGGATCAAGCAATTTTAGTGGGTGATTAGTTTAGTCAAGCTAACATTGAGTGATTTGAGTGACAATTGAAGCCAACAGAATGTAAATGACAAGGAAAATTAAAATGCAGAAAGTAAAATTGCAAGTAACTTAAAGAGCAAGAAATGTAAATTGCAAGAAAGATAAATTTCATTAAATGTAAAGGGGAGTGGGGTGCAGGGAAATTAAAGAGAGCAATAGATCAAGCAACTGGATATTTAAATTGCAGAAAATGTAAATGTGCAGGAAATGTAAATTAGAAGCAATGCAACAGGAAGTAAAAATTGCAGAGAAGGGAATTGTAGCAGAAAGTAAATCAGCGAGAGAACTCAAATCAATTGTGAAATCTAGAAAGACAAGTGAAGATCTCAGGGGATCCAAGAGACTAGAAAACAAGTCTAGATCTCAAGCCCTTCCTTGATTCAATAAAAGGAAAGTTGCAGAGAATTAAAAGAAAGATTGCAGAAGAAGTAAAGAGACGTTGCAAAAAGAGAATGAAAATAGAATTCCTTCCAATCTCAATTCAAGATTCAAAACAAAAAAAACTAAAGAGAGAGAGTTCTCTATTCCTAATGCTCCCTAGTGGCTTGCTTATGGCTCAAGAAAGTGCATAATTCAATTGAAAACAAAAGAAAAAGGCTAGTTAAAATAGGCTAAGATGACTTGTCATCACACTCCACTGGGAGCAAACACCCATGGGCCAAAATTCAACCAAAATGTCATTTAAATTCAAATCTTCACCAATTTGAAAAAGGCCAAATCCAAATCAACCCACTCTTCTTCAAATCCAAAGCAAGCAAAGCCCATTAACTCAAAGGCACAAGGATCAATTAGATTAGGAATTTCATTTAATTGTAATTTATTTTTCATTTCATTTTCATTTTCATTTTGTAAAAGCCTATATAAGGCATCAATTTTCATCTTTGTAAGAGGGGAGCCCCATTAGAGAATATTGGAGGGCAGCTCCATTAGAAAGCTCTCTCTTAATTTTCATTCTTGTCTTGGATCTTGGGTGGAGAATTGAAGAAATTCTGTTTCTATCTCATCTTGAGATCTCTTGTTTATTTTTCTGCATAACTTTAGAAATTGTGATTTGAATTCAAATTCTGTTTACTGCCTTCTTCTACTTCTTTTGCACTTTACTACTCCATTTTCTTTTGCAATTGTTCTTGGGTGGATCAAGAAAGGATTTGAGATCTAGACTTATTTTCTAGTCTCATCCAACCCCTGAGATCTTAAATTTCCCTTGAGCTATTGTAGAGCTACATTTTGCTTTCTGTTTGGTTTCTCAAGTAATTCATCTTCTCCTGTTTAGATCTGTTGCATTTTAATTCATCTTTTACTTCTCTATTTAATGCTATTTTACTTTCTCTTGTTTAATTTCTGCAATTCCAGCACCAAATTCAATTTACTTTCAAGCAATTTAATTCTTCTGCACTTGTTTGGCATTTTACATTTCTGTTCATGATTTGATTTACTTTTTCAGCAAGTTTAATTCTCTGCAGTTGCTTTAAGCCTTAATCTATTGCTTTCTTTAAATTTCTAGCACCCACTCCCGTTTACTTTTCATGCAATTTACATTTCTTGTCATTTAATTTTCTGCAATTTACATTTCTTGCTCTTTAAGTTTAAGCAATTTAATTCTTCTGCACCTTTAATTCACTGCAATTTTACTTTCTGTTGATCAACTTCACACAATTCACTCAATGTTAGCTTGACTAAACTAATCACCCACTAAAGTTGCTTGATCCATCAATCCCTATGGGATCGACCTAACTCTAAGTGAGTTTTACTACTTGATGCGACCCGGTACACTTGCCGGTTAGATTTGTGTGTTTGGAAATTTGTTTTTCCACAAAAACACCATCAAGTTTTTGGCGCCGTTGCCGGAGATTGATTTAGATCAACAATGATTAAGTGGGTGAGAAGTCTAGATCAAGCATTTTCTTTGTTTTTGTTCTCTGTTTTAAATTGATAGCAAGGTGTTTGAGCTATTGCCTCACTAAGAAATTCTTTCTCTGTGACATGAATTTCAAATCTCATTGATGTTTACAAAATACAAATGGAGTTCAACTCATCTTATGGTCAAACAAAATTTTATGGGATATCACCCACCATCACCAATCTTTAATGGTGGCTGGGAATATCACCAAGAGAATACACATTCTGAGCACTCCAATTCATGGAGATTTGCTTCAGAGACACAAGATGAGCAAGAGAATCATATGGGATACTTCCCACCACCAAAAAATGATTCAAGTCATTATTCTAATGGTGGCTGGGAGTATCACCAAGGAATGAAAGAGCATCCACCCTCACGTCCCAGTTTCTCATTTGAAAGTTCTTCATCACTTGATTATGCCTCAACAAAAAGTTTCCTCCAAAATCCATACAAGTCATCCCATCAATCACACAACTCATTCTACACCCCTCAATACAACTTCACCACAACACATCCATGTCACCAAAATTACTCTCAACCTTCATCTCTTGAACCAGCAGATGAGGATTACCTTCAAGCCATTGAAATACATAGAAAACCCGTGGAAAGATACACACAATCCCAATCCTGGAAAGAAATCATCCTCAAGAAGATGAATGGGCCCTTAGAGCAAACAAGGGGGAATTTAGAACCATCAAACAGTGAGGATGAAGATCAATTTATGGGTGAGGAAGTGGAAAAGCAAGATGAGGAAGCCTCTATGTCAAGTGAAATTTCAATGGAAAAGGAGGTTGTGGAGGTGTTTGAACCTGTGGCTTCATATTCACAGAAGCTAATTGAGGTGATAGAGGAACATGAAACTTCCCTCCCAAAGGAATTGATGGAAAATCAAGAAGAAGAAATGGAGGAAGATACTCAAGAGAAATCACACTCAAATGCAGCAGAGAAGTGCAAAGAGGAAAAGCTCATGGAACCACCAATGCAAGAAGCTCTTGATGAAGAAATCACTCCAACAATCACACAGAAACCAAGTCTTGAATCCAAAGAAGTGAAGGCAACTAGCAAGAACACCAATTCTGTCCCTAATCCAGCAAGCAAGCTCAATCAAGCAATTTACAAAAGGAAGCTTGTTGAGGAAAGGCCAAGACAAGGGACAATAGCTGAATCTTCTCCCCCCTTGAGGTCATTCCTCTTAACAAATTGGAAGAAGAGGAAGAAAGTGAAGAACAACATGTCAAGCTAATGACACTAAAAGAGCACTTGTTGGGAGGTAACCCAACCATAGGTAACATTTCTTCTCTGCTTTGTTTTCTTTCTTTGCTTTATTTAAATTCAATAAATTGGCATATGGTTACCTTCTAAGTTTGGTGTTGCCTTGTAACAAAATATTTTTGGATGATTGCATCAAATAAAAAATGAAAGTGACACACCAAGATTCTAAGTTTGGTGTGCCACTTATTTTTCTATGCAAATCATTCAGCAACACCACTTGGTTGCATAATCATAATGTTCTTTGCACTGTTATCTTTCTTTTAGTTAGACAATTTTAGTTTTCTCTTTGTTTTTAGTCATTTCCTTGTTTTAAATACTTTCTTTTATTTACTGTGTTTGTTAATACATTACCAAGTGAGCTTTATTCATGACAGATTCTTGGCTTGGTAATTGTATTTAATATGTAACAGTTTCATTTTCTTAGTTTTTATTCAAATAAATTAACATAGGATTGCATTCTAAGTTTGGTGTTGCTATGCAAAAAAAAAAATTTGGTTCCCATATTTACTAGATACTTGCATCAATTCCAAGTGAAAGTGTCACACTAAGTTTGGTGTGCCACCTATCTTTTATGCCATGTATCATGCACACCTTCTTATGTTTGCAATCCAAATGTCTCTGTCTTTTGTGCCTTGATTGTTATCCTCAATTTTGCTTGCTTAAAACACATGTGCTACTAACATTTCATTGTATAAGACATTCATGATCCATCTTAGCCCCATAGCCATTGTTCTAATTGTTGTTTGAGGATGAGCAAGCATTCTGAGTTTGGCAAGGGAAAGGGAAGAATAAGAGGAAAATGACAACAATAGAGAAGATGGACTACAAGGTTGTAAAGTTCCTTTTTCTCTCCTTTGTTTCCAGCACTTTATTTTTCATGATTGTCTTTATATTCTCTGTATGCATGTGTGGTATGAATAAGCATAGCTTGAATATTGATTTGTAACATGTTGCCATGCCATTATGACTACCAACTTGAGTTTTGTAAAGCTTAAAGCAGTAAAGTATCATGATCATAAACAAACAAGGCATTAAAGAAGAGTTTAGCATGTGCATACAAGTATTGGAAAGCTAGTATGATTAATTGTTGCTCAATTGCATTGGATTTTATTTAATTGAAGTTTTCATCTAGGACATTTTGTGAAATCTTTTGAAAATCATGAAAACCTTGAAGAAGCAAATACAATTAAAGCAAGAAAGAAAAAGGGAAAGAATGAGAAAGCTGAAGGCTCTGAGTACCAATGGCAATTTATTTGCTAAGAACTTGTGGTGTTTATGTATCAAGCCAAATGCTTGAAAATAAAACACTTAGAAGTCAAGGCTAGGCTCAAGTGCAAATGCACTCCCTCAAAGCTCAAGGCTCTGAGCATCAATGATTAGAGAGTCAAGAAAAGAAACAAATGAGCTTAAGGAAGTCCTCTAATTAAATGCTTGTGGTGCTTATGTATCAAGTGGTAATACTTGAAAACAAAGCATTTAGAAGTCGTAGCTTTGTTATCAACTTATGGGGCAAAGCACCTAAAAGGAGAAGCTAATAAGAAAATCAAAAGCTTGTTTCAAGGGAAAATTATAAGGAAAAGATTTCATAAATTGAGCTAGATAGAAGCATCAATCATTTACATTTCTTTTGTGATTGTAGCATGCTTAGAAAATTAGCTTACCATGAACATTGAGTTGATATTCTTCTTACCTTGGATTGTCAATCTTTATTGCATGATTCTTTTCTTGCTTGGGGACAAGCAAGGTTTAAGTTTGGTGTTATGATGACATGTCACCATGTCATGTTTTTCTATGCTTATTCATACAAGAAATTGATGATTTGTGCTTGAATAATGAATGCTTTGTACTTAAATGGTATATTTCCTTGATCTTTTGATTTTATAAATTTTGTAGGAAATAAGAAGAAAAAGAAGCAAAAAGCACAAAATAAGCTAAAAAGGAGAAAAAAAGAGCTTTGGGGCACACTTTGAAGTTGGAGCACACTTTGGAGGCTTAGGCCACGCTTTTAAAAGCGTGGCCCATGACCAAATTAAAGGAGATTGGCAATCAGCACACAAAGCTCCGCTCTTGCCAAGAGCAGAGCGCTATAAGAGTGCAAAAATGAGCTTGGAAGCAAAATTTTCGCTAAGTTAAAATCTGGGCGCTCATAGCATGACCATGCCTCCTTCCAAGGGCTATAACTTGAACTACAGATGTCCGATTGATGTGCTTCCAGTTGTGTTGGAAAGCTGACATTCAGAACTTTCCAACGATATATGGCAATTCATATTTGGCATGAAATTAAGGCACGAGTGAAATGCATCTTTAAGGACAAAAAATAAGCAAAAATATACCAAAGTGCAACCACCAAGGTTTGAAGCTAGAACCTCACTCCAAAGCAAAGTAGCACTCTAAATCATTATTGTGCTCCGCTCTCTTGGAGAGCATTGTCGTGCTCTCTCCAAGAAAAATTCAAAGGAAAATATTTGCTAGTGAAGCCACAAGGATTTGAACCTGGAACCTCATTCTTGAAGCATCAATGGTACGCTCTCCCTAAGAGCGGAGCGCTACTTTGATGCTTGGACCTTGTCACGCTCCAAACTTGACACGGCCAGGAAGAAGTGGTGCGCACAAGACATGCCAAGACAAGGCAATGCTCCGCTCCCCACAAGAGCAGAGCACTCCACTGGGAGCAAACACCTATGGGCCAAAATTCAACCAAAATGTCATTTGAATTCAAATCTTCACCAATTTGAAAAAGGCTAAATCCAAATCAACCCACTCTTCTTCAAATCCAAAGCAAGCAAAGCCTATTAACTCAAAGGCACAAGGATCAATTAGATTAGGAATTTCATTTAGTTATAATTTGTTTTTCATTTTATTTTCATTTTCATTTTGTAAAAGCCTATATAAGGCATCAATTTTCATCTTTGTAAGAGGGGAGCCCCATTAGAGAATATTGGAGGGCAGCTCCATTAGAAAGCTCTCTCTTAATTTTCAGTCTTGTCATGGATCTTGGGTGGAGAATTGAAGAAATTCTATTTCAATCTCACATTGAGATCTCTTGTTTATTTTTCTGCATAACTTTAGAAATTGTGATTTGAATTCAAATTCTGTTTACTTCCTTCTTCTACTTCTTTTGCACTTTACTACTCCATTTTCTTCTAGACTTGTTTTTTAGTCTCATCCAACCCCTGAGATCTTAAATTTCCCTTGAGCTATTGTAGAGCTACATTTTGCTTTCTGTTTGGTTTGTCAAGTAATTCATCTTCTCTTGTTTAGATCTGTTGTAT
The DNA here is from genome assembly GCF_000816755.2 of Arachis ipaensis. NCBI lineage: Eukaryota > Viridiplantae > Streptophyta > Magnoliopsida > Fabales > Fabaceae > Arachis > Arachis ipaensis. Next base: position 58,695,781 of record NC_029793.2, on the reverse strand, counting down.
TTTAATTCATCTTTTACTTCTCTGTTTAATGCTATTTTACTTTCTCTTGTTTAATTTCTGCAATTCCAGCACCAAATTCAATTTACTTTCAAGCAATTTAATTCTTCTGCACTTGTTTGGCATTTTACATTTCTGTTCATGGTTTGATTTACTTTTTCAGCAAGTTTAATTCTCTGCAGTTGCTTTAAGCCTTAATCTATTGCTTTCTTTAAATTTCCAGCACCCACTCCCCTTTACTTTTCATGCAATTTACATTTCTTGTCATTTAAGTTTCTGCAATTTACATTTCTTGCTCTTTAAGTTTAAGCAATTTAATTCTTCTGCACCTTTAATTCACTGCAATTTTACTTTCTGTTGATCAACTTCACACAATTCACTCAATGTTAGCTTGACTAAACTAATCACCCACTAAAGTTGCTTGATTCATCAATCCCTGTGGGATCGACCTCACTCTAAGTGAGTTTTACTACTTGATGCGACCCGGTACACTTGCCGGTTAGATTTGTGTGTTTGAAAATTTGTTTTTCCACAAAAACACCATCACAGATCTATTGTTTAGTAGATATTGCTGGACTTTATTTTATTTTTCTAATTTAAATAAAAAAATTTAATCATATAAATTAAATATTAAAAAAGTTTTATTTTTTTAAAATTTGT
>NC_029793.2:58667419-58695043 GCF_000816755.2 Arachis ipaensis | reverse complement strand
TTAAAAATTAAAAAAATAATAAATTTACAGATCTATTGTTTACTAGATATTGCTGGACTTTTGATGCATTCGCATATTTGCTATATTAGCTAGCTAGTTTAGTTAGTTTTAGCTTATTTTCATTCATTATCTTTGGAATAAACAAGCACTTTGATGAGTTTTATTCCCATGCATAAAAATACCAAGGACTAGGTTAATTGTAGCCAAATTCATGCAAATGATTCAAGGAATGCATAAATGAATGAGTATAAATGAATCTCTTAAAATTCGTTGCATATAATGGCAAAAATTTGAAGCAAGTTCTTTGGTTAATGATAGGTGATGGAGTAGCAAAGTCAAGCCAGCAAGGAAGCAAAGTGTCATGGAGCTAGGAGGAGAGCAAGTGGCACGTTGCTAACTCCAGGGTAGCGTTGCCAACGCCAATGAAGACCAGAGATGGAGTCAGGAAGCCCTGGAGCAAGAAGGAAGGGTGGCACATTGCCAACTCCAGAATTCACTAGCATGTCCCAAGACAACGCCAACAATCCAAGGCCTAGCCCAGGGAAGAGTGGCACGTTGCCAACTCCAGAATTCACTAACGTGTTTGAGGACAACGCCAGCAGCCCTGTCCCTCTCCTTCGAGCACGTTGCCAACTTGGATCATAGTGGCGTGTTTGAAGACAACGCCAGCAGCCCTGGCCCTCTCCTTGGCACGTTGCCAACTCCAGAAACACCTGAGTGTCCACCAGCAATGTAGCAAGCAAAGCTTGGTGCCATAAGGAAGGCTCGAGCACGTTGTTGGCTTGGGAGAGCATGGACGTGTTCCAAGGTAACGCCAAGCTAGAAGGCAACCCTGGAGTGCAATCTCAAGACATCAAGCACATTGCCAATGTTGGGTGCATAGGCGTGTTTGATGAAAATGTGCCAGGAAGAAAACAAGCAAGGATCACTCACTCAAGCAAGTTGCCAACGCTGGATACATGGGCATTCTTGCTAGCAACGCCAAATAAACAATGCAACAATCCAAAGCAAGAAGGAGGCAGCCCTGGAGAAGTCATCAAGCACATTGCTAACGTGGGGAAGCACTGGCGTGTTCACCAACAATGCAGCATTGCTTAGAGCTGGGAAGCAGGGGCTGGCGTGTTGCTAACTTAGGAAAGCAAGGGCGTGTTCAGCAACAACTCCAGCGAACTTGGTAGGCTGACCTTGCCTTCTTCAAGGATGCATAACTTGAGCTAGGAAGATCCAATTTAGATGATTTTAATTGCATTAGAAAGAGGACAATCAGAGATTTCTAACGATGTACAATAGTCTATAGTGAAGTAAAGGATTGGAGCTCAAACCAGGGGCAAACTTGGGCATCAAAACTAAGTTCAAGAGGGAGGAGGCCACATTTGTGGCAACAACTTAGGCTAGCAACGCCCAGCACTAAGCCCCAGCCCAGGAAACCTAAAAGCACATTGCCAACGTGCTACAACACTAGCGTGTTTGCCAGTAACGCCCCTCACTCAACCAAAATTGATGACAACTTGCTCTGCTTCCTCTGTTCTCTTCAAAGGCCAGCAAATTCCACTCTAATGAGCCAGCCAAGTCAACAGGAAAAAGCCCAAATTGCTAATCCAATTGAGAACCTCTCAATGAGTTTTAGGACTAGTATAAATAGAGAAGAGTTTTGTACTTTAAGGGGTTTTTTAGACACTTTTACCTTAGTTTTAGATATACTGTATTTGAAGAAAGGGTATACCAGAAAGTAATTTTGTTTTATTTGGACGTGAACTTTCAGTTTTAAGAACTTCTTCTTCTTCTTCTTCATTCTTCTCTAAACTTAGTTGAATTTTCATCTTTGTAATTGTTGTTGAAATTGGAGCTATGATTCACTAAACCCCATTTTCATTAGGGGGAAGAGCTCTGTTTATTCGAATGAATTGATAACTCTTCTTCTCCTTCTTAATTCAAGTGGTTCATCCAAGAGGAAACTCTTGTTCTTCAAAGATTCAATCACCATCGAGAGAGGGGTTGAATCTATATGAATTGTGTGATGAACTTGAGAAAGGAGTCACATAATTCAGTTTAGAGTTCATCCTTTCATAATTTCCTTGATTAATACACTTTGGGTTGGTACGTGAGATGTAATCACCCTTGGTTGAAATCCTGGGAATTGTGTGGCTTGAAAGATTAGTTAATGAGCTTCATCTCTTCTCATGAACAATTAGATCACGAGAGTGGCAATTGATTGTGTTGATGAGAAATTGAGTTACCAAGAGATTGGAATTCAATTATTCACAATCTGCCATAGATCTATACCCATGATTGAGAAGGAGGTAGTCATCATCAATTCATGAGAATTTACATCTCTAATCCCTAATGATCTCTTCCATCATTAATTCTCATTTCTTTTGTTCTTTAGTTATTTTGAATACCCATTACCCAATCCCTTTTTACATTCAAGCAATTTAACATTCCTGCTATTTAGATTCAGTTTCAATTACTTGCAATTTACTTCTCTGCTCTCTACAATTCAGCACTCTACTTTCTTGCAATTTACTTTTTATGTCATTTAAGTTTCTTGCAATCTAAGTTTCCGTCATTTACTTTCAGTCATTTAATTTTCCTTCATTACTTTAGTTCTTTAAATTTCTTGTCATTTAATTCTTTACGATTTCTTTCAAGCGTTCAAATCTCATGAAATCAAAACAATGCTTGCTTAACTAAAATATCATTTAACTAAAGTTGCTTAATCCACCAATCTCCGTGGGATCGACCTCACTCTAAGTGAGTTTTACTACTTGATACGACCCGGTATACTTACCGGTAGTTATTACGGAGAATTAATTTTTTTGTATCAAGTTTTTGGCGCTGTTGCCGGGGATTGGAAAAGATTAACAATGATTAAGTGAATGGTAGTTTAGATTAAGCAATTTTTTTCTTTGTTAAGCCCACTAACTGTTTGAGATTTTGTTTCACTAACATTAACTTCACTCTAGCAATAGAGTGCTTTACTTGTGTTGTTGGTTTGTGTGTGTTATATGTCAGAAGCAAGGAGAGAAGTATTCACTTATTTTGACCCTGAAGACGAGAGAACCCTCCGAAGACTAAGAAGAAAAGCCAGAGGAAAGGGGATAGTTGGTGAAGAACAAGAAGATGATTCAGAGGGAGAAAATCAAGTCATGGAGGGCAATTTGCATAACCCTCTTGATGGAGTTGCTAACAATAATGGACCACCTAGAAGGGTGCTAGCCTCATACACTATCCCTGATCCAAGGCATTGTGGGAGCAGCATTGTCACCCCAAATGTCCATGCCAACAACTTTGAGTTGAAACCCCAACTCATCACTTTGGTACAAAATAATTGCTTCTATGGAGGGGGGCCTCTTGAAGATCCTAATCAACACTTGTCTATTTTCCTGAGGATATGTGATACGGTTAAGACAAATAGAGTGCATCCAGATATCTACAAGTTATTGTTATTCCCATTCTCTTTAAGGGATAAGGCAACTCAGTGGTTAGAGACATTTCCTAAAGAAAGTATCAACAATTGGAATGATCTTGTGAGCAAGTTTTTAGCTAAGTTCTACCCACCTCAACAGATAATTAAGTTGAAGACAAAGGTCTAAACTTTCAGGCAAATGGAAGGGGAGTCATTGTATGAAGCATGGAAAAGATACAAGGCATTAATGAGAAGATGTCCACCTGACATGTTTAGTGACTGGGTCAAACTCCAAAACTTCTATGAAGGCTTGACTTTAGAAGCAAGGAAGGGATTAGACTACTCATTAGGAGGATCACTCAACATGATGAAGACTATTGAAGAGGCCCAAGACCTCATTGAAGTTGTTGCAAATAATCAATATTACTACTCATCAGAGAGGCATCATAACACAACCCCAAAGAAAGGTGTGATGGAGCTTGAAGGTGTTGATGCTATATTGGCACAAAACAAACTGATGCACCAACAAATTCAACAGCAAATAGAAATGATGGCAAAGAGAATAGATGGCCTCCAACTAGCCTCAGTGAGCACAACAAGTCAACCTTCAGTTGAATGGAGCCAAGGTGAAGTAGGCAATATTGAGTAGCAACAAGAACAAGTTCAATACATGCAGAATGCTTCAAATCCTTCTCATAATGAATTCCATGGTGACACATACAACTCATCCTGGAGAAATCACCCCAACCTCAAGTGGGGTGAGACTCAAAATCATTGGCAAAAGAACAACAATTCCAACCATTCTCGCAACATAAATAACCAAAATCATTCATCTAACAACACTAACCAATACAAGAAACCACAAAACACATATCAACCACCCCACAACAATTCACAAATTCACCAAAATAACTTCTCCACACTGCCATTCAACTCACAGAATGTTCACCACAATGCTCCAAGTAACTTCCACTAACAACAATCATACCCTATTATACCACCCATTGACCATCATGAAACTAGGATTGTAAGTCTTGAAGCAGCCTTACAAGCCCTTGCCCAAAACACACAATCACTTGCTCAGACCACTCAAATTTTAGCCAAAGGACAAGAGAGTCTGCTCAAAGGACAAGACAGATATGAAGCCACTATAAGGAACCTTGAGCGACAGGTATGACAATTGGCCAAACAAGCTTAACGCCCAACCAATGTGCTCCCAAGTGATACAATCCCCAACCCAAGGGAAGAATGTAAAGCTGTACAGTTGAGAAGTGGCAAAATAGTTGGAAAAGACTTCAACAAGGAAGCAACAGAGCCCAAAGAGCAAGACACAATAGACGAGCAGGAGGATGAAAAGGCATCAACATCCAAAAAGAGCAAAGAAATTGTGGAGCCACTAAGCAAGTTGACAACCCAAAACAGAGACACCAACAACAAGGAAATTGTGAAGCCACAGCAAGAGGACAGGAATGAAGGAGTAAAATCTTATGTTCCCAAGCTCCCTTACCCAACTAGGCTACACAAGGGAATAAGGGACCAATAATTCCCAAAATTTTTGGAAATCTTTAAGAAACTTGAAATCGACATTCCATTGGCCAAAGCATTGGAGCAAATGCCATTATATGCAAAGTTTCTTAAAGAATTGATCACCAAGAAGAGAAGCTGGCAGGAGAAAGAAACCGTGGTCCTTACTCAAGAGTGTAGTGCCATCATTCAAAAGGGACTTCCATCGAAACTCAAGGATCCAGGCAGCTTCCTCATACCATGCACAATTGGGAACATGGCCATTGATAAATCACTTTGTAATCTGGGAGCAAGCATTAACTTAATGCCTCTTACCATGATGAAGAAATTGATGATAGAAGAGGTTAAACCTACAAGGATGTCACTACAACTTGCTGACAAATCCCTCAAAATACCAAATAGAGTAGCGAAGAATCTCTTGGTAAATGTGGGAAATTTTATATTCCCAGCCGACTTTGTAGTGTTGGACATGGATGAAGAGGGGAGTAACTCAGTCATTCTTGGTAGACATTTTTTGGCCACTGCTAGAACAATCATTGATGTGGAGAAGGGGGAGATGATCTTCAGAGTACATGATGAGCAAATGACCATAAATGTCTTCAAGGCAATGCAATACCCTGCTGAGAAAGAGAATTGTATGAGGATTGATGTGGTGGATTCTCTAGTTGAGGAAATATTTGAAGTAAGCCATCAAGTGAATCAGGAGGAAACCCAAGACATACAAGAGCAAGAAATAGAAAAGACACAAGCATCAGAGGAACCAATTGAAGTTAAGAAAGAAGGTGCAACACAACAAGAGCTGAAACCTCTGCCACCTCATCTTAAATATGCATTCCTTGGTAAGAAGGATCATTTCCCAGTGATCATCAACTCCACCTTGAGTGGAGAAGAAGAAGAGAAGCTTCTTGTTGTACTAGGAGCTCACAAGGATGCACTGGGATGGACCATTGATGACTTGAAGGGTATAAGCCCTGCCATATGTATGCACAAAATTCTCTAGGAGGAGAATTCTAAACCAGTGGTACAACCTCAGAGAAGATTGAATCCCACAATGAAGGAGGTTCTTCAAAAGGAAGTGATGAAGCTATGTAAAGCCGGGATCATTTACCCCATCTCTGATAGCCCATGGGTGAGCCCAGTGCAAGTGGTACCCAAGAAAGGTGGCATGACTGTCATTGTCAATGAGAAGAATGAACTCATTCCCATAAGAATAGTGACAGGGTGGAGAATGTGCATTGATTATAGGAGGCTGAATGATGCCACACGAAAGGATCACTTTCCCCTTCCTTTCATTGACCAAATGCTTGAAAGGCTGGCTGGCCATGCTTATTACTGTTTCCTTGATGGATATTCGGGCTATAATCAAATAGTAGATGACCCATGGATCAAGAGAAGACCTCCTTCACCTACTCTTTTGGAGTCTTTGCTTACAGGAGAATGCCATTCGGATTGTGTAATGCCCCAGCTACTGATGACATGTCACCATGTCATGTTTTTCTATGCTTTTTCATACAAGAAATTGATGATTTGTGCTTAAATATTTAATGCTTTTGTACTTAATTGGTATATTTCTTTGATCTTTTAATTTTATAAATCTTGTAGGAAATAAGAAGAAAAAGAAGCAAAGAAGCACAAAATAAGCTAAAAAGGAGAAAAAAAGAGCTTTGGGGCACACTTTGAAGTTGGAGCACACTTTGGAGCCTTAGGCCACGCTTTTAAAAGCGTGGTCCATGACCAAATTAAAGGAGATTGGCAATCAGTACACAAAGCTCAGCTCTTGCCAAGAGCAGAGCTTTATCGTGATGCAAAATGAGCTTGGAAGCAAAATTTTCGCTAAGTTAAAACCTGGGCGCTGACAGCATGACCATGCCTCCTTCAAAGGGATATAACTTGAGCTACAGATGTCCGATTAATGTGATTCTAGTTGCATTGTAAAGATGACATTCAGAGATTTCCAACGATATATGGTAATCCATATTTGGCATGAAATTGAGGTACGAGTGAAAGGCATCTTTAAGGACCAAAAACAAGCAAAAGAATCAGCCAATGCTTCCACCAAGGATCGAAGCTGGAGCCTCACTCCATAGCAAAGTAGCACTCACTTGGAGAGCACAGTGCTCTCTTGGAGAGCATTATCATGCTTCACCAAGAGAAAATGCAAGGAAAATAAGCCAATATGGCTTCACTAGGATTTGAACTTGAGGCCTTCCACTCAAGGCAAGGTGCTACCTCTTTTTGCTTCACAAAGAAATTGCTCCCCAAATGCTTTCACCAAGGCTTGAACCTGGAGCCTCACCAAGGAAGCAAGGATGCTGCGCTTTTGGGGAGAGCTGAGCGCTACATTGAAGAGCTGCCCAACAAAAAGCTTGTCACGCAACATTGACACGGTCAAGTCCCTGGGAATGCTGTGCTCTCCCCATGAGCCGAGCATTGCCTTGGGAGTGTGACCCATAGCCCAAAATTCAATAAAAATTCTATTTTAATTCAATTCTTCACCAATTGAACCAAGGCCATCCAGATCCATTCTTCCTCAAATCCAAAGCAAGCTAAGCCCATTATCATCACTCAAAGGCACAAGAGATAGTTAAAATAGGAATTTTATTTAATTGTAATTTATTTTTAATTTCACTTTCATTTTCATTTTCACTTTGTAAAGCCTATATAAAGGCATCAATTCCATTTCATTGGAAGGCTGACTCCAATAGAGAGTAGTAGTAGAGAGCTCACTTTTACATCTTAACTTGAATTGGAGAATTGAAGGAATTCTGTTTCAATTCTCACCTTGAATTCTCTCTTGTTCTTTTACTGCATAATTCAAATTTCATTTGCTGTTTTAAATCTTCTTCTTCTGCAACTTTAGCTTTTCTGTTTTGGATCTTGAATTGAGTTTGAAGAGCTCCATTGATTCAAATTCTGAGAATCATCTTCCACTCTTCCTCTCAATTGATCTAAGGATTGGGTTTTAATCTTCTCTGCTATTTTTAAACCTCATTTTCTTCTGCAATATATTTTCTAACTGAGCAAAGGAGAATTGAGATACAGATTTGCTTCCTGAGTTCATTGATCTTCTTGGATCCTCAAATTCTCTTTTAGATTTTACAATTGAGCTAAGTTTCTTTCTGTCTTGTTCTTCAAGCAATTTTTCATTTCTGTTTGAATCTGCTGCACTTACTTCATCTTTTACTTCATTGCTTGATTGCACTTTACATTTTCTTGTTGAAGTTTTAATTCCCAGCACCCAATCCCTTTTACTTTTCATGCAATTTAATTATTCTGCAATTGTTCTAAGTGCTGCTTATTGCTTTCCTTTAAATTTCCTGCACCCAATCCCCTTTACATTTGATGCAATTTACATTTCTTGTCATTTAAGTTTCTGCAATTTACATTTCTTGTTCTTTAAGTTTCAATGTAATTTACTTTCTGCACTTTATAATTCCTGCAAATTTACTCTATGTTGCTTCAATTTCACTTCAATTCACATCAATGTTAGCTTGACTAAACTAATCACCCACTAAAGTTGCTTGATCCATTAATTCCTGTGGGATCGACCTCACTCTAAGTGAGTTTTACTACTTGATATGACCCAGTACACTTGCCGGTGAGTTTTTGGTGTTGGAATCTATTTTCAACCCATCAGCTACCTTTCAGAGATGTATGCTATCAATCTTTTCAAACATGGTAGAAAAGTTTATTGAAGTTTTTATGGATGACTTCTCTATTTTTGGTGATTCTTTCAATGCTTGCTTGCACCATCTTACCCTAGTCTTGAAAAGGTGCCAAGAAACCACTTTGGTTTTGAACTGGGAGAAATGCCATTTCATGGTACCCGAAGGAATTGTTCTTGGTCACAAAATTTCAAGAAAGGGTATAGAGGTGGACAAGGCAAAAGTAGAGATTATAGAGAAACTTCCACTGCTAACTAATGTGAAAGCTGTTAGAAGCTTCTTGGGGCATGCTGGATTCTATCGAAGGTTCATCAAAGACTTTTCCAAAATAGCAAAACCACTAAGTAATTTTCTGGTGGTGAGCAATCCTTTTTCCTTTGATGATGAATGTAAACATGCCTTTGAGACTCTAAAAGCTAAGCTCATCACAGCACCAATTATCACACCCCCAAATTGGGAATTGCCTTTTGAACTCATGTGTGATGCAAGTAATCTTGCAATTGATGCTGTGCTAGGGCAAAGGAAGGACAAGAAGCACCATGTCATCTACTATGCAAGCAAAGTATTGAACGAAGCCCAAAGGAATTATACCACAACAGAGAAGGAATTATTAGCCGTGGTATATGCATTTGATAAGTTCAAACAATATTTGATTGGATCAAAAATTTTAGTGTACACTGATCATACTGCTCTTAGGTATCTAATGTCAAAATAGGACGCCAAATCAAGGCTAATTAGATGGATACTACTCCTACAAGAGTTTGACATTGAGATAAAAGACAGGAAAGGAAGCAAGAATTAGGTTGCTGACCACTTATCAAGGTTGCCACAAGGGACAAGTCAAGACACCTCCCAACCAGTGAATGAAAATTTTCCAGATGAGCACCTCTTGCAAATTCAACAAACTCCTTAGTTTGCGAACATGGCCAACTACAAAGCAGGAAAGAGTATTCCACAAGAATATACAAAGCAACAAGTCAAAAAGCTGCTGCATGAGGCTAAGTTGTTCTTGTGGGATGAACCCTTCCTATTCAAAAGATGCCCAGATGGAATGATTAGAAGATGTGTGCCAGAGGTGGAAATGAAGGACATACTATGGCATTATCACAACTCAAGCTATGGTGGTCATTTTGGAGCTGAAAGGACTGCTGCAAAGGTTCTCCAAAGTGGATTTTACTGGCCTTCTATCTTCAAGGATACTAGAGACTTTGTGAGCCATTGTAATGAATGCCAAAGAACGGGAGGTTTGACAAAGAAGAATGAGATACCTCAGAAGTTCATCTTGGAGGTCGAACTCTTTGATTTGTGGGGAATAGATTTCATGGGACCTTTCCCTCCATCCTACACATTCAAATATATCTTGGTGGTAGTGGAGTATGTTTCGAAATGGGTAGAGGCAATAGCCACCACTACATGTGATGCTAATGTGGTATTGCAATTTCTAAGAAGAAACATCTTCACTAGGTTTGGAGCGCCGAAGGGACTTATAAGTGATGGGAGAAGCCACTTCTGCAATAAACAATTGAACTCTCTCCTCCATAAATATGGAGTAACCCACAAAGTGGCCACACCCTATCATCCACAGAAAAATGGGCAAGCTGAACTTGCAAACAAAGAGCTAAAGAGAATTTTGGAGAAAATTATGGGAGCAACAAGAAAGGATTGGGCAAGGAAGTTGGATGATGCACTCTGGGCATACAGGACAGCATTCAAAACCCCCATAGGAAGATCTCCATTTCAGTTAGTGTATGGAAAGCATGCCATCTGCCTGTAGAGCTTGAACACAAAGCTTTCTGGGCCCCAAAACTCTTGAATCTAGATGCCCAAGCAGCAGGAGAGAAGAGATTATTACAACTCAATGAGTTAGAGGAATTCAGACTTGAAGCATATGAGAATGCCAGAATATACAAGGAAAGAGCAAAAAAAATGGCATGACAAAAAGATTTCTCCAAGGACATTTGAACCAGGCCAAAAGGTGATGCTTTTCAATTCTAGACTGAAGATCTTCCCTGGGAAGCTTAGATCTAAATGGACTGGTCCATACACCATCACAAGAGTATTGATGACATGTCACCATGTCATGTTTTTCTATACTTTTTCATACAAGAAATTGATGATTTGTGCTTAAATAATGAATGATTTTGTACTTAAATGGTATATTTCCTTGATTTTTTTGATTTTATAAATTTTGTAGGAAATAAGAAGAAAAAGAAGCAAAAGAGCACAAAATAAGCTAAAAAGAAGAAAAGAAGAATTTTGGGGCATACTTTGAAGTTGGAGCACACTTTGGAGCCTTAGGCCACGCTTTTAAAAGCGTGGCTCATGACCAAATTAAAGAAGATTGGCAATCAGCACCCAAAGCTCCACTCTTGCCAAGAGCAGAGCATTATCGTGATGCAAAATGAGCTTGGAAGCAAAATTTTCGCTAAGTTAAAACCTGGGCGCTCACAGTATGACCATGCCTCCTTCAAAAGGTTATAACTTGAGCTACAGATGTCCGATTGATGTGCTTCTAATTGCGTTGCAAAGCTGACATTCATAGCTTTCTAACGATATATGGCAATCCATATTTGGCATGAAATTGAGGTACAAGTGGAAGGCATCTTTAAGGACTAAAAACAAGCAAAAATAGACCAAAGTGCAACCACCAAGATTCGAAGAGGGAGACCAAGGGAAGCCAAGGAAGTAGCGCTCTCTTGGAGAGCATTGCCGTGCTCACTCCCAAAGAAAATGCAAGGAAAATAAGCCAACATGGCTTCACTAGGATTCGAACTTGAGACCTTCCACTCAAGGCAAGGTGCTACCTCTTTTTGCTTCACAAAGAAATTGCTCCCCAAATGCTTCCACCAAGGCTCGAACCTGGAGCCTCCATTTTGAAGCACCAATGCTGCGCTCTTGGGGAGAGCTGAGCATTACATGACACGGCCAGGGAGCAATGTTGCACGCACATGACTTGGCAAGGCTTGGATGATGCGCTCTTGGTGAGAGCCGAGCATTGCCCTGGGAGCAACACCCATGGGCCAAAAATTGAATAAAAATTCTATTTTAATTCAATTCTTCACCAATTGAACCAAGGCCATCCAGATCCACTCTTCCTCAAATCCAAAGCAAGCTAAGCCCATTATCATCACTCAAAGGCACAAGGATTAGTTAGCTTAGTAATTTTATTTTAATTGTATTTTGTTTATAATTTCAATTTCATTTTTATTTTCATTTTGTAAAAAGCCTATATAAAGGCATCATTCTCATTTTTATGAGGAGGTTGGCTCTAATAGAGAGCATTAGAAGCTGGCTCCACTAGGAAGCATTAGGATTAGAGAGCTCTCTCTCTTCTAGTTTTTCTTTCTTTGAATTTGAATCTTGGATTGAGGAGTGAAGGAATTCTGTTTCCCTCTTGGTCTAAGATTTCTCTTGGCTATTCTTCTGCATAATTTCAGAGAATTGAGAAGTGAATCTGAGTTTTCATTTATTGCTTTCATCTTTAATTTCCTGCATCTTGTTCTCTGTTGGATCTAGGAAGGGAGTGAGATCTAGACTTGTTTTCTAGTCTCTCTGATTCCCTGAGATCTTCAATTTTATTTTGCAATTGAGTTGAGCTCTTGGCTGCTCTTCTGTTTTTACTGTTTCATTGAAATTGTTGATTCCACTTCTGGATTTTCATGAATGATCTAAGTTCTTGCTGTTTTGATTCTTCAACACCTCTACATTTCTGTTTTGATATTGAATTGATCTGTTTCTGAATTTCAAAATCTGAGAGCTCTTTAGTTTAATGCACTTTACATCTTTTAGTTCTGTTTTAATTTCCAGCACTCCAACTCCGTTATTCTTCTTGCTATTTAATTTTCGGCAATTGATCTGAGTTCTACATTACTGCTTTTTTAATTTCCAACACCCACTCCCTTTTATATTTGATGAAATTTACATTTCTTGCAATTTAAGTTTCAGCTATTTTACTTTCTTGTTATTCATGTTACTTGCAATTTTACTTTCTGCATCTTTAAGATTTCTGTAATTTACTTTCTGTTGGCTATATTTCACACAATTCACTCCATGTTAGCTTGACTAAACTAATCACCCACTAAAGTTGCTTGATCCATCAATCCCTGTGGGATCGACCTCACTCTAAGTGAGTTTTACTACTTGATGCGACCCGGTACACTTGCCGGCGAGTTTTGGGTGTTGGAATTTGTTGTCCAAAATAATCTATCAAGTTTTTGGCGCCGTTGCCGGGGATTGATTTAGATCAATAATGATTAAGTGGATGAGAAGTCTAGATCAAGCATTTTCTTTATTTTTGTTCTTTGAAGAAGAGTTTAGCATGTGCATACAAGTATTGGTGAGAGCCGAGCATTGACCTGGGAGCCGAGCATTGCCCTGGGAGCAACACCCATGGGCCAAAAATTGAATAAAAATTCCATTTTAATTCAATTTTTCACCAATTGAACCAAGGCCATCCAGATCCACTCTTCCTCAAATCCAAAGCAAGCTAAGCCCATTATCCTCACTCAAAGGCACAAGGATTAGTTAGCTTAGGAATTTTTTTTTAATTGTAATTTGTTTAGAATTTCAATTTCATTTTTATTTTGATTTTGTAAAAAGCCTATATAAAGGCATCATTCTCATTTTCATGAGGAGGTTGGCTCTAATAGAGAGCATTAGAAGCTGGCTCTACTAGGGAGCATTAGGATTAGAGAGCTCTCTCTCTTCTAGTTTTTCTTTTTTTGAATTTGAATCTTGGATTGAGGAGTGAAGGAATTTTGTTTCCCTCTTGGTCTAAGATTTCTCTTGGTTGTTCTTCTACATAATTTCAGAGAACTGAGAAGTGAATCTGAGTTTTCATTTATTGCTTTCATCTTTAATTTCCTGCATCTTGTTCTCTGTTGGATCTAGGAAGGGAGTGAGATCTAGACTTGTTTTCTAGTCTCTCTGATTCCCTGAGATCTTCAATTTTATTTTGCAATTGAGTTGAGCTCTTGGCTGCTCTTCTGTTTTTACTATTTCATTGAAATTGTTGATTTCTCTTCTGGATTTTCATGAATGATCCAAGTTCTTGCTGTTTTGATTCTTCAACACCTCTACATTTCTGTTTTGATATTGAATTGATCTGTTTCTGAATTTTAAAATCTGAGAGCTCTTTAGTTTAATGCACTTTACATCTTTTAGTTCTGTTTTAATTTCCAACACTCCAACTCTGTTATTCTTCCTGCTATTTAATTTTCTACAATTGATCTGAGTTCTAAATTACTGCTTCTTTAATTTCCAACACCCACTCCCCTTTACATTTGATGAAATTTACATTTCTTGCAATTTAAGTTTCAGCTATTTTACTTTCTTGTTATTCAAGTTACTTGCAAGTTTACTTTCTGCATCTTTAAGATTTCTGCAATTTACTTTCTGTTGGCTATATTTTACACAATTCACTCCATGTTAGCTTGACTAAACTAATCACCCACTAAAGTTGCTTGATCCATCAATCCCTGTGGGATCGACCTCACTCTAAGTGAGTTTTACTACTTGATGCGACCTGGTACACTTGCCGGAGAGTTTTGGGTGTTGGAATTTGTTTTCCAAAATAATCCATCAAGTATCTCCCCATGGTTATTTGGAGTTACTTGATGAAGCCTCAAGAGAGACCTTCACAGTCAATGGTCATAGGGTGAAACTTTACTTTGGTGGCCCCTGGAGTAAGGAAGAAAGTGTGCACTTGTTAACATAAGCAAGGGAGCTGCAATGTCAAGCTAAGGACAATAAACAAGCGCTTCATGGGAGGCAACCCATGCACATGATTTTTTTTCGTGCTTTAGTGATCAATAATAAGAGATTGCATCATATACATCTAGGGGAATAAGGATTGAACTAGCATAGGGTGTGTGTAAGACACTAAGTTTGGTATGACCAATCTTGAAGCATATGCAAAAGTTATTTTTTTTACAACACTTAGTCACAAACTAAGTTTGGTGTCTACACATACACGAAATGTTAGATTATGGAGCAAAAGTATAGTCATAACTTTCAAGCATATGAAAGCAACCATTAGATTTCAATTTTTTTTTCTGTCTCTTTTAGCATTATGATTCCTTTGAAATTGTAGCATAAGTCAAAACATTACAAGGAATTTCAAGGCTTTTGTATTCTTATTGCAGGGAAGTGAAAGAAAGAAGTGATGGGAGAATCTTGGAAGGAGGTTCACGGACACACACACAAGAAAGGAGAAGTCACATGTGCCTTGGGTTTTGTGCATTGGGAAGAACACCTCAACATGCATTAGCTAAGAAGATTCATGCTTCCCATGACTTGATCGAACCATCAAGACTAATCCTCTATCATCAATATTGCCTTAACCCGCCCCCCTCCCCCCCTAAATAACCATCAAACCTCACTATATCTTCACACCCATATATATACCACTTACCATCACCACACTTCATCAATTCACATCATCCGAAACCACACTCAATCCTCTCATCATTTTTGTGCACAGATTTTGGCCTTGATCCTAAGAATTGCTAAGCAAAACTCATGATGCACCATTTCCCCTAACCTACCCGAACCATTCTCCCTCTTCATTCCTCTTCACAATCACTTTCAAGCCTGTATTTCTTACCTTGTGAACCTATCCTTTTGAGCTTCACTCATAATTATTTCTTGTATGCTTGAGGACAAGCATTCCTCTAAATTTGGTGTTGGAAGATTCGGCCATTACAACTGAGACTCAATGGTCTCATCATCAGGAGCTAGGAAGGGGAAAGACAAGCAACCGGTAGAAGAGCAAGCCATATTTGACAAGAAAAGGTTCAAATCCAAACACAATGAGCGCATCTTTGGTTGGATGATAGGCAAAGACATTGTCCCAGAGGTGCCTTTCAAGCTAAGAAAGGAGGAATACCCTAAGATACAAAAAGTAATTAGAAAAAGGGGATGGGAGCTTCTCTGTGATCAACCTCAAATAGTGAGCATGGTTCTCATCCATGAGTTTTATGCCAATGTCATAAGAGAATTTGACGATGAAGAGCCATACATGAGCTATGTAAGAGGGGTGACTGTTGACTTTAGCCCAGACACCATCAACAGGGTGCTAAAGACCAAGCCAAAATGGTTCAAACAAACTAGCTATGAGGAAAGGGTTGAACACGACGCAAGATGTGAGGATGTGCTAAGTAACTTGTGCAAAGTAGGCACGAACTGGGTGTTGGATTCACATAGACAACCACTCAAACTTAGAAGAGGTGATCCCATACCTCAAGCAAAAGGATGGCATGACATAGTGAGGAGATCACTAATCCCTACTTCAAACAACTCCGAAGTGACAGTGAATAGAGCAATAATGATCCACTGCATAATGAAAGGAGGGGAGATCAATGTGGGAGAAGTTATAGCCAAGAACATCGTTGACATAGCTGAGAAGGTCAAACAAGACAGTTGGCTAGGATATCCTAGTACTATTTTGCGTTTATGCGAAGAGGCTGGAGTGCCTCTTGAAGAATTTGAAGAGACAAACTTGGTGTCCATTGGGAAGCCTATCACTGATGACAAGTCATCATATGCTAGCTTTGCAAGCATTTTTCACTTGTTTCATTAGGTTTTATGCACTTTCTTGCATTGTAAGTAAGTAATTTGGAGTGGAGTTGCATGGTTTTATTAAATCAATCAACCATCCTTTAATTGACACTAAATCATGAGGTTTAAGCTAAAATTAATTGATTTTTAAATGAATTTTTAAACCTTGTGAATTTGGTGATACTTTGATTGGTTGTTTTGATTACTTGTAGGTGAAGAAAAAAAAAACAAGAAAGCGTGGCTTAGGAAGCATAGCCAAACAAGGAAAGCATGGCACATCATGGAGCAAGAGCCATAGAGCTCTTACCAAGAGCTCAAAGCTCTCCACAAGAGCTTTATTCAAGGCCAAGAAAGCAAAGGAGCAAGAGCCTAAAGCTCTTGCCAAGAGCTTAGAGCTCTCACAAGGAGCGCTACTTCAAGGGGCCAAGGCCAAGCAAGGGAAAGCTAGGCTCTCCCTGTGAATCGAGCGCTACTCAATAGCAAAGAAAGCAAGGCAAAAATTCAAAGCTCAGCTCTTGCCAAGAGCTTTATCGGGAGCACTCCAAGAATAATTCCAAGAAAGGGAGCGCTACTCTCTAAGGAATTAAGCCAAACTTGGCTGAAATGCACCCCACAAGTTTCGAACCAAGGAGCTCCCACTCAAGGCATGCGCTAGCCTTGTTTTCCTTCACAAAAATTGGGCACCCAAATGCCTCACCAAGGACTCGAAGCTGGGACCTCCCATCCAAGCATTGAAGCTCAGCTCTTGCCAAGAACCGAGCACTAGGGAGTGTGGCACGGCCAGGGAAGCTTTGCGAGCAATTTGGCACGGCCAGGGAAGGCTTGGTATGCAACACACAAGCAACACCAAAGCTCAGCTCTCCCCATGAAATGAGCTTGACCCTGGGAGCAACACATGGGCTGAAAATTCAATTAAAAATCCAATTTAACTCGATTCTTCACCAAATTAAAAAGCCCACTCCAAATTCTAAAATCCAAAAATAGGAAGTGTATAAATAGAAGCTAGTTTGATTTAGAGAAAAAACTTTTGCCTTCATTTAGAATTTTTCACTTTTACTTTCTTTTGAATTTTTACTTTGGATCTTTGAGTTCTATTTTGGGGAATTGGGAAGGAGAATTGATCTCTCTTCTTCCTTGTTCTTGCTTCTGCACTTTTTACTCTTTGATTTGGATCTTGGGTGGAGAATTGAAGAAATTCTGTTTCAATCTCACCTTGAGATCTCTTTCTATTTATTTGTCTGCATAATTCAAGGAATTGTGATTTGGGATTTGAATTCTCTTTACTGCTTTCACCTTCTACTTCTTCTGCAATTGTTTTCTACTTCTTTTGCAATTGTTCTTTGTTGGATCAAGGAAGGAATTGAGATCTAGACTTGTTTTCTAGTCTCTTGACCCCTGAGATCTGTACTCTCTTAGTGAAAGTCTGCAATTTAAGTTTGGTTCATTTGCTGTTTGCTTCTTCAAGCAATTTTACTCTTCTCTGTTTAGATCTGATGCAATTTAATTCATCCTTTACATTTCTGATTTACTTTCTCTTGCTTAATTTCTGAAATCTCAGCTCCCAAATCCTTTTACGATTTAAGCCATTTACATTTCTTGCACTTTAAGCTTCAACTATTTACATTTCTTACAATCTAAGTTTCTGTCATTTATATTACTTGCAATTTAAGATTCAGCTTCTTTATTTTCTTTGCTCTTTAATTTACTGTCAATCATCCCTCTCCCCTTATATTTCATGCAATTTAGCTTCTGTTGGATACAAATCACTCAAATCAACTCTTGTTCGCTTGACTAAATCAACCATCTAACTAAAATTGCTCAATCCTTTAATCCTGTGGGATCGACCTCACTCATGTGAGTTATTATTACTTGATGCGACCCGGTCCACTTGCCGGTGAGTTTTAGGTGCTGGAATTCCATTTCCAACCCATCAAGTTTTTGGCGCCGTTGCCGGAGATTGATTAGATTGACAATGATTAAGTAAGGTGGCGGTCTAGATCAAGCACTTTTTCTTTTCTGTTTCTTTAATTTTTGACTAACACACTAACTGTTTGAATTTTTGATTAAGCTAACCAAAACCTCACTTTAGCAATAGAGTGAAGTTTTCCTGGTTTTTCTGGTTTTGTGTGATTTTTATGTTTTGTTTGTATGTTAGGGACAAGGGGAGCTTTACCCACCTTTTGTGAACAAGATGAAAGAACCCTCAGGAGATTAAGAAGAGAAGCAAGAGGGAAAGTGTTATTGGAGAGGAAGAATCAGAGGAAGAGTTCCAGGAAATGGAGGAACACTCAACAAACCCAACAAATCCACCAGCAAGAGCAGCCAACAACAACAACAATCCACCACAGAGAAGAGTTTTGGCTTCCTATACATTTGCAAATCAGACATTGTGGGAGTAGCATTCTTACCCCAAATGTCAATGCAAACAACTTTGAACTGAAGCCACAACTCATCACCTTGGTTCAAAACAACTGCTCCTATGGAGGAGGACCACTTGAAGATCCAAACCAACACTTATCCACTTTTCTGAGGATTTGTGATACTGTCAAAACCAATGGTGTACATCCTGACATCTACAAGCTGCTGTTATTTCCATTTTTCCTAAGGGACAAAGCTACTCAATGGTTGGAGTCATTTCCAAGAGATAGCATCAATAATTGGGAGGATCTAGTGAGCAAGTTTCTTGCCAAATTTTACCTGCCTCAGAGGATTATTAGATTGAAGACTGAAGTACAAACATTCACACAGATGGATGCTGAACCTCTCTATGAGGCATGAGAGAGATATAAGGCTCTAATTAGGAAGTGTCCTCCTGAAATATTCAATGAATGGGACATATTGCAGAATTTTTATGAAGGCTTGACATTAAAAGCTCAGGAGGCACTAGATCACTCAGCAGGGGGCTCCTTACAATTGATAAAAACTGCAGAGGAGGCCCAAAATCTCATTGATATGGTGGCTAATAACCAATATTTCTTTGCTCACCAAAGGCAACGCCAACCATCACAAAGGAAAGGAGTGATGGAGTTAGAAGGAGTGGACTCAATTCTAGCTCAAAACAAAATGATGCAGCAACAAATTCAGCAACAATTTAAGCAAATGGCCAAAAGAATTGATAGCCTCCAAGTTGCAGCAGTAAACACAAGCCAACCATCACTCACACGGGGGACAAATGAAGAGAATCAGGAGGATCAGCAGCAGGAACAAGTCCAATATGTGCACAACCAAGGTTCTGGATCAAGTGAAGTCTATGGTGACACCTACAATCCATCATGGAAGAACTACCCAATTTCAGATGGGGAGACAATCACACTCAGAATCAGCAGCCATGGCAAAAATTCAAACCAAAACAGTTGGAAAAACACAAACCACAATGATCGTGTGGAAAACGATCCAACACAAAACTCACCGGCAAGTGTACCGGGTCGCATCAAGTAATAATAACTCACATGAGTGAGGTCGATCCCACAGGGATTGAAGGATTGAGCAATTTTAGTTTAGTGGTTGATTTAGTCAAGCGAATCAAGTATTGGTTGAGTGGTTCGTAATTTGCAGAAACTAAATTGCTTGAAAAGTAAAGGGGAAGGGGAAATTTGCAGTAAACTAAAGAGCAGGAAAGTAAGTGTGCTGAATCTTAAAATGCAAGTAATGTAAATTGCAGAAACTTAGATTGCAAGAAATGTAAATGACTGAATCTTAAAGTGCAAGTAATGTAAATTGCTTGAATTGTAAAAGGGATTGGGAGTTGGAATTGCAGAAATTAAACAAGAACAAGTAAATTGCATCAAACAATAAAAGAGAAAATTGAATTACAGTGAAGTAGATCTTAAACAGAAGAGTAAAATGCTTTGAGAATTTAAAAACAGAGAAAGCAGTGCTTAATTTGCAGCAAAGTAAAAGAGGTTGAAGATCTCAGGGTGGAAGAGACTAGATAACAAGTCTAGATCTCAAATCCTTCCTTGATCCAACAAGAATAATTGCGAAAGAGGTGAAGAAGAGTAAATTGCAGAAGTAAATTAAAGATGAAGCAGTAAACAGAAAGTGAAATTCAATTATGCAGAGAAAGTAAACAAGAGATCTCAAGGTGAGATTGAAACAGAAGTTCTTCAATTCTTCACCCAAGATCCAAAGCAAGAAAATAAAAGAGTGCTCAAGCAAGAACCAAGAAGAAAAGAGAGCAATTCTCCTTCCAAGTTCTTAGAAATCTAAATTCAAAAGTTCAGAGCTCAAAAATGAAAATGACAATAAAAAAGAGAATTCAAAGTAAAATCTCAAAGTGTCAAAAGGTCCTAATTACATCAAACTAACTCCTATTTATACACTTTCTATTCTTGTATTTTGGAATTTGGATGGACTTTTGATTTGGTGAAGAAATGAATTAAGTTGGATTTTTAATTCAACTTTTAGCCCAAATGCACCTCCCAGGGGTAAGCTCAGTTGGAAAATCCAACATAGCTTTCAAGCATGCTCCATCCGTGTCAAATTGGTGCGCCCAGCCTTGTTTGGGTGTCAATTGTATTAGAGCTAAGTTGGAAAATCCAACTTAGCTCTAGACCGTGTCATGATGCGCAAGGCTTCCTCCTTGGTGCGCCAAAATGCTTGTCACAGCCCCCTTGGTGTGCTTTGGCTATGTCATAGTGTGGGGAAGGTTGGGGAGGTAGTGCTCAGTTGGAAAATCCAACTGAGCTTTCCATGTAGCGCCTTGCTTTCAGCCTCAAGGTCCCAGGTTCAAATCCTGGTGGGAGCAAGTGGAAGAATTCTTTGAAGCTAATTTCCTTGGATGAGTGGGCACCCCTCCTTATGTTTCAAGGAATTCCCAAGTTCAAAACTTGGCTCAAGCATTTAAGCTATTTCTTCTTGATTTTCCTTGCAAGCTTGGTGGCACTCCTTCCTTATGTTTCAAGGAATTCCCAAGTTCGAATCCTGGGAGAAGCATTTTAGCTATTTCTCTTGATTTTTCCTTGCAAGGAGTAGCGTGTGGTTCCAAGTTCGAATCCTAGAGGAAGCATTTTGGCTTATTTTTCATGATTTTCCTTATGCCTATCAATATAATGTAGCGCTCCATTAAGTAAAGCAATTGAGCGCCTTTGCCTCCATGGAGTAGCGCCTTCTTGTCATCCCTCAGAGCTTTATGCCATTTCCTTCCTTTCTTTAGTGCTCAGTTAACTATTTTAACTTAGCCTTGTACCTTGCCTTCCCCTTTCATTCCTTGTGAAGCTCAGTTAACTTTTCCAACTTAGCTTCCATTCTTCCTTGATTTTTGCCATGCTTTTCTTCTCTTGGCACACTTGTTGCTTCCTTTGGGCACATTCCTTAGGCCACGCTTTTCTTATTTTCTTCTTTCTTTATCTACAAGCAATCAAAATAACCAATCAAAGTATCACTAAATTCACAAGGTTTATAAATCATTAAAATTCAATTAACTAATGCTATGTTGTAAGGCAGCTTTTTAGAGTAAGCTTTCAGCCAGCATTCCCGCCCCAGTTGGTTCAAGATGCTAGGTGTTGAAACACCCCTATGGGCTTACTTGCTCAAGTCTCTCCTTAGCACACACACATCACAGGCATTTAGCTTGTTTTGTTCATCTCTGTTTGTTCTTTGGAAATTGATGCCCAGCACCTCTTTGGGTTACTAAATGCTTTGTCTCAAAGTAGCTCTTGATGGTGGACTTTCGGTTGGCAATCCCGGGTTAGTTAACCCAAGTTACCGGGTGATGAAGCACCCCTTAGAACCTAGTTATCCAAACTTATCTTTGTACAAGAACATCACAGGCATTTATCCAAATTTGCAGCCATTGGTGCCCAGCCTTGTGTATTTCTTTTTGCTTCTTTCTTTTGCATTTTTTTTCTTTTATTTTGGACCTTTTTCATTTGTCAAGTCTCATGAAATGTAACTCAAGTTTATATCACAAAGTCATGCCAGCATTCAGCCTTATTCATAAATCACCTAATGAACCAGCACATACCACCACATAATCTTATTTTGTCTCATATCATACCAGACTTTTACTCTTTCTCTATTTCACAGTTATTTTTCTTTTATTCAAGCATGAGGAACAAAGCATATAATTCAAGTAAGATGAAAGTGAATCAAGCACTTAGACTAGTAAGCCATAACAGCATGAAAACAAACAAACTAGCAGACAGTAAATGAATCTAGAAAGATACTAATCAACAGGGGACATTTGTACTTTCAATTAACATATTTGAACTAGAATCAGTCAGAGAACAATACAATCTCTTGGAGTCTATTTGTTTCATTTGTGTTATCATCATTGTTGGGTTCCATGTCCTTCCTCTGTCCATGATGATGTACCTGTTCCTCCAAGAGATTGAATGACTTCCTACAAAAGATATTGAAAGTTGCTTGTTCCCCAAGCACTTGAGAGGCAGTTAGCATGCATGTATGCTTGTGATTCTGTGAACCTAAGTTGGTGTGGGAACACCAAACTTAGTTCCTTGCCTACTTCTATATGTAGCAGAATAAATACATGCATAAAACATCAAGTACTTTTATTAAGGAAATAAACTATGGACTAGAAAACAAACTATGAACTAGAAAACAACTAAAAACTAGAAACATGACAATTGTTAAGCAGTTTCTCTGATGGTTTGGAGCCGATACTGATCATGATGAGGGTGCAATGTGTTCTTAATGAATTTTTTGGTGGAACACCAAACTTAGCATCCAACATTCACCCCTTAATTATTTTGGTGTGCAACACCAAACTTAGATCTTTGCAATACTGAGAAATCTACTCAACTCTTTTATTAAATTAGCTATGAAGAGAAAATTACCTCAGGTTGGGTTGCCTCCCAACAAGCGCTTCTTTATTGTCACTAGCTTGACATCTTGTTCTTTGATCATGGAGGTTGAAAATCATAATTCCTCAGCTTTTCTCCTCTTACTGTGATCTTTCTTCCGGTCTTCTCTTTGATGATCTCTAGGTGTTCAAGTGAAAGGATCCGATTCACAGTATAGTACTCAGATAATTGTGGACACACCTTCATTGGTTGGGTGTTCATCATCACTTTATCCCCTGGTGAGAAGCCTTCAGTGGGGATTTTCTTGTTTTTCCACCCTTTTGGCCTCTTCTTCTTCTCTTCTTTCTCAAAAGATACCCCCTGCCTTGGTGGTTCCTTATCTGAGATGTTGAATTTCTCATCTGGAGGTTTTGGATCTAGTTCCTCCTTGATTTCTTTGGTCTGTTGCACCATCTCTACTTCTTTCAAGCATGGATTTGGAAGTCTTGGAGTTAACTCATTGAATGCCTCTTTCAAGCTTTGATCCCTGGCTTTATCCTCCATACAATCTTCTTCTTGAGTGGGCTCAAGCAGGGTTTTAAAAACATGGAATGCTAGGTGCTCATCATGCACTCTCAGCAACAATTCCCCTTTTTCAACATCTATCAATGCTCTGCCCGTAGCCAGGAAAGGCCTCCCCAGGATGATGGGAGTGTTAGGGTCTTCCTCCATATCCAGGATGACAAAATTAACTGGGAGAAGGAATTTTCCCACTTTTACCAGCACATTCTCTACAACTCCAAGTGCTTGTTGAATGGACTTGTCAGCCATTTGAAGAGTTATTTGAGTGGATTTCAGCTCAAAAATTTTAAGCTTCCTCATAAGAGATAGAGGCATCAAGTTTATACTTGCACCAAGGTCACAGAATGATTTCTCAATAGTTATGTTTCCTATGGTACAAGGTATATAAAACCTTCCAGGATCATCCTTCTTCTCTGGTAGACCCCTTTGGAGAATGGCACTACACTCCATTGTCATTTCAACAATCTGTCCTTCCTTCAAGGGTCTTTTCTTTGTTAGCACTTCTTTCATAAATTTGGCATATAATGGCATCTGTTCAAGTGCTTCTAAGAAAGGAATATTGATGCTGAGTGTCTTGAATATGTTCAGGAACTTTGAGTATTGCTTATCCTCGTTTTCTTTTTTGAATCTTTGAGGATATGGAAGTTTGGGGATATATGGCTTCATCCCTTCCTTCTTCTCTTGTAGTTGTGTTTCAGGGATGTCCTTATCTCTCTTTGAGCTTTTTGCATTCTCGGTCTTTCTATCCTCTTCACTTCTCCCTTCTGTCTCTTCTTGTGGAACTTGTTTGTTGTGTTTTTCCTGATTGATGGCTTCCTTCTCCCAAGTCTTCTCACTTCCCACTATGATTGCTTTGCACTCCTCCCACTTTGTAGCTTTTCCTTTGTCCCTTGGGTGGTTTTGAGTGGCACTAGGGGATGCATTTGGTTGCTTCTCACCCATCTCTGTAATTTGTTTAGCTACTTGTTCCATTTGCATCTCAAGATTTCTGACTGAAGCTTCTTGGTTTTTGCTTGTTATGGCTTGATCTTTTCTTGCTGCTTCTTGATCTTTTCTTGCTATTTCTTGATCTTGTCTAGCCATCTCTTGATTTTTCATGAGTTTTTCCATCATTATCTCTTGGTGCTTCATCATCTTTTCCATCAATATCTCCTAATTGGAGATTCTTTGAGTGTCTTGTGATGCTTGTGGCTGGTTGTGAGATGTTGAAGGTTGATGATAGGTATTTTGGTTAGTGGTTTGGTTATTGGGTGGATAGTAACTAGAATTTGGGTGGTTGTTTTGGGGTTTTCTATATGGATTGGGGTTAGTGTTTTGCTGATTGTGGTTTTGGTTGTTTCTTGAGTTATTTTGGTTTGAATTTCTTTGCCATGGTTGCTGGTTTTGAGTGTGGTTATCTCCCCATCTTATGTTTGGATGGTTCTTCCAGGATGGATTGTAGGTGTCACCATAGACTTCATTTTGCCCGGAGCTTTGGTTGTGCACATATTGAGGTTGTTCCTGCTGCTGATCTTCTTGGTTTTCTTCATTTTGTCCCCATTTGGTTGATGATTGGCTTGTGTTGACTGCTGCAACTTGGAGACTATCAATCCTCTTGGCCATTTGCTCAAATTGTTGTTGAATTTGTTGCTGCATCATTTTATTTTGAGCCAGAATTGAGTCCACTCCGTCCAACTCCATCACTTCTTTCCTTTGTGATGGTTGGCGTTGCCTTTAGTGAGCAAAGAAATACTGGTTGTTAGACACCATATCAATGAGATTTTGGGCTTCCTCTGCAGTTTTCATGAGTTACAAAGAGTCTCCTACTGAAAAATCCAAAGCCTCTTGATATTTCAATGTCAAGCCTTCATAGAAATTCTGCAATCTGTCCCATTCACTGAACATTCCAGGTGGGCACTTCCTGATTAGAGCTTTGTATCGTTCCCATGCCTCATACAAGGGTTCAGCATCCATTTGTGTGAATGTTTGTACTTCAGTCTTTAATCTAATAACTCTTTGAGGTGGGTAGAACTTGGCAAGGAACTTGGTTACTAGATCATCCCAATTGTTGATGCTAAATTAAACAAGAACAAGTAAATTGCATCAAACAATAAAAGAGAAAATTGAATTGCAGTGAAGTAGATCTTAAACAGAAGAGTAAAATGCTTTGAGAATTTAAAAACAGAGAAAGCAGTGCTTAATTTGCAGCAAAGTAAAAGAGGTTGAAGATCTCAGGGTGGAAGAGACTAGATAACAAGTCTAGATCTCAAATCTTTCCTTGATCCAACAAGAATAATTGCAAAAGAGGTGAAGAAGAGTAAATTGCAGAAGTAAATTAAAGATGAAGCAGTAAACAGAAAGTGAAATTCAATTATGCAGAGAAAGTAAACAAGAGATCTCAAGGTGAGATTGAAACATAAGTTCTTCAATTCTTCACCCAAGATTCAAAGCAAGAAAATAAAAGAGTGCTCAAGCAAGAACCAAGAAGAAGAGAGAGCAATTCTCCTTCCAAGTTCTCAAAAATCTAAATTCAAAAGTTCAGAGCTCAAAAATGAAAATGACAATAAAAAGGAGAATTCAAAGTAAAATCTCAAAGTGTCAAAAGGTCCTAATTACATCAAACTAACTCCTATTTATACACTTTCTATTCTTGTATTTTGGAATTTAGATGGGCTTTTGATTTGGTGAAGAAATGAATTAAGTTGGATTTTTAATTCAACTTTTAGCCCAAATGCACCTCCCAGGGGTAAGCTCAGTTGGAAAATCCAACTTAGCTTTCAAGCATGCTCCATCCATGTCAAATTGGTGCGCCCAGCCTTGTTTGGGTGTCAATTGGCTCTAGACCGTGTCATGATGCGCAAGGCTTCCTCCTTGGTGCGCCAAAATGCTTGTCACAGCCCCCTTGGTGTGCTTTGGCCGTGTCATAGTGTGGGGAAGGTTGGGGAGGTAGTGCTCAGTTGGAAAATCCAACTGAGCTTTCCATGTAGCACCTTGCTTTCAGCCTCAAGGTCCCAGGTTCAAATCCTGGTGGGAGCAAGTGGAGGAATTCTTTGAAGCTAATTTCCTTAGATGAGTGGGCACCCCCTCCTTATGTTTCAAGGAATTTCCAAGTTCGAAACTTGGCTCAAGCATTTAAGCTATTTCTTCTTAATTTTCCTTGCAAGCTTGGTGGCACTCCTTCCTTATGTTTCAAGGAATTCCCAAGTTCGAATCCTGAGAGAAGCATTTTAGCTATTTCTCTTGATTTTTCCTTGCAAGGAGTAGCGTGTGGTTCCAAGTTCGAATCCTAGAGGAAGCATTTTGGCTTATTTTTCATGATTTTCCTTATGCCTATCAATATAATGTAGCGCTCCATTAAGTAAAGCAATTGAGCGCCTTTGCCTCCATGGAGTAGCGCCTTTTTGTCATCCCTCAGGTGCAAGGTTCAAGTCTTGGTGGCTTCATTTATGGGATTTTTGCTTTGAATTAATTTTTGAGAGCCCCCGATAAAGTTCACTTAGTTAATTGAGCTTTATGCCATTTCCTTCCTTTCTTTAGTGCTCAGTTAACTATTTGAACTTAGCCTTGTACCTTGCCTTCCCCTTTCATTCCTTGTGAAGCTCAGTTTACTTTTCCAACTTAGCTTCCATTCTTCCTTGATTTTTGCCACGCTTTTCTTCTCTTGGCACGCTTGTTGCTTCCTTTGGGCACATTCCTTAGGCCACGCTTTTCTTATTTTCTTCTTTCTTCATCTACAAGCAATCAAAACAACCAATCAAAGTATCACTAAATTCACAAGGTTTATAAATCATTAAAATTCAATTAAATTTAGCTTAAACCTCATGATTTAACATCAATTACATGGTGGTTGATTGATTCAAAGAAGTCATGCATTTTTAATCCAAATTACTTTCTTAGAATGCAAGAAAGAGCATAAAACCTAATAAAAACAAAGAAAAAAAGCTAGTGAAACTAGGCTAAGATGACTTGTCATCAAACAATAGCTTGAAAACATATTATCCTAAATTTCTAATTGTTTGTATTTAACGGGATACGTGACATATAATCCCCTTATTTTTGGATAATTAGGATTCTTGTGGCATATAAACTGGAAATTGATCATCACCCTCTAATTGGAATTAATTGACCAAGGAATTGGCAGTTGATGAATTTTAGAGGAGACTAGGAA
>NC_029793.2:58636330-58653395 GCF_000816755.2 Arachis ipaensis | reverse complement strand
TTAATTTTTGAGAGCCCCCGATAAAGCTCACTTAGTTAACTGAGCTTTATGCCATTTCCTTGCTTTCTTTAGTGCTCAGTTAACTGTTTGAACTTAGCCTTGTACCTTGCCTTCCCCTTTCATTCCTTGTGAAGCTCAGTTTACTTTTCCAACTTAGCTTCCATTCTTCCTTGATTTTTGCCACGCTTTTCTTCTCTTGGCACGCTTGTTGCTTCCTTTGGGCACATTCCTTAGGCCACGCTTTTCTTATTTTCTTCTTTCTTCATCTACAAGCAATCAAAACAACCAATCAAAGTATCACTAAATTCACAAGGTTTATAAATCATTAAAATTCAATTAAATTTAGCTTAAACCTCATGATTTAACATCAATTACATGGTGGTTGATTGATTCAAAGAAGTCATGCATTTTTAATCCAAATTACTTTCTTAGAATGCAAGAAAGTGCATAAAACCTAATAAAAACAAAGAAAAAGGCTAGTGAAACTAGACTAAGATGACTAGTCATCACACAACAACCAGTAGAATAATAACCAAAATCCATATAGAAAACCCCAAAACACTTACCCCAACTCCAACCATTATCCATCCAATAACCAAACCACTAACCTAAACAACCATCATTCACCCTCACCAGCTCACAACCAACCATAAATTCCACAAGACTCTTAGAGAATCTCCCAGTTGGAGATGATGATGGAGAAAATGATGAAGCAGCAAGAACTTATAGCCAAGAACAATGAAGCTTCCATAAGAAATATAGAAAGGCAGATTGGACTGCTTTCTAAGCAAGTTGTAACTGAAAGACCATCAAGCTCACTCCCAAGTGATACAATTCCAAATTCGAAGGAAGAGTGCAAAGCTATACAGCTAAGGAGTGGAAAGATCTTGGTGAAAGATGAAGGAACAACCAAGAAGCCAAAGGAAAATGACAAGAAGCAAGCTAAAAAAGAGTAAACTAGTAATAAAGAAGTGACAGTAAGCAAGCAAACTTCAGAGAAGCTCAAAGAAAAGAAAGACCAGCCACAAATCTCAAGAAAAGGGAAGGAAGCAATGGAAGAACCAACCAAGGAACAAAGGCAGGGAGTGAACTTCACACCTCCATTGCCATATCCCCAAAGGTTCAACAAGGAGACTAAGGACCAACATTTCCCCAAATTCCTTGAAGTCTTCAAGAAATTGGAGATCAACATTCCCCTGGCTGAGGCATTAGAGCAGATGCCTCTATATACAAAATTCTTTAAGGAGCTCATTAACAAAAAGAGAAGTTGGCATGAGAAGGAGACCATATTGCTCACTGAGGAATGCAGTGCATTAATCCAGAAGGGGCTTCCCCCAAAACTTGAGGACCCTAGAAGCTTTTTCCTACTGTGCACCATTGGCAACCTAAATATCAATAAAGCAATGTGTGATTTAGGGGCGAGTATCAATCTAATGTCCTCTTCTTTGGTGAAAAAGTTGTGCATAGAAGAAGTGAAGGCAATACAAATGTCTCTAGAATTGGTGGACAAGTCAGTGATATGTCCGAGGGGTGTGATTGAAAACCTTCTAGTTAAGGTAGACAAATTCATATTCCCTGCAGATTTTGTGGTCTTAGACTCAGAGGAAGAGGGAGGTGATTCCATTATACTGGGAAGGCCATTCTTGGCCACATCAAGGGCCATTATAGATGTGGAGCAAGGAGAGCTGACCCTCAGAATGCACGATGAAAACGTCACCTTGAATGTCTTTCCAGAAACACAACACATTGATGAAATGAGAAACTGCATGAAGACTGATAAAGGGGACTTGCAATGGAAGAAGAAAACAAACAAGACAATCATTAATTACCTTTCAGAGCAAGAAACAAACAACACAGCAGGGCAAAAAGAGAATGAAACTATGCAGAGTGATGAAGGAAAGTAAGAAGAAATTGAAGTATTAGCTACTGAGAAAGAAAGTCCAAAGATGCAGTCCATTGCCAAAAAGGGGGAAGGATCCACACACAGAAAGAAGAAAAACAAGAAAAGGGTTAAAAAGGGGTGGAAGAACAAAAAGATCCCAACTGAGGGATTCCAAAAAGGGGATAAAGTGCAGTTAATCTACCAACAACTGGGGGCAAGCCAACAAGCTGATGACCACTACACTGTCAGCAAAATACTCTCACTAGAGCATGCTAAAATTGAGCATCAAGGCACTAAAAGGAAGATCACAGTGAGGGGAGACAAGCTGAGATACTACAGTCATCAACCACCCTAATGAGGGGCCAATGTCAAGCTAGTGACAATAAAAGAGCGCTTCATGGGAGGCAACCCATGATCTAAGATTTTTGCCTTGTTTTTGAATTCAATAATTGATGATCATTCTAGCATGAATTTGAATTCTCATTAACTTACCTGATAGCTACATACACTATTTTGGAGCATATGTTAGACATCTAAGTTTGGTGTGCCTGAAGGCACTCCAGATTAGCTTTTCAAGCTTTCTTAGACTATATGCTTAATCATTGTGATAAAGTATACGGCCAAATATTAAGTTTGGTGTCTACACATGCATTAATTTTCAGAAGAATTAAATTATGTTCATGAAATCAAAGTCAGGCATGAATGGATCATACATAGTTTTCATTTTAGTAAATAAAATGTGCTTTATGAATAATATACCAATTGTGATGGACTGTGTGCATTTTATATTGACTCCTTAGCAATGGACAAGTTTGGTGTTCACCAAATCTTGGTTCATTATCTAAGGAACACAATTGGTTCTTTATGAATAAAAAACATGATAAATAGTTTAAATGCCCATCACTACACCAATGTGCTATATTTTCTATCCTAAGACTCACCATTTTTGTTGATTTGGTTGAATAGAAAAAAAAGAAGATTGAGAAAAGGACAAGAAAAGGGAGGGTCACGGCTATGACAAGTCAAGTGAGAAGTGATCACATGTTCTTAGAGAAGCGTGCCCATTGGAAAACAAAATCTGCATGCATGCACCCTTGGACACCGAAATGCATGCAACCAATGAGGAGAAAATCCTTGTCAATCTTCAACAAAGAATGCAGACCGTCCATCTCATGAGCCTCCCATCATACTTAGTTCAATCTTCACCCTTCATGCTTGATGCATTTGCATCTTTGCTATATTAGCTAGTTAGTTTAAGTAGTTTTAGCTTAATTTCATTCACTTTCTTTGAAATAAACAAGCATTTGTGTGAGTTTTCTCTCCATGTATTCAGGAACCAAGAACTAGGTGTAATTTGGCCATATTTGCGCAAAGAATTCAAGGAGTTGACAAATGAATTAGCATGAATGAATCTCTTGAAAATTGTTGCATAGAATGGCAAAACTTTGAAGCAAATTCTTTGGTTAATGATAGGTAATGAAGCAAGAAGGTCAAGCCAGCAAGAATTAGAGCAAGAAAGATTGGGGACATAGCAAGCTTGGCAAGGAGGAAGAGACTTTGGAGTTGCCAACATGCATTATCACTTGAGTGTTTGGCAATAACGCCAAGTAGTCCTGGAAGGTGAATTTGAAGCCCCAAGTAAGTTACCAACTTGAATTTACAATGGCGTGTTTGAGGGCAACTCCAACAATCCAAAGCAAGCCAAGAAGAGCGGGTTGGCACGTTGCCAACTCCCCAAACTAATAGCGTGTTCCATAGCAACGCCAGGGAGCAAAAACCTGGAAGGAAGCAGCTCCCTAGCACGTTGCCAACGCCACCAACAAGGGTGTGTTTGGTGACAACGCCAGCAGCAAGAAGGCTTGGGTAGGAAGGGTGTGAAGCACATTGCCAACGCCAAATTCTGAAGGCGTGTTCCTTGGCAACGCAGCAAGCAACCTTGGGGAAAGGGAGATGAGGGGCGTGTTTAAAGACAACACAGGCAAACAATGCTGAATAGAAGACTTGGCCCAGGAAAGGGAGATGCACGTTGCCAACGCCAAGTTCTGAAGGCGTGTTCCTTGGCAACGTAGCAAGCAAAGCTTGGTGCCATAGGGAAGGCTCGAGCACGTTGTTGGGCTGGGAGAGCATGGGCGTGTTCCAAGGCAACGCCAAGCAAGGAAGCAGCCCTGGAGAAGCCAGCACGTTGCCAACTTGGAAGAAAGGGGGCGTGTTCAGCAACAACTCCAGCGAACTTGGCAACCTGACCTTGCCTCCTTCAAGGATGCATAACTTGAGATACAAAGCTCTAAAGGAGGTGATTTTAGTGGCATTGGAAAGTAGACATCAAGAGATTTCCAACCATATATTATAGTATGGGTTTAGCATTCATTTGAAGCTTCAAAACCTGGCTTCATTTGGAGCCTTAGAAAGGAGCACGTTGCCAACGTGGGTTCCATAGGCGTGTTCAATGGCAACGTGGGAAGCAATGTTTGGAGCTAGGAAAGAGCATCGAGCACGTTGCCAACTCAAGAAAGCATTGGCATGTTTGGAAACAATGCCAGGAAGCTTTGGATGGTGAAGAATGGAGGTAGCACGTTGCTAACTTGGAAATACAAGGGAGTGTTTGCCAAAAACGCTGGTGAGCTTGGCAGCTTGACCTTACCTCCTTCAATGGAGTATATCTTGAGATACAAAGCTCCAAATGAAGTGATTCCAATGACATTTGAAAGTAGACATCCAGATCGTTCCAACGATATATCATGGTATGGGTTTGACATTAGTTTGAAGCTTCAAAATCGGGCCTCATTTGGAACCTCAGAAACTAAACACGTTGGCAACTTGGAATCCAAGTTGGCAACGCCCTTGCTAAAATTTGGCTCCATGGGAGGCATAACCCACGTTCCCAACTTGGGGAAGGTGAAGGCATGTTTGCTAGCAACGCCTACGAAGCTTAGCAGCCTTAGAAGGTAACCCACGTTGCCAACTTGAGAATGTGAAGGCGTGTTTGTCAAAAACGCCGGCAACCCTGGCAGCCTGACCTTGTCATCTTCAATGGAGTATAACTTGAGCTAAAGAGATCCAATTGAGGTGCTTCCAGTTGCGTTGAAAAGCTGATATTCATAGCTTTCCAACCATGTATAATAGTTGATAGTGAAGCACAAAATTAAAGCTTAAACTAGGGGAAACTTTGGGCATCAAAACTGAAACCAAGAAGAAGAAGAGCCAAGTTGTTAGCAACAACTTGGGCTAGCAACGCCCATCTCTCCAAATAACTCCCAGCCCAAGAAATCCATGAGCACATTGCCAACGTGCATTTACATAGGCGTGTTGGCCAAAAACGTGGTGCTACAATTTCATTTAGAAGCTAGCTAATCCAACCTCAAGCAAGCAAAGCCCATAAATCTCAACCAATCAAGGCCACAAGAATCATCTAGAATAGTTAATTTTTATTTTGTTTGTAAGTTGTTTTTAATTTCATTTCAATTTGTAATTTAGGAATGCCTATATAAAGGCCATAGTTTCATAGAATTGAGGAGCTCTCTCTTAGATTTTTTTTAGACTTTTTATTTTTTTATTTTTAGGACACTTAGACTTTTTTTTGTTTTCGCTGCTTCTCAACCATCTTCTATTTTGTTTTCTTTTGGCAACTTTGAATTTCAGTTTTTAAGTTTCTTGCATTTTAAGTTTCAGTTATTTACTTTCATCTTCTTTCTCTCTTCTAGTTCTTTAAATTCCTTGCCATTTAAATTTTTGCAATTATGTTCAAAAATCACAAATCTCATGAAATCAAAACCATGTTTGCTTGACTAAATCTACCATTTAACTAAAGTTGCTTAATCTACCAATCTCCGTGGGATCGACCTCACTCTTAGTGAGTTTTATTACTTGATACGACCCGGTATACTTGCCGGTAATTACGTGAAATTCATTTTTCGCGTATCAAGTTTTTGGGGCCGTTGCCGGGGATTGAATTAGATTGACAATGATTAAGTGAAGAGAAGATCTAGATCTAGCACTTTTTATTTTTTTCTTTAACTTTTAACTAACACACTAACTGTTTGAATTTTTGCTTAAGCCAACTAACATTTCACTTCAGCCATGGATTGAAGTGCTATTGCCTTTCTGGTGTTTTGTGATTCTTATGCTTTGGTTGCATGTCAGGTACAAGGAGAATTATACCCACTTTTTGTGAACAAGATGAAAGAAGCCTCAGAAGATTAAGAAGAGCTGAAAGAGGGAAAAACATTGTTGGAGAAGAGGAGTCAGAAGAAGAATTCCAAGATATGGAAGAACACTTAACAAATCCACTAAATCCACCAGAAGGAGTAGCCAATAACAATAACAACCCACCTCAAAGGAGAGTTTTAGCTTCATACACTCTCCCAAATCCAAGACACTGTGGGAGCAGTATACTTGCTCCCAATGTTCATGCAAACAACTTTGAATTGAAGCCTCAACTCATCACCCTCGTGCAAAACAGTTGCTCCTATGGAGGAGGCCCCCTTGAGGACCCAAATCAACACTTATCTGTCTTCCTAAGAATTTGTGAAACTGTCAAGACAAATGGTGTGCATCCAGATGTTTACAAGCTGCTATTATTCCCATTCTCTTTGAGGGACAAGGCATTTCAATGGCTGGAGACATTTCCCAAAGAAAGTATCAACACTTGGGATGATCTAGTGAATAAATTCCTATCCAAGTTCTACTCGCCTCAGAGGATCATCAGGTTGAAAACGGAGGTGCAAACCTTCACTCAAATGGATGGGGAATCATTGTATGAGGCATGGGAAAGATACAAAGCCCTGATTAGAAAATGTCCACCTGAGATGTTCAGTGAATGGGATAAACTTCAAAATTTCTATGAAGGGTTGACTGAAAAATCTCAAGAGTCTTTGGATTACTCTGCAGGAGGCTCGCTACAATTAATGAATACAGCCGAAGAAGCTCAGAATCTCATAGACATGGTGACAAATAACCAATACTTCTTTGCTCATCAGAGGCAATGCCAACCTATTCAAAAGAAGGGTGTATTGGAACTAGAAGGAGTGGACACAATCTTGGCACAAAACAAGTTGATGCACCAGCAACTCCAGCAACAAATGAAAATGATGGCTAAGAGAATAGATGGTCTCCAACTAGCTTCAGTGAGCACAACAAATCAAGCTTCAATTGAATGGGGTCAAAATGAAGCAAGCAATGTTGAGCAGCAACAAGAACAGATTCAATATATGCAAAATGCCTCAAATTCTTCTCAAAATGACTTCCATGGTGACACATACAACTCATCTTGGAGGAATCACCCCAACCTGAGATGGGGTGATAATCAAAACCATTGGCAAAAGAACAACAACTCCAACCATTCCCGCAACCCACACAGCCAAAATCACTCATTTAGTAACACTAACCAATACAAAAACTCACAAAACACATATCATCCACCTCATAATAACTCACAAACTCACCAAAATAATTTTTCCACACTTCCATTCAACTCACAAAATAACCACCTCAATGCTCCAAACAACCTCCACCAGCAACCATCACCTCCCGTGCAACCACATCCAGACTCTCAGAGGATCTCTAACTTAGAGATGTTGATGGAAAAACTCATCAAGACTCAAGAGATGGCAAGACAAGATCAAGCCCTGACACTCAAAAACCAAGATGCATCTATGAAAAATCTTGAGAGGCAGATAGGACAAATGGCTAAACAAATCACTGAGATAGGTGAGAAGCGAGCACTCCCTAGTACCACTGAAGATAACACAAGGGACACAGGAAAAGCCATAAAGTGGGAGGAGTGTAAAGCAATCACTCTAAGAAGTGGGAAGAAAGTGGAGACAGAAGCCATTACTCAGGAAGAGCACAACAAAGAAGGCTTAAAAGAAGAGGTGAAGGAACAAAAGCAGGAGCAAGAAACCTCCACACAAAGTGGGAAGTTAGCTAAGAATGAGGCAATGAAAGCATACCAACCAATGCTCCCATACCCTCAAAGGCTCAAGGGAGAGAACAAAGAGAAGCAATACTCCAAATTCTTGGAGATATTCAAGACACTGCACATCAGCATCCCCTTCATAGAAGCACTTGAACAAATGCCATTGTATGCAAAGTTCATGAAGGAATTGTTGACAAGGAAAAGATCCTTGAAGGAGGGACAAATGGTTGTGATGACCAGGGAGTGTAGTGCCATCATCCAAAAAGGGTTGCCAAGAAAGAGGAAGGACCCAGGGAGCTTTCATATCCCCTGCACCATAGGCAACATGATGATTGAGAGAGCATTTTGTGACCTTGGTGCAAGCATAAATCTGATGCCTCTATCTTTGATGAGGAAGCTTCAGATTCATGAATTGAAACCCACAAAAATAGCCCTTCAAATGGCGGACAAATCCATTCAGCAAGCACTTGGGGTTGTGGAGAATGTATTGGTGAAGGTGGACAAATTTTTCCTCCCAGCTGACTTCGTCATTCTAGACATAGAGGAAGATGACAACACTCCCATCATCCTAGGAAGACCTTTCTTAGCTACTGCCAGGGCATTGATAGATGTTGAAAAAGGAGAATTGATGCTAAGGGTGCATGAAGAGCATATAGTATTCCATGTCTTCAAGAATTTGCAAGATTCCACCCAAGAGGAAGAGTGTATGAAGATTGATTCCATAGACCCAAACATAAGAGAGGCACCTGGTGAAATGCTTCCAATGCACCTAAACTCATGCTGGAAAAGAAAGGAAGAGGTAGAAGTGTTGCAACAACCTCAAAGAATAGAGGAGAAGCTACAATCAAAGCATGCATTTGAGATTCTCAGCAAGGACATTCTAAAAATTGAGGCTCCAAAACCTGAACTACCTCCTGAAAAAGAAAAGAGCCCCAAGAAGAAAGTGCCAAGAGGATGGAGAAACAAGAAAATCCCACGGAAGATTTCTCACCAGGGGATAAAGTGATACTAACTTACCAACCAATGGAAACATCTCCACACTTTTCTGGATATTACACACAGTGAATAAAATTCTCTCACTTGAACATGTGGAAATCATCAAAAAGGATACTGGAAGGAAGCTCACGGTAAGAGGGGAAGGATTAAGGCACTATGATCATCATCCTCCCTAAAGAGGGACAACCGTCAAGCTAATGACGATAAAAGAGCACTTGTTGGGAGGTAACCCAACCTTAGGTAACTATTTTTTATACTCTTCTCAGAATAAATGGTTAGTTCAACTTCTATGTATTGCAAGGAATTAAGTTTGGTGTTCCACACCAATGTGATTGTATCAACAAAGAAAAAAATTAAGGGTGAATGCATGGTACTAAGTTTGGTGTTCCACCAACATTCATGAAAAACAAAGTAACCCTTGAGACAATTATGAATAATCACAAATCCCAAACAATCATAGAAATTGACTATGCCTGTAATTTCATTTGTTTACTTTTTAGTCATGCATTTTATTTACTCATAGACTTAAAGCACATGATGTAGTATGCATGCATGAAAGAAGCATTCTGTGTTAGCATATAGAAGTAGGCAAGGAACTAAGTTTGGTGTTCCCACACCAACTTAAGGTCAAGAACTCACAAGCATACCTGCATGCTAACCATTTTTCAAGTGCTTAGGGACAAGCAACTTTCAAAGTTCATTGTAGGCAGTCACTTCAATCTTGGGAAGGATTAAGCATCATCAACCAAAGAGACAAAGAGGGATGTAAAGACCAACAATGATGATGATAAGGAGTAAAGCAAGTGAACTCAAAAAGGTTATATTGTTAAGTGATTGTCTTTTATTTAAAAATGTTATGATTGAAAGCAATATTGCACCCCTGCTTGTCTGCTTAGCATAATCTCTTTAAAAGTTCAATAACTAAGATGCTAAATACATCATAGCACCATACACTTGAAAATCTGCTTATACTCAAGATCCGTAAATTGCAAACAGAGAACAGTTCTTTGAAAAGAATGATTGAGGAGTCAAAAATTTGTTTTGAGGCAAGCGAAAGATTAAGAGAAGTGGTGGTTCTAATTGTATGATTGTGTATTGAGGTTGCATGTTTGTGAAAACCTGCATGGGAGCTCATAGGCAGGAAATAGAGTTCAAAGAAGTATTGTGGAGATTCTCAAATATCTTTTGATCCAAGAAGCAGCAAAAAAAAAAGAACATGGCAAAAGGCTCTGAGCATCAATTACTAGGAAGAAAAAGAAAGAAATAAGAACTCAAAGAGTTATTATCCTAGTTAAATGCTTGTGGTAGAATTGTGTCAAAGAGAGAGGCTTGAGCAAGTAAATCCTAAGGGGTGCTTCAACACCTAATACCTTAAAACCAACTGGTTTGGGAGTATTGATTGAAAGCTTATCTAAAGAGCCGCTTTGAGACATGACACTTAGAGTCAAGGCTAAGACACAAAAACTATAAGACTGCTTCAAGGTGATTACCTATAGAGAGATTTCCATGATATCATTTGAATGAAAGTCCTAAGATCTAAGACTTCCAAAATGTAGGGACTAATAAGCACTGGAATCCTTGCATGAGCATATAATTCAGAGTTCACCTCACTATCACTTAATCACTTCACTCACCAAGGCATTATAAGCTATCCCTCAACTTGTTCCAATTAAAAGAAACCTTTGTGCATAGTTCTTTTCTTGCTTGAGGACAAGCAAGGTTTAAGTTTGGTGTTGTGATGCATTTGCATCTTTGCTATATTAGCTAGTTAGTTTAAGTAGTTTTAGCTTAATTTCATTCACTTTATTTGAAATAAACAAGCATTTGTGTGAGTTTTCTCTCCATGCATTCATGAACCAAGAACTAGGTGTAATTTGGCCATATTTGCGCAAAGAATTCAAGGAGTTGACAAATGAATTAGCATGAATGAATCTCTTGAAAATTGTTGCATAGAATGGCAAAAATTTGAAGCAAATTCTTTGGTTAATGATAGGTAATGAAGCAAGAAGGTCAAGCCAGCAAGAATTAGAGCAAGAAAGATTGGGGACATAGCAAGCTTGGCAAGGAGGAAGAGACTTGGGAGTTGCCAACGTGCATTATCACTTGAGTGTTTGGCAATAACACCAAGTAGTCCTGGAAGGTGAATTTGAATCCCCAAGCAAGTTACCAACTTGAATTTACAATGGCGTGTTTGAGGGCAACTCCAACAATCCAAAGCAAGCCAAGAAGAGCGGGTTGGCACGTTGCCAACTCCCCAAACTAATAGCGTGTTCCATAGCAACGCCAGGGAGCAAAAATCTGGAAGGAAGCAGCTCCCTAACACGTTGCCAACGCCACCAACAAGGGAGTGTTTGGTGACAACGCCAGCAGCAAGAAGGCTTGGGTAGGAAGGGTGTGAAGCACGTTGCCAACGCCAAATTCTGAAGGCGTGTTCCTTGGCAACGCAACAAGCAACCTTGGGGAGCTAGTCCAAAGCCTCGAGCACATTGCCAGCCTAGAGATGAGGGGCGTGTTTGAAGACAACGCAGGCAAACAACGCTGAATAGAAGACTTGGCCCAGGAAAGGGAGATGCACGTTGCCAACGCCAAGTTCTGAAGGCGTGTTCCTTGGCAACGTAGCAAGCAAAGCTTGGTGCCATAGGGAAGGCTCGAGCACGTTGTTGGGCTGGGAGAGTATGGGCGTGTTCCAAGGCAACGCCAAGCAAGGAAGCAGCCCTGGAAAAGCCAGCACGTTGCCAACTTGGAAGAAAGGGGGCGTGTTCAGCAACAACTCCAGCGAACTTGGCAGCCTGACCTTGCCTCCTTCAAGGATGCATAACTTGAGCTAAAAAGCTCTAAAGGAGGTGATTTCAGTGGCATTGGAAAGTAGACATCAAGATATTTCCAACCATATATCATAGTATGGGGTTAGCATTTATTTGAAGCTTCAAAAGCTGGCTTCATTTAGAGCCTCAGAAAGGAGCACGTTGCCAACGTGGGTTCTATAGGCGTGTTCAATGGCAACGTGGGAAGCAATGTTTGGAGCTAGGAAAGAGCATCGAGCACATTGCCAACTCAAGAAAGCATTGGCATGTTTGGAAACAACGCCAGGAAGCTTTGGATGGTGAAGAATGGAGGTAGCACATTGCTAACTTGGAAATACAAGGGAGTGTTTGCCAAAAACGCTGGTGAGCTTGGCAGCTTGACCTTACCTTCTTCAATGGAGTATATCTTGAGATACAAAGCTCCAAATGAGGTGATTCCAACGGCATTTGAAAGTAAACATCCAAAGCTTTCCAACGATATATCATGGTATGGGTTTGACATTAGTTCGAAGCTTCAAAATTGGGCCTCATTTGGAACCTCAGAAACTAAACACGTTGGCAACTTGGAATCCAAGTTGGCAACGCCCTTGCTAAAATTTGGCTCCATGGGAGGCATAACCCACGTTGCCAACTTGGGGAAGGTGAAGGCGTGTTTGCTAGCAACGCCTGCGAAGCTTAGCAGCCTTAGAAGGTAACCCACGTTGCCAACATGAGAATGTGAAGGCGTGTTTGTCAAAAACGCCGGCAACCCTGGCAGCCTGACCTTGTCATCTTCAATAGAGCATAACTTGAGCTACAGAGATCTAATCGAGGTGCTTCTAGTTGCGTTGGAAAGCTGATATTCAGAGATTTCTAACCATGTATAATAGTTGATAGTGAAGCACAAAATTAAAGCTTAAACCAGGGGCAACTTTGGGCATCAAAACTGAAACCAAGAAGAAGAAGAGCCAAGTTGTTAGCAACAACTTGGGCTAGCAACGCCCATCTCTCCAAATAACTCCCAGCCCAAGAAATCCATGAGCACGTTGCCAACGTGCATTTACATAGGTGTGTTGGCCAAAAACGTGGTGCTACAATTTCATTTAGAAGCTAGCTAATCCAACCTCAAGCAAGCAAAGCCCATAAATCTCAACCAATCAAGGCCACAAGAATCATCTAGAATAGTTAATTTTTATTTTGTTTGTAAGTTGTTTTTAATTTCATTTCAATTTGTAATTTAGGAATGCCTATATAAAGGCCATAGTTTCATAGAATTGAGGAGCTCTCTCTTAGATTTTTTTTAGACTTTTTATTTTTTTTATTTTTTGGACACTTAGACTTTTTTTTGTTTTCGCTACTTCTCAACCATCTTCTATTTTGTTTTCTTTTGGCAACTTTGAATTTCAGTTTTCAAGAACTTCTTCTCCATTCTTCATCACTCTTTTCTACTCAATTTTAATGTTTACTTTTGCATTTGTTGTTGAATTTAGAGCTATGATTCACTAAACCCCACTTTCATTAGGGGGAAGAGCTCTGTATGTTTGAATGAATTGATAACTCTTCTCCTCCTTCTTAATTCAAGTGGTTAATCCAAGAGGAAACTCTTGTTCTTCAAAGATTTAATCACCATCGAGAGAGGGATTAATCTATATGAATTATGTGGTGAATTTGAGAAAGGAGTCACATAATTCAGTTTAGAGTTTATCCTTTCATGATTTCCTTAATCAATACACTTTGGTTGGTATGTGAGATGT
Organism: Arachis ipaensis; assembly: GCF_000816755.2. Classification (NCBI taxonomy): domain Eukaryota; kingdom Viridiplantae; phylum Streptophyta; class Magnoliopsida; order Fabales; family Fabaceae; genus Arachis; species Arachis ipaensis. The sequence continues at coordinate 58,640,066 of NC_029793.2, read as the reverse complement.
AACCTCCCTTAGTTGAGATTCTGGAAGTTGTGTGGCTTGGATTAGGAATTGAAATTCATCTCTTCTCATGAACAATTAGATCACAAGAGTGGCAATTGGTTGTGTTGAGAGAAATTGAGTTCCCAAGAGATTGGGACTCAATTACCCACAAGTTGCCATGGATCTATACCCATGATTGAGAAGGAATTAATCAACATCAATTCAGGAGAATTTGCATCTCTGATCCCTAATGATCCTCCCTATCATCAATTCTCATTTCTTTTGCTCTTTAGTTGTTTGAATACCCATTACCCAATTCTCTTCTACATTCTTGCAATTCATTATTATTGCCATTTACATTTTGTTTCTATATTTCTTGCTATTTACTCTATGCTCTTTAAAATTCTACAATCTTTACTTTCTTGCAATTTATCTTTAATGTCATTTAAGTTTCTTGCATTTTAAGTTTCAGTTATTTACTTTCATCTTCTTTCTCTCTTCTAGTTCTTTAAATTCCTTGCCATTTAAATTTTTGCAATTATGTTCAAAAATCACAAATCTCATGAAATCAAAACCATGTTTGCTTGACTAAATCTACCATTTAACTAAAGTTGCTTAATCTACCAATCTCCGTGGGATCGACCTCACTCTTAGTGAGTTTTATTATTTGATACGACCCGATATACTTGCCGGTAATTACGTGAAATTCATTTTTTGCGTATCAATGCTCTCAACCGAAATACCTCTTCAAGTGTGTTTTTGCCCAAAGCTTTAATGTCTTGCCTATAAATAGGTTGAGATACTTCATATGCTACACATTCATACAAGCCTCCCTTACAATTCTAAACCATTGCTTCACTTTTCATTTGGCCAAAAACATGCTCAACAACTCCCTTCCCCAAACAGCAAATCATTTTCCCTTCCTCTCACTACAAAACCGTGCCTCAACCAAACACTAAGTTACCCTTGCTTCTTCCTTCTATTTGAATCTATGGCCTCATCAAGTTCAAGGAGAAGATAGGGTAAGGAACCAATGATGACCGAACCCCCATCCTATGATACAAGGAAATTTAGATCTCAGTTTCATGAAGGAAGATATCATAGGCTCATAAAAACAAAGCAGATCATTCATGAGATGGGCCTCGAGCTGAGGGAAGGGGAGTACCCCATCATGAAGCAAATCACTAAGGAAATAAGGTGGGAACTTCTATGCGACCCTCTCATCAACATTAGTGCAGTCATGATCAGGGAATTTTACGCAAATGCTGTGAAAGAGAGCGAAGACAGCATCCCTTACAAGAGTTATGTCAGAGGTGTTGAAGTAGATTTTAGTCCATCATCAATTACAAGGGCTCTGAAGTTGAGAACCATAACTTATGAAGAGCCTAGCTATGAGACTAGACTGCAGGGAAAGAATGACCCCGATGAGATCTTACAGGGGATATATTTGGAAGGCACAGACTAGGAAAGAGATTCAAAGGGAGTTCCAACCTACTGAAAAGAATGGATCTCACACCTGCAGCCAAGGGGTGGTATGAGATAGTAAAAAGATCTATCCTTCCTATTGGAAACACCTCAGTTGTCATAGTCAAGCGTGCACTCTTGGTACACTGTATCCTACATGGAGGAGAAATCAACCTAGCGCAACTCATAGCCAACAGTATTCAAGAGATGGCTGAAAGCACAAATAAATCAAATAGGCTTGGTCATCCAAGCACCATTCTACTATGCAACAGAGCTGGAGTGATCTTTGAAGATGAGGACATAGAGAAAGTAAAAAAGGAAAAGGAAATCACAAAGAGAAGCATGGAAGGCATTACTGAAGATGATGATCAAGAAAAAAGACCCCAAAGCAGAAGAAGATCACAAGTGGAGGAAGAGCAAGCTCATGGTGCCATAGACATGAGTCATTTGCAAAGAGCTCTTGAGGAAATATCACAACAAAATATGAGAGCACAAGAGCATTATTCAAGGCAACAAGAGCTACATTCGCAATAACAAGAGCAATATCTAGAGCACCGGGAGCAATATTTAAAGGATAGAGAGCAAAATGAAGCTTGGCAGTGCAGAATGGAGGAGAGACAAGAGAGTTGGCAGCAACAAATGATGGCTCAACAACAAGAATTCCAAACAAAGGTTCTTGAGGGGCAAAGAGAACAATCAACAAGTCTTCAAGAGTCATATGACAAAATGTATTTGAGTCAAGCTAAGTATGGGGAATATACTCACAACTTGTATCAGTGGAAGAATATACATCATACTATTGGAGAGAATAGGAACGTAGATAGAATAGAGTATGATGAAGACACTCAAGCAAAGTTGGATTATCTAACCCATTGCATGCCAGCATTGGAACCACAAATTAAGCCATACGAGCAATGCCAGGAGTTAGTGAACCGTCAAAGAGCAAGAACTCAGAAGAATTCAGACCGTATGTGGTCTAGATTAGAGGAGACTGGACTCATAGGTCTGACAGACTCTGCCTGGGACAGGAGGTGCCCTGGTGAAAAAGCTCAGGACTATTCCAAGCTCTGGAAGAGAAATAAGAAGAAGGGAGAATCAAGCAAAAACCAAGAACATAACAACTAGAAGGTGGTGAAGTTCTTTCATAATTTCAAATTAAATAAGGAAGATGTAAACATGATATGCCTCCAATTGCTCTTTGTTCTGCAATTTTTATGTTTTGAGTAATTAGCTTGAAAGTGATCTGCATAATTTTGTCATCCTTCATTTGCTTGAATTTTGTTTTGTCTCCTTGCTGTTTGAATGAAAGAGGGATATTTGATTTAGAAAAGTGAATGTTCAATGTTGCAGAAGTTAGGATGGAAGTCAGTGGTGGTATTTGTTTGATCCAATTGTTAGCTCATAAAATAAATGCTGCATAATGACATGATCCTTGAAGAATGAACTAGCTTGCTGCTATAATCTTTCAATTAATGAAAGTCCCTTGAGAATGAATCAAAACAAAAAGAAAAAGAAAAAGAAGAGCCAAGAATTGGCAAAGAAACAAACAATAAGGCTAGACACCAATAGCTTGGACCCTAGGACACATGCCTGTGGTGTTTTTGTACTAGGATATGCTTGGACAAGTAGGTTCTGAGGAGTATCTTGAAACTTGACCACTTAGATCAACTAATTTGGGATTGCCAACTGAAAGTCCACAATAAAGAGCAACCTAGCTACAAAACACTTAGTTATCCAAAGAGATGTTGGGCATCAATGATCCTAGGAAGAAAAATGTGAGCCATGTGTCTGTGGTAAATAAATGTTGAGCAAAATTAAGCCAAAAGACTGCTGCAACATTTGCCACCAAGCCTTCAATAAGTAATAAGCTCTCCAAGCAAAATAAAGAAGGAAAAGCTAGCAAGGGATTAAGCAAAAGGTAAAGCATTGTAGCAGCAACCTTAGTGAACCTTTGAGGAAACATATCTTATGTAACAGCAAGTAATAAATGAGCTACCATTGTCTGCATAAAACCCCATGAACCAAGTTCAACTATCTACTAAATAAGAACATACATACTTCTCTGTTTCATTTCATTTTCTCTTATGATTAGTGCTTGCTTGGGGACAAGCAAGTTTTAAGTTTGGTGTTGTGATAACAAGTCATCATATGCTAGCTTTGCAAGCATTTTATTTTTTGAAAATATTTTTTTATTTTTTTCACCGGATAATGCCACACCCGGACAGTTGACATTTTTTTGCTGCACTTGTTCACAAATTAAGAATAAATTAATTTAAAAATTTAAATTTTTCTA
>NC_029793.2:58632583-58636237 GCF_000816755.2 Arachis ipaensis | reverse complement strand
TGACCTTCATGTTCATCTTTCTCCTTTTTGATGATGTTCATCCTTCCAAAAGCTTGTATGGACCTCTGCAATGATATTGAAAGTTGCTTGTTCCCCAAGCACTTGAAAAATGGTTAGTATGCATGATTTATTTGTGGGCCCTTGAACTTACTTTGGTGTGGGAACACCAAACTTAGTACCTTGCCAATGGTTCTCATGCATCGAATTAACCATGTGTGAAACTCTTTTTCTTTTTTTTTTCTTTTTCAAAAGCAATAAAATTGAAAACTAGGAAACAGCAGAATAGTTAACTAGTTCATCCAACATGCTTGAAGCCAGCATTATGCAGAAAGTGAGAATGTATTTTATGATGGGATTTTGGTGGAACACCAAACTTAGAATCCTTCATTCTCCCTTAGATTGTTTTGGTGTGCAACACCAAACTTAGCTTCTTGCAATATAGATAAAACTAATTAACCTTTTTATTGAAATAGATATGAAAAGATAGTTACCTCCGGTTGGGTTGCCTCCCAACAAGCGCTCTTTTATTGTCACTAGCTTGACATCCTTCACTCTGTGCTCATGGAAGTTGAGGCTTCTGTTGCCTTAGGTTTCCTCCTCTTGCTATGGGCTTCCTTCCCTCTGTTTCCCTTTCCATAGCCTTCTTACTTTCCTCCATGACTCCCTTCTCTTTCAACACAGTATCCTTTTCATGGCTCTTTGGGTTCATAGTCCCCTTCTTCTCACCCAATTCAGCAAGGTTTTGAACCAGTTGTTCCATCTGCCTTTCAAGTCTTCTGAGTGAGGCCTCTTAGTTCTTGCTTATCATCTCTTGATGTTTCTTTATGTCTTCCTGCTCTATTGCCATCATTTCTTGAATTTTTATGAACATCTCCATCAGCATTTCTAGAATATAGATTCTTTGAAAGGTTGGAAGTGGTTGTGGCTGTGTCAATTGTGGTGGTCGATGAAGGTCATTTTGGGCGAATGGTGAGGTAGGACGGGGTTGGAAGTGTGTGTGATTGTTGTTGTGGGGGTGTGTTTTTTGTTGATTTTTGAAGCTGGGATTGTTGCAGTTGAAGTCCCTTGGTCTTTGGTTTTGGTTCTCAACCCCCCTCCCATTAGAATGAGTTCTCCAAGGTGGATTGTACACATCATTTTGAGGTCTGTATTGGAGCATGCTAGAGTGATTGCTTGGAGATTGTAGTTGCTCATGGTTAATGACCCCAAAACTGTGTTCAGCTTGATTACACCCATATGAGCTTTGAGTCAGGTTGTATGTATGTATTACAGCATGTCTCAACTCAGTGATTTTTCTGGCCATCATGTCTAGTTGTTGTAGAGTCTGCTGATGCATCTGCTTGTTTTGGCTTATGACTGCACGAGCACCTTCAATTTCTTTCTCTTGTGTGAATGGATGTACTTCTGCCTCTGGCTTAACAACTCTCTGTGATGGGTTTAACTTGACTAAGAGTTCACTCATCAGTTCTTCCCATCCGATAATGTTTCCTTGTGGAAAAGCTTCAAACCATTGGGCAACATCATTCATGGCTATGGATAGTTGCTTCGAACTATGGGTTACATTATCATCCAAGGTGGGGATATTACTCTCATGATTGCTAGAATTTGTTGAGTTCCCCTCCATGATCTGCACAGTTGATGAGATATTTTTGGAGGAAAAATAAATCTCTCCCAAAACACCCAAATCTAACCGGCAAGTGCACCGGGTCGCATCAAGTAATAATAACTCACGGGAGTGAGGTCGATCCCACAGGGATTGAAGGATTGAGCAATTTTAGTTTAGTGGTTGATTTAGTCAAGCGAATCAAGATTTGGTTGATGGTTTTGTGACTTGCAGAATTAAATTGCATTGAAGTAAAGAGAACAAGAAATAAATTGCTGAAACTTAAAGAACAAGAAATTAAATGGCAAAAACTTAAAGGGCAAGAAATGTAAATTGCAGAATCTTAAAGTGCAAGGAATGTAAATTGCTTGAAATGTAAAGGGGATTGGGATGTGGATTTGCAGAAATTAAATAAGGAAAAACTAAATTGCATCAAACAGAAGAGGGAAAGGGAATTGGGATTGAACCGGATGTGAAGCAGAAAAGTAAATGAACATATAAAGCAGTAAACAGAGAAGTGAAATGGGAAATTCAGATCTCAGGACCCAGAGACTAGAAAACCAAGTCTAGATCTCAATGCCTTCATAGATCCAACAAGAACAATTGCAAGGGAATTGTAAATTGCAAAGAGAATAGATGAAGAGCAATGAACCGGAAATGAAATTCAATTAATAGTAAAGAAACAGAGAGATCCAAGATAGAGATTGAAACAGAATTACTTCAATTCTCCAATCCAAGATCCAAGACAAAAGTAAAATGAAATTGAAAGCAATGAAAACAAGAAATTAAAGTTCACTCAAGTTCAAAAGCTCTCTGAAAACTATTATGAAAATTCTAAAAGGAAAGCTCCCTGAAGAACTTGAATTCTATCCTATTTATACACTTTCAAAAATGATCTTCAAGCCTTGAGTTGGGCCTTTGCTCTTGGTGGAATTGGGTTGAAAGAGGCCTTGGTTGATTGCTCTTGAAGTTTGGAGAAGAACCGAAGTGAACCAATTGAACCGGTTTTGAGGTTAGCAAAAGTTGGACCAAAAGTTTTAACTTTGGCTCCAACTTTTCATATCAGTTGGCACATTTTTCTGGTTTGGACGTTGGTGCCAACGTTAGGGGTCTAACTTTGACCCTAACGTTGGCCTTCCCTTGGTGCTAGTGGCGCCAACGTTAGCCTCCAAGTTAGGGGGCTAACGTTGGCGCAAATGTTGGCCCTTCTCCCTTATGTTTTCATGTGCCAACGTTAGCCTCCAAGTTAGGGGGCTAACGTTGGCGCAAACGTTGGCCCTTCTCCCTTATGTCTTCATGTGCCAACGTTAGCCTCCAAGTTAGGGGGCTAACGTTGGCGCAAACGTTGGCTAGCCAGGGAGGAATTCATATGCCAACGTTAGCCTCCAAGTTAGGGGGCTAACGTTGGCGCAAACGTGGGATGGCCAGGGAGGAAATTTCAAGTTCCAACGTTAGCCTCCAAGTTAGGGGGCTAACGTTGGGGCTAACTTCTTGCTTCCTGGTTCAATTTCACTTATTCCATTGTCCTCTCTTCACTCCTAGCCATTCCTCTTTGCTTCAACCTTTCTCCAAGCTTTCTTCACCTATCATTAATCAACCAAACTCATCAAAGCTATGCTCAAAATCATGAGATATTCAATCTTTCATAATATGCAACAAATATAGCATAAAACCTCATGAAATGGCATAAATTCATATATGGTTGGTTCAATCAAGGGAAACATGAAAATCTACTCAATTAGCTTGCTTGTAGCTCAAGAAAGTGCATAATACTAATGAAAACAAAAGAAAAAGACTAGCTAAAATAGGCTAGGATGACTTGTCATCACCACGCTTTAAAAGCATGCTGAAATCTCTCAATGGCTACGCTTTATAAGCGTGGCAGAAAAAACATGGCTAAATATCGCATCAACTGCCACTCTCATGAAAGCGTGGCCATTGACCCTTTTGGCCACGCTTTTAAAGCGTAGCAAAAAATAAGCGTGGCCATAGGCCTTTTTTCTTGTAGTGATTGCTTTCTTTTACTTTCATGCAATTTACATTTCCTGCTG
>NC_029793.2:58631608-58632318 GCF_000816755.2 Arachis ipaensis | reverse complement strand
ATTATACAATCACACACATACCACCACTTACTTTTATTCTACTTCTATCTAACAGAGACCATTTCACTTCACATTCAAACTTTTTCTTTTATTGAATTTAAAGATGCAGGGGACAACACATGCTTCTTGTCAAGTGAAAATAAACACACAAGCACACACATAAACTAGCCTACTTATTTTGAAAGAAACAAACACAATGCAAAGACTTATAATTAAAGAGGACTATTTAGAAATGCAAAGACAACTTAGAACAGATAGATTTTGTAGTGATGAATAAGGAGCAAGTCCACCTTTCATTTGTCATGCCTCTTCTTTCTCCTTTCATACACTTGGCTGCTAGTGTTCCCACCATCCTTGTTTGGTGGCTGTTGATCTTGCCAAAAGCCAGCCTTATTCATAGCCTCCTCCACTCTATCTTCGAGTCTCATAGCCCTGTTCACTTCTACCTCACTTCTCATTTTGAAGAATTCATCAAAAGTTGGGAATGCCGGATCCATGTTGTGCAAATGTTCTCCAATATAGTTTAGTTTGATTTGGCTATTGACATTGTAATCGGCTTGCACTTCATACCTTGCTTCTTGGAGTGTTGTGAACTCCTTGAAAGCCTTCAAACTTTCAGCTTGCATTTATTCCAACTTCCCAAAAGATTCATGAGATTGAAAGGCATGTTCTTCTTGCATTGCAAGAAATCTTGACTCGAATTCATTTTG
>NC_029793.2:58621102-58621608 GCF_000816755.2 Arachis ipaensis | reverse complement strand
GGTTTATGGGGAAGAGTGGATGGATGTAAGTGGTGAAGAGGTGATGGGGAAGAGAGATTGAGGTGATTGGTGAAGGGTTTTTGGGGAAGGGTGTTTATGGGATTGTGTGAAAGAGAGGTGAGAAGAAGTGAGTGGAGGTAGGTGGGGATCCTGTGGGGTCCACAGATCCTGAGATGTTCAAGGATTTACACCCTTGCACCAAATTAGGCATGCAAAATGCCCTTGCACGCAACTCTGGGCGTTCAGCGCCAGGTTGGTGCCCATTTTGGGCATTCAACGCCCATTTGTTGGCCTTTTCTGGCGTTGAACGCCAGAACCATGCCTGTTCTGAGTGTTCAGCGCCCAGACACTGCCCATTTTGGGCGTTCAGCGCCAGAACCATGCTCTGTTCTGGCATTGAACGCCAGGCAGGTGCTTCCTCCAATGTGTGATTTTTCTTCTGCTGTTTTTGATTCCGTTTTCAATTTTTATTTTTATTTTGTGACTCCACATGATCATGAACCTAT
>NC_029793.2:58615851-58616826 GCF_000816755.2 Arachis ipaensis | reverse complement strand
AGGGAAAAGAAAAAGTAGGATTTGCGGAAGAGAAAGATAAGATATTTTGGCAGATTAGGTTAAGCTGTGCGGCGCAAGCGACGCGGACGCGTGGAAGACGCGTTCGTGCGAATTGCGCTCATATGAATCGACGCGGTCGCGTCGGTCACGCGAACGCGTGACTTGTTTTGTGCTACTGGCACGAGGGCAGCCTCGCGCTCGCTGGTGCGCAGAAATTGTGATTACACTTTGATTATGTAAAATTCATCGCTCTTTCTTTCCCTGGCAATAGCGCCAAAAACATGATGCCAATACCATGGTTCACAACTTCGCACAACTAACCAGCAAGTACACTGGGTCTTCCAAGTAATACCTTACGTGAGTAAGGGTCGAATCCCACGGAGATTGTTGGTATGAAGCAAGCTATGGTCACCTTGTAAATCTCAGTCAGGCGGATATAAAATAGTAATGGAGTTTTCGAAAATAATTAATAAAATAGGGATAGAAATACTTATGTAAATCATTGGTGAGAATTTCAGATAAGCGAATAGAGATGCTTTCGTTCCTCTGAACCTCTGCTTTCCTGCTATCTTCACTCAATCAGTCTTACTCCTTTCCATGCCTGGCTTTATGTAATGCATCACCATTGTCAATGGCTACTTTCGGTCTGCTCTCGGGAAAATGATCCAAATGCCCTGTCACAGCACGGCTAATCATCTGGAGGCATCACCCTTGTCAATGGTTTACATCCTATCCTCTCAGTGAAAATGGTCAACGCACCCTGTCACGGCACGGCTATTCATCTGTCGGTTCTCGATCATGCTGGAATAGGATTCACCCTCCTTTTGCGTCTGTCACTACGCCCAACACTCGCGAGTTTGAAGATCGTCACAGTCATTCAATCATTGAATCCTACTCGGAATACCACAGACAAGGTTTAGACCTTCCGGATTCTCTTGAATGCCGCCATCATTCTAGCTTACACCACGAAGATTC
>NC_029793.2:58608863-58610893 GCF_000816755.2 Arachis ipaensis | reverse complement strand
GTCTTCTTAGTTGAACCGGTTTGCCTTTTGAGTCAATCTTCTATTGAGCTCCTTCTACACATATGTCCATGAGGACTTGGTCCAACCTTTGATCAAAGTTGACTCTCCTTGTGTAGGGGTGTGCGTTCTCTTCCATGTTTGGCAAGTTGAACGCTAACCTCACATTTTCCGGACTAAAATCTAAGTATTTCCCCCGAACCATTGTAACATAGTTCTTTGGATCCGGGTTCTTACTTTGATCATGGTTCTTGGTGATCCATGCATTGGCATAGAACTCTTGAACCATTAGGATGCCGACTTGTTGGATGGGATTTGTTAGAACTTCCTAACCTCTTCTTTGAATTTCATGTCGGATCTCCGGATACTCATTTCTTTTGAGTTTGAAAGGGACCTCGGGGATCACCTTCTTCTTGGCCACAACATCATAGAAGTGGTCTTGATGGGCTTTGGAGATGAACCTTTCCATCTCCCATGACTCGGAGGTGGAAGCTTTTGTCTTCCCTTTTCCTTTTCTAGAGGATTCTCCGGTCTTAGGATTTTGCTCGCCCTCGAGCAATAGAAGAAAGAATAGATGAAGAAGAAGAAGAAAATATAGAGGAGAAGAGGGAGAGTGTATTCGGCCAAGAAGGGGAAGAGAGGGTTGTAGTGTGTGAAAATGAGAAAGAATGGAGGGCTTTATATAGGGGAAGGAGGGGGGTTAAGTTTCGGCCATATAGGGTGGGTTTGGGTGGGAAATTGATTTTGAATTTTGAAGGTAGGTGGAGTTTATGAGGTAGGTTTATGGGGAAGAGTGGATGGATGTGAGTGGTGAAGAGGTGATGGAGAAGAGGGATTGAGGTGATTGGTGAAGGGTTTTGGGGAAGAGTGTTTATGGGATTGTGTGAAAGAGAGTGGTGAGGGATGAAAAGAAGTGAGTAGAGGTAGGTGGGGATCCTGTGGGGTCCACAGATCCTGAGATGATCCTGTAGTGTCCATAGATCCTGAGGTGATCCTGTGGGGTCTACAGATCCTGAGGTGATCCTGTGGGGTCCACAGATCCTGAGGTGTTCAAGGATTTACAACCTTGCACCAAATTAGGCATGTAAAATGCCCTTACACACAACTCTGGGCGTTCAGCGCCAGGTTGGTGCCCATTTTGGGCATTCAATGCCCATTTGTTGGCCATTTCTGGCGTTGAACGCCAGAACCATGCCTGTTCTGGGCGTTCAGCGCCAGCTTTTCTCCAGGGTGCAATTCTGGCGTCCAGCGCCCAGATGCTGCCCATTTTGGGCGTTAAGCGCCAGAACCATGCTCTGTTCTGGCGTTGAACGCCAGACAGATGCTCCTCCAGGGTGTGATTTTTCTTCTGCTGTTTTTGATTCCGTTTTCAATTTTTATATTTATTTTATGACTCCACATGATCATGAACCTATAAAGACATATAACTAAGAAAAATATAGTTAGATAAATAAAAATTGGGTTGCCTCCCAACAAGCGCTTCTTTAATGTCAGTAGCTTGACAGCGGGCTCTCATGGAGCCTCACAGATGTTCAGAGCATTGTTGAGACTCTCCAACACCAAACTTAGAGTTTGGATATGAGAGTTCAACACCAAACTTAGAATTTGACTGTGGGGGCTTTGTTTGACTCTGCTTTGAGAGAAGCTTTTTATGCTTCCTCTCTATGGATGCAGAGAGAGATCCTTGAGTTATAAACACAAGGTTGTCCTCATTCAATTGAAGGATTAATTCTCCTCTGTCCACATCAATCACAGCTCTTGCTGTGGCTAGGAAAGGTCTTCCTAGGATGATGGATTCATCCTCTTCCTTTGCAGTATCTAAGACTATAAAATCAGCAGGGATGTAAAGGCCTTCAACCTTTACTAACATGTCCTCTACTTGTCCATAAGCCTATTTTCTTGAATTGTCTGCCATCTTTAATGAGATTTTAGCAGCTTGCACCCCATAGATTCCCAGTTTCTCTATTACAGAGAGGGGCATGAGGTTTATTCCTGAACCAAGGTCACACAGAGCCTTAAAAATCATGGTGCCT
>NC_029793.2:58541313-58608833 GCF_000816755.2 Arachis ipaensis | reverse complement strand
ACCTCTGCTATATAAGCTTCTTCTGCATAAGAAGCCTCTTGAGTACTGTTGGATGCAGCTTCCATTCCATTCAGACTGAGAAATCATATTGACTTGCTGAGTCAATATTTTGTTCTGAACCAATATGGCATTCAGAGTATCAACTTCAAGAACTCCCTTCTTCATAGGCGTCCCATTACTCACAGGATTCCTCTCAGAAGTGTACATGAACTGGTTATTAGCAACCATGTCAATGAGTTCTTGAGCTTCTGCAGGCATTTTCTTTAGGTGAATGGATCCACCTGCAGAAGTATCCAATGACATCTTTGATAGCTCAGATAAACCATCATAGAATATATCCAGGATGGTCCATTCTGAAAGCATGTCAGAAGGACACTTTTTGGTCAACTGTTTGTATCTTTCCCAAGCTTCATAGAGGGATTCACCATCTTTTTGTTTGAAGGTTTGAACATCCACTCTAAGCTTGCTCAGATTTTGAGGAGGAAAGAACTTGGCTAAGAAAGTCATGACCAGCTTATCCCAAGAGTTCAGGCTATCTCTGGGTTGAGAGTCCAACCAGATTCTAGCTCTGTTTCTTACAGCAAATGGGAAAAGCATGAGCCTGTAGACTTCAGGATCTACTCCATTAGTCTTAACAGTATTACAGAGCTGCAAGAATTCAGTTAAGAACTGAAAAGGATCTTCAGATGGAAGTCCATGAAGCTTGCAGTTCTACTGCATCAGAGAAACTAGCTGAGGTTTCAGCTCAAAATTGTTTGCTCCAATGGTAGGAATGGAGATGCTTCTTCCATATAAATTGGAATTAGGTTCAGTAAAGTCACCAAGCATTCTCCTTGCATTATTGTTGTTGGGTTCGGCTGCCATCTCCTTTACTTGTTCGAAATTTTCAATAAGGTTGTCTCTGGATTGTTATAATTTAGCTTCTCTTAGTTTTCTCTTCAGAGTCCTTTCAGGTTCTGGATCAGCTTCAACAAGAATGCCTTTTTCTCTGTCCTTGCTCATAAGAAAGAGAAGAGAAAAAAAAAAAGAAGAGGAATCCTCTATGTCACAGTAAAGAGGTTCCTTATTGTTAGTAGAAGAAAAGAAGAAGAGAAAAATCTGAACTCAGAAAGAGAGAGAGAGAGGGTTCGGATTTTTGGTGGGTAGGGGAGAGATGTTAGTAGATGAATTAAATAAATAGAATAAGATGAGAGAGGGAAAATTTCGAAAATAATTTTTGAAAAAGAGTTAGTGATTTTTGAAAATAGTTTTTGAAAAAGGTTAGTAATTTTTCGAAAATTCAAAGAAATAACAAATATAAAATAATTAGTTTAATTAAAAAGAAATTTTGAAAAAGAGGGAGATATTTTCGAAAATTAGAGAGAGAGAGAGTTAGTTAGGTGGTTTTGAAAAAGATAAGAAACAAACAAAAAGTTAGTTAGTTAGTTGAAATAATTTTGAAAATTAATTTTGAAAAGATAAGAAGTTAGGAAGTTAGAAAAGATATGATAGAAATTAGTTTTTGAAAAAGATTTGATTTTTAAAATCACAATTAATTACTTGATTCACAAGAAATCACAAGATATGATTCTAGAACTCAAAGTTTGAATCTTTCTTAACAAGCAAGTAACAAACTTGAAATTTTTTGAATCAAAACATTAATTGATGATGTTATTTTCGAAAATATGATGTAAAATAAGAAAAAGATTTTTGAAAAATATTTTTGGAATTTTCGAAAATAACTAAGAGGTTTGAAAAAGATTTGATTTTTGAAAAAGATTTTGAAAAAGATAAGATTTTCAAATTGAAAATTTGATTTGACTCATAAGAAACAACTTGATTTTGAAAATTTTTTGAAAAAGTCAATCCAAATTTTCGAATTTGAGAGAAAAAGGGAAAGATATTTTTTTTGGATTTTTGAATTTTTATGATGAGAGAGAAAAACAAGAAAAATGATGCAATGCATGAAATTTTTAGATCAAAACAATGAATGCATGCAAGAATACTATGAATGTCAAGATGAACACCAAGAACACTATGAAGATCATGATGAACATCAAGAACGTATTTTTGAAAAATTTTTAATGCAAAGAAAACATGCAAGACACCAAACTTAGAATTCTTTAATGCTTAGACACTAAGAATCCAAGAATGCATATGAAAAACAAGAAAAGACACCAAACATGCAAATGCAAAGATCAAACAAGAAGACTTACCAAGAACACTTGAAGATCATGAAGAACACCATGAATGCATGATTATTTTCGAAAAAAATGCAAGATGCACATGCAATTGACACCAAACTTATAACATGACTCAAGACTCAAACAAGAACACGTTCATAGGGAATGATGATGATTGTCACGTTCATCACATTCAGGTTGAAGTGCGAATGAATATCTTAGAAGCGAAATAAGATGAATTGAATAGAAAACAGTAGTACTTTGCATTAATCTTTGAGGAACAGTAGAGCTCCACACCTTAATCTATGGTGTGTAGAAACTCTACCATTGAAAATACATAAGTGATAATGGAGTTCATTGGTCTCGGCCCCAGAGGGGAACCAGAGTAAGCAAGACTACTATGATCCGAAGATAAACTCAGGATGTCAAATACAATAGTAAAAAGTCCTATTTATAATAAACTAGCTACTAGGGTTTACAGAAGTAAGTAATTGATGCATAAATCCACTTCCAGGGCCCACTTGGTGTGTGCTTGGGCTGAGCTTGAAGTCTACATGTGGATAGGTCATTCTCGGAGTTGAACGCCAGCTTTTGTGCCAGTTTGGGCGTTGAACTCCACTTTGCAGCTTGTTTCTGGCGCTGGACGCCAGAATTGGGCAGAAAGCTGGCGTTGAACGCCAGTTTGCGTCATCTAAACTTGGGTAAAGTATAGAATATTATACATTGCTGGAAATCCCTGGATGTCTACTTTCCAACGCAATTGGAAGCGCACCATTTTGAGTTTTGTAGCTCTAGAAAATCTAATTTGAGTGCAGGGAGGTCAGAATCCAACAGCATCAGCAGTCCTTCTTCAACCTCTGAATCTGATTTTTGCTCAAGTCCCTCAATTTCAGCCAGAAAGTACCAAAGATCACAGAAAAACACACAAACTCATAGTAAAGTCCAGAAATGTGAATTTAACATAAAAACTAGTGAAAACATCCCTAAAAGTAACTAGATTCTAATAAAAACATACTAAAAACAATGCCAAAAAGCGTATAAATTACCCGCTCATCACTCGCACAACTCTCTGTTCGAAACCTTGTTTTGCCAAATTTTGGGTGACGCAATCGCGTGGTTGACGTGGTCGCATGGGTGGTTAATATTGGAATATGACGCGGATGCGTGGGGCACGCGTTCGCGTGGTAGGGCTTGTGCGACTAGCGCCAGTCCAGCCCCACTTCAGCACAACTTTCGGCCATGCACCCTTTCTTACGTCGATTTTCATGTCATGCGTCCGTGTGGGTGATGCGGACGCGTCAGCGACACGGTCGCGTGGGGTGATTTGAGCCACAGGCATGCCTCCAGCCACACTCTCGCGTGACTTTCTGTTCGATTGCTTTTTCTTCCTTACTCGCATGTGACGCGGACGCATTCCAGACTTTTTGGGCACCACTTGTACTGGGCTGACCCATTCGCTATCTGAGATGGGGTAAATGATATCTGCTTCAAGTAGCCTGGTCACTTCATTCTTAACAACTTCTAAAATGGTGGGATTCAGTCTTCTCTAAGGTTGACGGACGGGCTTTTCTGCCTCTTCTAGGAATATTCTGTGCTCACAAACTTGAGGGCTGATGCCTGCGATATCTGCCAGGCTCCATCCAATTGCTTTCTTGTGTTTCCTCAGCACAATGAGTCACTGTTGCTCATGGGGCAAAGCACCCAAAAGTCGATTGCTTTTTCTTCCTTACTCGCATGTGACGCGGATGCGTCGGCGACGTTGTCGCGTCGCGGGACACTTTTTTTTTTATAAATAAAAATATGTGAATGCAGATGCAAACTAAATGTGCTAATAAAGAGAAGAGTTATTGAAAAAAGAAAACTAAGAATAAAGAAAGGAACGATCATACCATGGTGGGTTATCTCCTACCCGGCACTTTGCTTTAACGTCCTTAAGTTGGACGCTCCACTAGTTCAGTCTACTGCTGTAGGTGGATCCTCCAAGAGGAAGATCTCTAGCTCCCTGGTTTTCATTGCCTTCGCACCATGATATAGCTTTAGGCGAGGTCCATTAACTTTGATGAATTCAGAGCTTGAAGGATGACTCAGGTGGAAAACTCCATATGGCTCAGCCTTCTCTATTCTATATGGACCTTTCCATCTTGATCTCAACTTTCCTGGCATGAGTCTCAGTCTAGAGTTGTAAAGGAAGACAAAGTCCCCAGGTTGGAACTCTCGCCTCTTGATGTGCTTATCATGCACAGCCTTCATCTTTTCCTTGTACAGTCTTGAGTTCTCATAAGCTTCTAGGCGTTGGCTCTCTAATTCTTGCAGTTGTAACTTTCTCTCAGTTCCGGCCTTCTCAAATTCCATATTGCACTCCTTTACTGCCCAAAAGGCTTTGTGCTCTACCTTTACTGGGAGGTGACAGGCCTTTCCATAAACTAAGTGGAAGGGACTCATCCCAATGGGTGTCTTGTATGCAGTTCTGTATGCCCAGAGTGCATCTTATAGCCTGGTGCTCTAGTCTCTTCTATTAGGTTTGACTATCTTCTGCAATATACTCTTTATCTCTCTGTTAGACACCTCAGCTTGCTCATTAGTCTGGGGATGGTAGGCTGTTGCCACTTTATGAACTATCCCATGCTTATTCAGTAATCCTGTTAGTCTCCTGTTACAGAAATGGGTGCCTTGATCGCTCACGATTGCTCGTGGTGATCCAAAGCGACAAATAATGTGGTTTCTAACAAAGGAAACAACAGTGTTAGCATCATCAATGCGGGTAGGAATTGCTTCCACCCATTTAGAAACGTAATCTACAGCTAACAACCGAATTACCTGGTCAGCGCCACATCTCCATAAATATGGGTCATCCCATATATGATATTTGGACTCACTTTTCAGCTTATCTCTTTGATGCTTAGTAAAGTTTGGAGGAAAGGTGCGGCTAACTAGATAATTAGCTACAGGTGCATACCAAAGGATTACTTCAAATACTGCTTGTAAATCATCAAACGGGAAATTATCATTTATAGGAGTGGTGGTATCCTTAATGTACTCAAGGCGACTCAAGTGGTCTGCCACTAGATTCTGGTTACCACTCCTATCCTTAATTTCTAAATCAAATTTTTGTAGTAGCAGTATCCAACGTATAAGCCTTGGTTTGGACTCTTTTTTAGCTAATAAATACTTTAGAGCTGCATGGTCTGAGTACACTACTACTTTAGTACCGAGTAAATAGGCTCAGAATTTATCCAGAGCAAAAACAATAGCAAGAAGTTCTTTTTCAGTAGTAGTGTAATTAGACTGAGTTGTGTCTAAAGTCTTAGACGCATAAGCAATTACAAAAGGATCCTTACCTTCACGCTGAGCCAGCGCTGCTCCTACTGCATGGTTGGAAGCATTACACATGATTTCAAATGGCTGGCTCCAGTCAGGTCCTCTCACAATTGGAGCTTGAGTCAGGACAGTCTTCAGCTTATCAAATCCTTGTTTGCAATCCTCGCTGAACTCGAACTCAATGTCTTTCTATAATAATTTGGATAAGGGAAGTGCTTCTTTACTAAAGTCCTTAATGAATCTCCGGTAAAAACCTGCATGGCCAAGGAACGAACGGACTTCCCTCACAGATGAGGGGTAAGGCAAACTAGAAATAATATCCACCTTTGCTGGATCTACAGAAATGCCAGTATTAGACAAAACATGTCCTAGTACAATCCCTTGTTTAACCATAAGGTGACATTTTTCAAAATTCAATACAAGGTTTGTACGGACACATCTATCTAATACTCTAGATAAACTATCCAAGCAAAGGCTAAATGAATCACCATAAACACTAAAATCATCCATAAAAACCTCCATACAGTCCTCAATAAGGTCAGAGAAAAGACTCATCATGCACCTTTGGAAAGTAGCTGGTGCATTGCACAAGCCAAAGGGCATTCTCTTATAAGCATAAGTTCCAAAAGGACATGTAAAAGTAGTCTTTTCCTGATCTCCAGGAGCTATATGGATTTGAAAATAGCCTGTATAACCATCTAGAAAATAATAATGGGATTTACCTGACAGGCGATCAAGCATCTAATCAATGAATGGCAAGGGGTAATGATCCTTGCGAGTGGCTTGGTTAAGACGCCTATAGTCAATGCAAACTCTCCATGAATTCTGCACTCTAGTTGTCAGAAGCTCTCCATGCTCATTTCTTACTGTTGTAATTCCAGACTTTTTGGGCACCACTTGTACTGGGCTGACCCATTCGCTATCTGAGATGGGGTAAATGATATCTGCTTCAAGTAGCCTGGTCACTTCATTCTTAACGACTTCTAAGATGGTGGGATTCAGTCTTCTCTAAGGTTGACGGACGGGCTTTTCTGCCTCTTCTAGGAATATTCTGTGCTCACAAACTTGAGGGCTGATGCCTGCGATATCTGCCAGGCTCCATCCAATTGCTTTCTTGTGTTTCCTCAGCACATTGAGTCACTGTTGCTCATGGGGCAAAGCACCCAAAAGTCGATTGCTTTTTCTTCCTTACTCGCATGTGACGCGGACGCGTCGGCGACGCTGTCGCGTCGCGGGACACTTTTTTTTTATAAATAAAAATATGTGAATGCAGATGCAAACTAAATGTGCTAATAAAGAGAAGAGTTATTGAAAAAAGAAAACTAAGAATAAAGAAAAGAACGATCATACCATGGTGGGTTGTCTCCTACCCAGCACTTTGCTTTAACGTCCTTAAGTTGGACGCTCCACTAGTTCAGTCTACTGCTGTAGGTGGATCCTCCAAGAGGAAGATCTCTAGCTCCCTGGTTTTCGTCGCCTTCGCACCATGATATAGCTTTAGGCAATGTCCATTAACTTTGATGAATTCAGAGCTTGAAGGATGACTCAGGTGGAAAACTCCGTATGGCTCAGCCTTCTCTATTCTATATGGACCTTCCCATCTTGATCTCAACTTTCCTAGCATGAGTCTCAGTCTAGAGTTGTAAAGGAGGACAAAGTCCCCAGGTTGGAACTCTCGCCTCTTGATGTGCTTATCATGCACAGCCTTCATCTTTTCCTTGTACAGTCTTGAGTTCTCATAAGCTTCTAGGCGTAGGCTCTCTAATTCTTGCAGTTGTAACTTTCTCTCAGTTCCGGCCTTCTTAAATTCCATATTGCACTCCTTTACTGCCCAAAAGGCTTTGTGCTCTACCTCTACTGGGAGGTGACATGCCTTTCGATAAACTAGGTGGAAGGGACTCATCCCAATGGGTGTCTTGTATGCAGTTCTGTATGCCCAGAGTGCATCTTATAGCCTGGTGCTCTAGTCTCTTCTATTAGGTTTGACTATCTTCTGCAATATACTCTTTATCTCTCTGTTAGACACCTCAGCTTGCCCATTAGTCTGGGGATGGTAGGCTATTGCCACTTTATGAACTATCCCATGCTTCTTCAGTAATCCTGTTAGTCTCCTATTACAGAAATGGGTGCCTTGATCGCTCACGATTGCTCGTGGTGATCCAAAGCGACAAATAATGTGGTTTCTAACAAAGGAAACAACAGTGTTAGCATCATCAATGCGGGTAGGAATTGCTTCCACCCATTTAGAAACGTAATCTACAGCTAACAATATATAAAAATAACCATTAGAATTTGGAAATGGACCCATGAAGTCAATGCCCCAAACATCAAAGATTTCATAGAAAAGCATAGTCTGTTGAGGCATCTCATCCCTCTTGGATATATTACCAAACCTTTGGCACGTGGAACAAGATTTACAAAATTCAGCAGCGTCTTTAAAAAGGGTAGGCCACCAGAATCCACAATCTAAAATTTTTCTAGCTGTTCTTTGAGGGCCAAAATGTCCTCCACTCTCAGATGAGTGACAGGCCTCTAAAATAGACTGAAATTCTGATTGAGGCACACACCGCCGAATTACCTGGTCAGTGCCACATCACCATAAATATGGGTCATCCCATATATAATATTTGGACTCACTTTTCAGCTTATCTCTTTGATGCTTAGTAAAGTTTGGAGTAAAGGTGCGGCTAACTAGATAATTAGCTACAGGTGCATACCAAAGGATTACTTCAAATACTGCTTGTAAATCATCAAACGGGAAATTATCATTTATAGGAGTGGCGGTATCCTTAATGTGCTCAAGGCGACTCAAGTGGTCTGCCACTAGATTCTGGTTACCACTCCTATCCTTAATTTCTAAATCAAATTTTTGTAGTAGCAATATCCAACGTATAAGCCTTGGTTTGGACTCTTTTTTAGCTAATAAATACTTTAGAGCTGCATGGTCTGAGTACACTACTACTTAGGTACCGAGTAAATAGGCTCAGAATTTATCCAGAGCAAAAACAATAGCAAGAAGTTCTTTTTCAGTAGTAGTGTAATTAGACTGAGTTGTGTCTAAAGTCTTAGACGCATAAGCAATTACAAAAGGATCCTTACCCTCACGCTGAGCCAGCGCTGCTCCTACTGCATGGTTGGAAGCATTACACATGATTTCAAATGGCTGGCTCCAGTCAGGTCCTCTCACAATTGGAGCTTAAGTCAGGACAGTCTTCAGCTTATCAAATGCTTGTTTGCAATCCTCGCTGAACTCGAACTCAATGTCTTTCTATAATAATTTGGATAAGGGAAGTGCTTCTTTACTAAAGTCCTTAATGAATCTCCGGTAAAAACCTGCATGGCCAAGGAACGAACGGACTTCCCTCACAGAGGAGGGGTAAGGCAAACTAGAAATAATATCCACCTTTGCTGGATCTACAGAAATGCCAGTATTAGACACAACATGTCCTAGTACAATCCCTTGTTTAACCATAAGGTGACATTTTTCAAAATTCAATACAAGGTTTGTACGGACACATCTATCTAATACTCTAGATAAACTATCCAAGCAAAGGCTAAATGAATCACCATAACACTAAAATCATCCATAAAAACCTCCATACAGTCCTCAATAAGGTCAGAGAAAAGACTCATCATGCACCTTTGGAAAGTAGCTGGTGCATTGCACAAGCCAAAGGGCATTCTCTTATAAGCATAAGTTCCAAAAGGACATGTAAAAGTAGTCTTTTCCTGATCTCCAGGAGCTATATGGATTTGAAAATAGCCTGTATAACCATCTAAAAAATAATAATGGGATTTACCTGACAGGCGATAAAGTATCTGATCAATGAAATGATATCTGCTTCAAGTAGCCTGGTCACTTCATTCTTAACAACTTCTAAGATGGTGGGATTCAGTCTTCTCTAAGGTTGACGGACGGGCTTTTCTGCCTCTTCT
This sequence comes from Arachis ipaensis, assembly GCF_000816755.2. NCBI lineage: Eukaryota > Viridiplantae > Streptophyta > Magnoliopsida > Fabales > Fabaceae > Arachis > Arachis ipaensis. The sequence continues at coordinate 58,599,417 of NC_029793.2, read as the reverse complement.
AGGAATATTCTGTGCTCACAAACTTGAGGGCTGATGCCTGCAATATCCGCCAGGCACCATCCAATTGCTTTCTTGTGTTTCCTCAGCACATTGAGTCACTGTTCTTCTTGTTGGGAAGTGAGTTCCCTTGTAATGATAACTGGAAACTTCTGCTTGTCCTCAAGGTAAGCATACTTGAGGTGTACAGGGAAGGGCTTTAATTCCAATTTCTGCTCATGGTCAGGCTCTGGATTATCTGGGGCTGGTGATAATGGCAAAGTGCCCTCATTGTCCTCTGAAAATATCCATACACTTGGACCTTGTCCTGTGTATTTCTCTTCTAATTCCTCCTGGTGAACTTCAGCCACGGTTTCATCTATGATGTCACACTGGGAGATAGAAAGGTCATCCGGAGGGTGCTTCAAAGCTCCATTTAAACTAAATTTCACTATTCTGCCATCTATTTCAAAGGAATAAATTTCGGAAAATGCGTCCATCTTGGATTTTGAAGTCTTTAGGAATGGTCTTCCAAGAAGGATTGATGATGGCCTTCCTGAGTCATTAGGGGGCATTTCCAGAATATAGAAGTAAATGGGAAATGTGAGTCCCTTAATGCTCATTAATACATCTTCAACAACTCCAACCACTGTAATAATGCTTTTATCTGCTAACACAAAACAAGCTGCCAACCTTTTTAAGGGAGGGAGCCTCAGAGTATCATATATAGACAAAGACATTATACTAACACATGCTCCTAGATCACACATGCAGTCAGAAAATATCACACCACCAATAGTACAATTAACCATACATGGGCCTGGATCACTACACTTTTCAGGTATACCTCCCATTAAAGCAGATATAGAACTACCTAAAGGAATAGTTTCTAATTCATTAATTTTGTCTTTATGTATACATAAATCCTTTAAAAACTTTGCGTATTTAGGTACCTGCTGAATAACATCAAAAAGGGGAACAGTTACCTCAACCTTTTTGAATATTTCTACCATTTTGGGATCAAGTTCCATCTGCTTCCTGGGCTTCCTTGCAATTTGTGGAAATGGAATAAGGAGGGCGTTTTCTGCAGGGTCTGCCTCCTTTGGTGCTTCTTTATGTGGTTGAGCTTCTACTTCTTCACCCATGTCTTGTATCTCCTCTTCCTCTTCAGCATCCTCTACTTCTACCACCTCTTCAGCTGAGGCGTGTTCTGATGGGATTGGCTCCTCCTGATTCCTCTCTTGCAGTGTGGTTCTGGACCTTAGGGTGATGGCATTGATGCCACCCTTTGGATTGGGTAAGGTTGAAAAGGAATCCTACTAGAGCTTGCATGTTGAGTAATTGAAGTATTGGGTGATGCCAACTGAGAGATGAGAGCTTGTATAGAGGATGCTAGGCCATTAACTGAACTTTCTACGTTCTTTTGCCCTTGCGCAATGGATTGAAGCGCCTCTTCACTCGGAGAGGAATTAGATTGAGTGATCTGCGGAACTTGTTGCTGGTTGTGCTGTGGTCCTTGGGATTGCTTCAGGTGAGGTGCTCTGTAAGGTTGGTTCTGGTTCTGCTGCCTGTTGTTGTTATTATTCCACCTCTGATATCCTTGATTGTCTCTGCCTCCTCTGTTATTGTTGTCCCTCCAATTTTGGTTAGAATTATCTCTCCAATTCTGGTTAGAATTGTCTCTCCAACCTTGGTTAGAATTGTCCTGCCATCTATGGCTGTAACTGCCACCTTGATTGTACCCTTGGTTGGGGCTGTCATAGAAGTTATGAGTGGCTGCCACAGTGTTGTCTTCCTGCTGGAGCTGTGGACATTCATCAGTATAATGGCTGTAATCAGCATAGATCCCACACACTCTCTGTGGGACTAGTTGTTGGCTCTGCTGTGCTTGTTGTTGACTCAACTGCATCTGCTTCAGTAAGTTGGTCATTTCACATATACTCTGAGTCAGAGCAGTAGTTTCCTTGCTAGAAGATACTTCCGCAACAGCTTTTGACCGGCCCAGTTTCTGCTTGTGATTCCTTGTAGACTTAGCCAAGTCACTGATCAATTGCCATGCCTCCTCAGTGGTCTTGTACTTTTTCATAGATCCATTGCTAGCACTCTCCAATGTGGTCTTATTTTGGGGCCTCATGCCTTGTGTGACGTAGCCGAGCAACACTATCTTGTCAATCATATGGTGTGTGACGTAGCCAAGCAACAGTATTCATAGAGAGTCTTGGATTCGTCCTGAACAATCATGTTAATGTTTTTCCTCAGTTTGTCAGTAACTTCAGCTGGAAAGAATTTTTCTGAAAATTCTCTTCTAAGCGTATCCCAGTCAGAAACAGTTGCTGCGGGTTGAGTGTAGTACCACTCTCTCGCCTTTCCCTCAAGAGAGAATGGGAAGGCTTTCAATAGAATAGAAGTTTCATCTGCACCATCTCGCCTGACAGTAGAACAGGCTGCTTGGAAATCCCTCAGGTGCTTGATAGGCTCTTGAGCAGGTAAGCCATGATACTTAGGCATCAAATTGAGCAGTGCAGTATTTATTTCAAAATCTGTAGCCACTGCTGGGTGATGCGCTTGAAACGGTTGCATTGTGAAATCAGGGGCTCCAGCCTCCTGGATAGTAACTCTCCTAGGTGCTGCCATGTAACCTGCACGTAAATCAACCGAATCAATAGAACGGGGGCTTGTGTCTTCCTCAAGTGACGTTTCAGATCCGCCCTCAGAGAGGACTAACCGACGCCGAGCTTGCCTTATATGTGAAATAGTTCTTTCAATCTCAGGATCAAAAACTGGCAAGCTTGGATCAGGAAGTGAACGCGTCATTTAATGAAAGAAACATGCAGCTCATAGTAGCAAAACAAAATAAAATGCAAATAAATAAATTCCAATCAATAACTTAGCACTCTATTGCAACTCCCTGGCAACGGCGCCAAAAATTGACTTGGCGAAAATTGGCGAGCTAAGAAATTATTGTAAGAGATACGTTGCAAGTACAGTTCTTAACCAACCAAAAATCCGCTTATCAATTTAGAAGGGTTGTCACAAAATTAAAATTTAAATACTGGGAGTATGAATCCCAGGTCGTCTCCCAACGAGTTGCAGGAAGATGTGCTATTTTATTAATCACATGTTTTCTAAAAATGGTTGAGTTGTTAAACAGGAAATTAAATAAGAGAATTTATGTAATTTAAATAAAAACCTTGACTGGGAGTAGATTAGTTGGAAGCCCTATCCTTGATGGAGTTCTCTCAAGATAAAAGTGATAATTAAAGGTTGCCTGCTCAGTTATCCTTTACCAGATAAAGGAAAGTTAAGCAAGTTTGAAGTCAGTTTCTATTCACCAGTTCCGATCTTCTCCCTTGGGAAGGACTAGTGTCAGTGATTAGAGGGCGACCCAACGTGAAAGTCAACTATAATTTTACTCTTGAGCATCCAACTCAAGGTCCTCCTTTCAATCAACTCCCAATCAAGTTAAGGAACTACTCGCTCATTATGATTGTAAAATCCACGAAATAAGAAAGGGAAATATTGAAAGACATGGTAAATAATAATCAAAAGGATCAATTAAAAATAAAAATAGTTCTTGTATTAATAAATTCTAAAAATAATCCAATAATAATTCTCAGTAAATGAAGGATCTAGAAGAGTAAGTGACAAGTAAGGAAACAAACTAGAATGACGAAGTCTTTACGGAAGTAATAACTCTTCTCAATATCCCAGTCTAAAAAGACATAAAATCAAAATCCTAAGAACTATAGATGTTCAGAGAGAAAACCTAGATGAGGAGTAAAATCATATCTAAAACTAAAATTATGCGGAATGAATGTCGTCCTCTGGTCTCTGCATGTTCCATGGCTCTAATCTGCTTTTCTGGGCCAAAAACTGGGTCAAAACAGGGCCCAAAATCGCCTCCAGTGAATTCTGCAGATTCTGCAGATCGCGCTTGTCACGCGATCGCGTCATTCACGCGTTCGCGTCATCCAGCGTTTTGCCTTGCCATGCGTGCGCATCATCCACGCATTTGCGTCACTTGTGCAGTTTCTGATCCGTGCAGTCGCGTGAGCCATGCGTCCGCATCACTGCAATTTCTTCTATGTCGCGCGGTCGCGTGAGCCATGCGTCTGCGTCACTTCTTGATGACATGTCACCATGTCATGTTTTTCTATGCTTTTTCCTTTGTTTTCAATAGGTTTTAGGCACTTTCTTAAGCCATAAGCAAGCCAATTGGGTAGATTTCCATGTTTCCTTTGATTTAATCAACCATGTATGAATTAATGCTATTCCATGAGGTTTTATGCTATAATTGTCACATATTATGAAAGAATGACAAACTCATGATTTTGAGCATAGCTTTGATGTGTTTGGTTGATTAATGATAGGTGAAGAAAGCTTGGAGAAAGGTTGAAGCAAGGAGGAATGGCTAGGAGGAAGAGAGGACAAAAAGTTTGAGCAAAAGTTTGCCTCAAACTTTAGCTCAAACTTTTGGATTAATTGAAAATGAACCAGGAAGCAAAAAGCTGGACCAAAAGTTAGCCTCAAACTTTTTGGCTAACTTTTGGCATGAAAAACCCTCCCTGGACTAGCAAAAGTTTGCGCCAACGTTAGCCCCTAACTTTTTGGCTAACGTTGGCGCCATGAATAACCAAGGGGAGGCCAACGTTGGAGCAAAAGTTAGCCCCTAACTTTTACTCCAACTTTTACTCAAGCTTTCATGATTTCAAACCTGGTTCAATTCGGTTCTTCTCCAAACTCCAAGAGCAATCAACCAAGGCCTCTCTCAACCCAATTCCATCAAGAGCAAAGACCCAATTGAAGGCTTGAAGACCATTTGAAGAAAGTGTATGAATAGCATAGGATTTAAGTTTTTCAGAGAGCTTCCCTTTTAGTTTTTCAGAATAGCTTTCTTTTCGGTTTGCTTAGAGCTCCACTAGGGAGCATTAGGAATACAGAGCTCTCTCTCTGAGTTTCATTTTCTGTTTTAAATCTTGAATTGAGATTGGAAGGAATTCTGTTTTCATTCTCTATTTGCAACGTCTCTTTACTTCTTCTGCAATCTTTTTTTTACTCTCTGCAACTTTTCTCTTGTTGGATCAAGGAAGGATCCACTCCTGAGATCTTCAACATCCTTTTAAATTTCTGCAAATTAAGCACAGTCACTTTGCTCTCTGATCTCCTTGTTCCCAATTTACTTTCCAGCACTTTTGTTCCTCTGCACTTTACATTTGAGTTGTTGTGATCTTGATTTATTTTTCCTGCAATTTAACTTTCCAGTTACTTGATCTACTGCTCTCTTTAATTTCCAGCACCCACTCCCCTTTAATTTCATTAAATTTACATTTCTTGCAATTTAAGATTCTTGCAATTTACATTTCTTGCCCCTTAAGCTACTTGCCAATTTACTTTCTGCACTTTAATTTTCCTTGTCATTTACTTTTTCCTGCATCAATTATCACTCAAATGTTAGCTTGACTAAACTAATCATCCACTAAAGTAGCTTGATCCATCAATCCCTGTGGGATCGACCTCACTCCCGTGAGTTTTATTACTTGATGCGACCCGGTGCACTTGCCGGTTAGATTTGGGTGTTTTGGAGGAATTCGTTTCTTCCACAAAAATATCCCATCACTTCTCGCTGGTCATCTCCTCAATTTTTTGTGTTCCTTCCATTTTTGCAAGCTTTCTTTCATATCTCCAAGTCATTCATGCCCTATAAAACCTGAAACACTTGACACACAGATCACGGCATCGAATGGAATAAAGGAGAATTAAAATACAAAATTAAAAGTCTCTAGGAAGCAGCTTTTCAACCATGAAGTAATTTTGGGAAGGAATTATAAATGCATGCTAATCATATGAATAAGTGGGTAAAGAATTAATAAAACCACACAATTAAGCACAATATAAACAATAAAATAATGGTTTATCAGGCTTCACTTGGACCATGCATATGAACCAAAATGTTCATACTTCTTGTACTTTAAACAAATTCGGTTCTTGTGTTCTCTAAAACCAAGACTCAACAACCGTGTCTTTGTGCAATAAAGCATCTTTGTTCACTTGCTTCCATAATACCACCTTACCTTCAAACCACTTTTCCACCGAGAGTACATCACACTAGCCATCCCTCTTCATAAACCTTCAACCCCCACTCGGGTAACCATCAAGGAAGGTATGGCATCTTCTTCAAGTTTCAAAAGGAGGAAAGGAAAGGAACCCATTACTGAAGAAGGTGAAAACGACTATGATCGATGGAAGTTCAGATCATGGTTCCCCCAAATGCAACTTGGGTGGATGAATGACAAAAAGATATATCCAAAAATCCCTTTCCAACTACTAGAGGATGGATGCCCAGAAATAAGAGCAAAGATCAAAAAGAGAAAATGGAAAGAGCTTACTTCACCAATCACCAGGATTAATGAAAACATCAAAAGGGAGTTTTATGCTAACACCGCAAGGCTTGATATGACCGAAGCCCTAACGTACAAGAGTTATGTACGGGATGTGGAAGTAGAGTTTAGTCCGAAGACCATTATGAAGGTCTTAGGACTAAGGGCAGCACATTTTGATGAGCCCGGGTACCAAGAAAGAGTGAATGGTAACCCAGATTATGATGAAATCTCTAGTGATATCTGTGTGGTGAACACTGACTGGGAGAGGGACAATCAAAGAGGGCACAAGTTCTTGAAAAGGGGAGATCTCATTCCTGAAGCAAAAGGTTGGTATGAGCTTATAAAGAGATCAATTCTGGGCACAGTGAACACCTCGGAAGTTAACAAGAAAAGGGCTGTCATGCTACACTAGTAAGCAAGCAAGCAAGCAAGAAGAAGAAAGACAAAAAGGATAAAGAATGAAAGATGAACTTGCTCCTTGGTTATTCTATTCAATAAAGAAAGAACATGTCTATTTTAGTTAATACTCAACTTTTAGTTTAAGTCATTTTGCATTCTGTGGTGTTTAATTTTGCAATAAGTATTCTAGCCTAGGTGTGTGTGTTTTCACTTTCGCTAGTTTAAATGGTTGTTTGTCCCCTGAGTCTTTTCAATTTGAATAAAAGAAATGTTTGAACAGAAGTGGAATAGTTCCTTTTTGGCAAGGAAGTGAAATAACAGTAAGTGGTGGTATATGTCTGATTGTGTAGTAGCTCACTTATAATGAACAAAAGGATAGATTGTTCCCCTTTTAGTGAAAACTAGGATGTTGTTTATGAATCTTAGCAAAATGAAAAAATCCTTGGATGAAAGAAAAACAAACAAAAAGAAAGAGAAGGAAAAGCCAAAAGTGGCAACCAAAAATAGAAGAAAGCAAAAGAATAAGGCTAGACACCAATAGCTTGGACCTTAGGACATATGCTTGTGGTGTCTTTGTACTAGGATCTGCTTGGATGATTAGGTTCTGTGGAGTGCTTTAACACTTGGTAACTTGGGTTAACTAACTCGGGATTATCAACCAAAAATTCACTATCAAGAGCAACCTAGTGATAAGACATTTAATAACCCAAAGAGGTGCTTGGCACCAATGTCTTAAGAAGAATTGTGAGCCAAGTGTCTGTTTTGAATATGTGTTGAGCATAAATAAGCTAAGAAGCTGCTACAACACATGACACTGAGCTGCTAGAATCAAAGAATAAGTTCTCAGAAAAAGAAAATAAAGAAAAGTAATTACCAAGGATGAGTGAATAATAAGAGGTCATAGAAGTGTGCTAATTGATGCTTAAAGGAGACAGTCTATGCCTAAAGATCAATAAGAAGTGAACTATCACATTTTCTGCATAAAACCCCATGAACTACTAAGAATGACTTGCTGATATAAACATCACCTTCTGTTTCATTCTTTCTTCTCAATAATTCAGTACTTGCTTAGGGACAAGCAAGATTTAAGTTTGGTGTTGTGATGCCAGGGCATCTTAGGCTAGTTTCACTAGCCTTTTTCTTTGTTTTTAATAGATTTTATGCACTTTCTTAGGCAATAAGTAAGCAATTGGGGTAGAAATTCATGCATGCCTAAATTCATCTAACTACGATTAATTTGATACAATTTCATGAGAATCCATGCGCATATGTACAGCACGCACATGCGTGGATTGGCCAAAGTTGGAGGGAACGTTGCCAGTCTAACGTTGAGGCCAACATTCTTCTATATGTTTCGAAAACTGGAAATGGGATTTTTGCATCCACGCGCACGCGTTGATATGGATTCTAATCCCAAGGGCGCAAATGCGCAAGGCACGCGTACGCGTGGGTAGAAGAACGTTGGCCCTCCAACATTGATTCAAACGCCAATGACAGCAAGTTTATCTGGTTTTTAAGAAGGGCGTTTGAGTCAACGTTGGCCATCAAACGTTGACTCCAACTTGAGCACCAGAAGTTTGCAATTCAAACAGAATTCTTCTCAATAGCAAGGGAAGCCAATTGGAGCAACTTCAACCCAATTCCATCAAGGCCAAAAGCCCAATTCAGAGATTGAAAATCAATGGAAGAAAGTGTATAAATAGCTTAGAATTTAAGTTAGAAAAAATTTTTACTCCACTTTTTACTTTTCGGCTCATTTTTTAGTTTTCTGCAATTTCTTTCAATTCAGCAATGTATCTTTCAATTCCAATTTCTATTTTGAGAGCTATGAACAACTAAACCCCTTTCATTGGGTTAGGGAGCTCTATTGTAATTCAATGGATCAATAGTAATTTTCATCTTCTTCTTCTTTCTTTTCTCTTGATTTTTGTTAGAAAGCTTTCGGTCTTAATTCAATTGGATAGTTGTCTTGAGAGAGAAGCTATCCATAATTGGAATTCTTCGGATCCTTGAGAGAGGGATAAAAAATTCATGCTAGAATTGCTTTCTCACATTGGATTAGATTGGGGGTTGGATGGATATAGTTACATGTAATCCTACAAATACTTTGATCTATGAATTTGTGTGGTATAGTCAGCGACTGAACTTCAACTCTTCTCATGAGCAATTAAATCAAGACATTGGGAAATTGTTCATGCTTAGAGAGATTGGTGAGCCAAGACATTAGGATCCAATCATCTAAGACTGCCAAGCAATGTCAATGAATGCATTGATTGAGGAAGAGATGAAAATGATTTGATCCAGAGAGTTTAATATCTCCCAAAACCCAATGAATCCCCTATCTCTAATCTTACCCATTCTTTGACATTCTGTTCTTTAATTTCATGCTTAATTCCCCATTCCCATTTAATTTCTAGCAATTTAAGCTTCTGTCATTTCATTTCCCATAATTTAATTTCTGTCATTTAATTTCTTGCAATTTAAGTTTCTCGCCAAATTTACTTTCTGCAATTCTCAACCAAATTTGATTTCACTCAACTAGCACAATTCTCCAATTAACATTGATCAACCAACCAATCCCTGTGGGATTCGACCTCACTCTACGGTAAGTTTTTACTTGACGACAATCCGGTACACTTGTCGGTAGAAAATTGTTGAGAGACAGTTTTTGAGTGAATCAAGTTTATGGCTCCGTTGCCGGGGATTGGTTTTGTATTGAAAATTATTAAATTGGAGGATAACTAGATTGAACACTTTTCTTTTTGTTTGATTAATTAAATTTTAATTTCAGTTGTTCATTTTTGTTCTCTACAATTTTTAGTTGTTTTTCTTTAATTTTACCTTACTTCTTTACTTTCCAGCAAAACTAACCCACTAACTCATTAACTGTTTGATTAATTGCCTCAATTGCGCTAACCACACTTTTTCATTAATTGTGAATCCTTCACTTGCTGGTTGCTGCTTGTTGTGCTACTTGTATGACAGGTAGAAGAGAGGTTTCAACCTCTTTTGACAGTGAACTAGAAAGAACCTTCCTGAGATTAAGAAGGGAAGTAAGAGGAAAGAGGGTTGTTGGTGTAGAAGTAGAGGAGGAAGACTTGGATATAACCATGGAGGATGATATGGAAAATCATCATGAAGGAGAGGTAAATAATCATGCCAGAAGAGGTGCAGCCAACCCTGCTGGACAAGAGAGGAGAGGTCTGGGATCATACATCAATCCAAACCTAGGAAACTGTGGTAGCAGCATTCAAAAGCCAATTATCCATGCTAATAATTTCGAATTGAAGCCTCAGCTCATAACCCTAGTCCAGAACAACTGTTCTTTTGGAGGGAGTGTGATGCACCACTATTTTGTGGTACATCTTATGTTTAATTGAGTGGATTTTATCCACTAAACTCACGCTTATTCATATAATTCGCATGATTTACATTTTCCTTCCTAATTCTGTGCTATGATTGAAAATATGCTTCTTTGGCCTTAAATTTGCTATGTTTAATTCTCTCTTATTGCCATTCGATGCCTTGATATGTGTGTTAAGTGTTTTCAGGATTTATAGGGCAGGAATGGCTTAGAGGATGGAAAGGAAGCATGCAAAACTGGAAGGAATACAAGATATTGAAGGAATTGCTGAGCTGTCTAGCCTGACCTCTTCGTACTAAATCGACCATAACATGAGCTACAGAGGTCCAAATGAGGCAGTTCTAGTTGCGTTGGAAAGCTAACATCCGGGGCTTCGAAAAAATATATAATTTGCCATGGTTTCCATGCTGTTAGGTGACGCGCACACGTGGATCACGCGTACGTGTGACCTGGAAAAAGTTCAATCCATGCGTACGCGTGGACGATGCATATGCGTGACAGAGCCGCGTGTTGGACGTATCAGAAATTGTTGGGGGCGATTTTTGGGCTATTTTCGACCCAGTTTTTGGCCTAGAAAACACATATTAGAGGCTACAGAGTAGGGGAATCAATTCATTCATTGATACAACTTCTCATAATTCAAATTTTAGGTTTTAGATGTAGTTTTCTAGAGAGAGAGAGAGGCTCTCTCCTCTCTCTAGGGTTTAGGATTTAGGATTTCTCTTAGTTTTAGGTTTATTCCTTCTCCATTCCAGGTTCAATGTTCCTTTAATTTAGTTTCTTTTCTAGTTCTATTTGTCTTAGTATTCTACTTTATCTATTTCCCCTATTAATTACTTTATGTTGCTATTTGGTTTATGAATTCTCATGTTTAATTTGATTTTCCATTTAATACACTTTGAGGTATATTAAATTTATGATTGTTTCTTCTATTTATGTTATTGATGCTTTCAATTTAATTTAGATTTCTCCCCTTTTGGATTTGGTGGAGTAATTGGTGACACTTGAGTTATCAAACTCCTTTGTTGATTGATATTTGAAGTTTGCTGGTTGATTTGGATCCCTCTAAAGCTAGTCTTTCTTTAGGAGTTGACTAGGACTTGAGGAATCAAATTGATTAGTCCACTTGACTTTCCTTTATTTAGTAAGGGTTAACTAAGTGAGAGAAATAAACAATTCTCATCACAATTGATAGGTATAACTAGGATGAGATTTCCAGTTCTCATACCTTGCCAAGAGCTTTTCTAGTTATTAATTTACTTTCTTAGCTTTTAATTTCCTTGTTCAACCTTTCAAAGACCCCAAAAAGATAATCTTCCATAACCAATAATAAATACACCTCCCTGCAATTCCTTGAGAGACGACCCGAGGTTTGAATACTTCGGTTATCAATTTTACTAGGGGTTTGTTACTTGTGACAACCAAACTTTTGTACAAAAGGATTCCTTGTTGGTTTAGAAACTATACTTACAACGGGAATTTATTTGCAAAATTCTTTACCGACAGAAAATCCCGTTCGTCAGAGTTTCCAAGAGGACCCTAATGAGCATCTCACTAAATTTCAAAGGATATGTGACACGGTTAAGTCTAATAATGTTCATCTTGACACCTATATATTGCTACTTTTTCCATTTTCTTTGAGGGACAAAGCATCAAAATGGCTAGAATCATTTCCCAAGGAAAGCTTGACAACTTGGGAGGATGTAGTGAATAGATTCTTGACAAGGTTCTATCCTCCACAAAAAGTAAACAGGCTGAGAACTGAAGTGCAGACATTCAGACAGTAGGATGGTGAGACTATTTATGAAGCCTGGGAGAGATTCAAAGATTTGACAAGGAAAAGCCCCCCTGATATGTTTAATTAGAGGGTGCAACTTCATATCTTTTATGAAGGGTTGAATTGTGAATCAAAGAAAGATGTAGACCACTCATCTGGAGGTTCCCTTAACAAGAAGAAGACCATTGAAGAAGCCATTGATGTTATAGAGACAGTGGATGACAACGAGTATTTTTATGCCTCAGACAGAAGCAACAACAGGGAAGTCTTAGAATTAAACCATATGGATGCAATCCTGGCCCAGAATAAGATGATCACCAAGCAACTGGCTAAATTGACCAAGAAAATGGAGAAGAATTAGGTTGCAGCTATCCACACTGGACCATCATCTCAAGGAGAGTTGGAAACAGAAGAATGAGTTAACTGGGAGGAAGCTAATTACCTTGGAAATTCATCTAGGCAAGCTAATGATCCTTATTCTAAAACTTATAACTCTGGTTGGAGGAACCACCCAAACTTTAGGTGGGAGAACCAACAAAACCAAGGCCAAGACCACAGATCCCATAATCCAAACCAATATCACAATTCTACTCACCAATACTCCAACCAAAGACCATACCAGACCACACAAAACACTTATTCACAGCCACCATACCAAAACCACAATAACCACCCTCAACATCCTAATTCCAACCAACCATCACCACATGATGAGGACAGAATGGCCAAAATGGAAGCTATGCTTGCAAATCTTTGCAAAGAGTCTGAAGACATGAAAAAATTCAAGGAAGAAGTGAGAGGGAGTATAAAAAACCGAGGAGAGATTATTAAGAATCTCAAATCTCAAGTAGGACATCTTTCACAGTAGATTCTGAAGTCCACTGATAGTTTCCCAAGTGACAGTGAGAAAAAGACCAGGAAGGAGGTTCCTCCTGGGCATTCAATGCCACAAATGGGAGGCAAGCAGCCATTGAACGCCAGCTGTGGTGCACAAGCTGGGCGTTCAACGCTCATACAGAAGGCAGAGAATTTGAATTCCCTAGCCTCTCAGGACCAGTAGGTCCCACAGAATCTCCACCTACCCTACCTTCTTCTATGCTATTCTTCCCCATTTTTCATATTTGCTCAAGGACGAGCAAAACTCTTAAGTTTGATGTTGCAAAAGCTTTTCTTTTTTACTTATACCACTCCTAAGTATGGAAACAAAGACAAGGGCATGACATTGAAGAGATCAAGCACTACATTGGATCCTCAAGGAGGAGTACTAGCAGCCATCACTAAGGTGGATTCGTTCTCTTAATCCCCTTTTCTTATGTTATATTTCTATTTTCTGTTATGTTGTATTGTATGTTCTCTTATTCTTATTGCATGATCATTTTCATCTATGTCTTTAAGCTATAAAATGTTCCATATATCTTTCACCTTACTTAAAAAGAAAATTTTATTTGAAAAGAATTGAGAGATACATGAATTTCAAGTTATATAATAAGAATAGTTCAATTATCTTGATGTGGTGGCATTCCTTTAGTTTTCGAAATGTATGAATAAATAGTGCATATTTAAAGTTGGAATTTTAGAATGTTGGCTCTTGAAAGAATGATGAAAAAGGAAAAGTATTATTGGTAATCTGAAAAATCTCAAAAATTGATTCTTGAAGCAAGAAAAAACAGCAAAAAGAAAAAGAAAAAGCATGTTGCAAAAGAAAAAATAATATATGCATGCAAAAAAATAGAAAAATAGCAAAAAAAATAAAAAACAAAAAAATCCAATAGCTCTTTAAACCAAAAGGCAAGAGCAAAAAGTCAATAACCCTTTAAACAAAAATGCAAGGGTAAAAGGATCCAAGGCTTTGAGCATCAATGGTTAGGAGGGCCTAAGCGGCTCAACCAAGTTGTCTCTAACCATATGCTGATGGAGTGAAGGTGTCAAGTTAAAAGCTTGAGACTGAGCAGTTAAAGTCGTGGTCCAAAGAAAAAAGAGTGTGCTTAAGAACTCTGGACACCTCTATCTGGGGATTCTAGCAAAGCTGAATCACAATCCAAAAGGTTTCACTCAGTTAAAGTGTCTGTGGTATTTTTGTATCCGGTGGTAATACTGGAAAACAAAGTATTTAGGGTCACGGCCAAGACTCTAAAAGCTGTGTTCAAGACTCTGGGAGAATCAATAATATCATCTGGATTTTAAGTTCCTAAAGAGACCAACATTTCTGGGTTTCAGTGGATAGTGAGATGCCTAAACTATTTAGAAGCAAAAAGCTACTAAGTCCTGCTCATCTAATTGAAACTGAGTTTTATTGGAAACTCTGAGATTTATTGTATCTTACTCTTCTTTTTATCCTACTTTGTTTTTAGTTGCTTAGGGACAAGCAACAGTTTAAGTTTGGTGTTGTGATGAGCGGATATTTTATACGCTTTTTGGCATCATTTTCATATAGTTTTTAGCATATTTTGTTTAATTTTTATTAAGTTTTCATAGGTTTTAGTGTTAAATTCACATTTTTGGATACTACTATGAGTTTTTGTGTTTTTGTGCAATTTCAGGTATTTTCTGGCTGAAATTGAGGAGTTGGAGCAAAAGTCTGATTTAGAGACAAAGAAAGAGCTTTTCTGGAGCTACAGAAGTCCAAATGGGGCACTCTTAATGGCTATAGAAAGCTGACTTCCACAGCTTTCCAGCAATGTATAATAGATCATACTTTGCTTTAGAATAGAAGGCCCAAAACTGGCGTCCAACGCCAGCCTCCTGCCCCAGTCCAGGCGTCCAGCGCCCATAAGGAGGAGACCAGCGTCCAGACGCCCAAAGAAGACCCCCTAGCCAGCGTTCAACACCCTAGAGGCCTCATAGCACGTGGATCTCATCAAAATTCAGCCCAAACACTCACCAGGTGGGCCCCAAAAATGGATTTTAGTACTAAAAGACTATTTTACCCTTCTTAATGTAATTCTTAGTCATTAATTTAGTATTTAAAGACTTTTACACCTCTCATTAAGGGAGGACTGATAAACTCCAATTTTGTGGTTTATATTGTGTAGAATTTGGGGGGTTTTGTCAATATTTTTCATACTTATTCACAAGAATTGCATGGTTTTGTGTTCTCTTCCTAATATTGCTTCAAGATGGAAAACATGCTTCTTTTGCCTTAGAATTACTAAATTTTGATCCTCTTTTATTACCATTCGATGCCGTGATGTGTTTATTGAGTGATTTCAGAATTTATAGGGCAAGGATGGCCTAGAAGAGAGAAAGAAAGCATGCATAAGAGGAAGGAACATGAAGATTTGGATTTTGGGAATTTCAGCATGGGCGCGCACGCGCACCTCACGCGCACGCGTGGATGTAGAGAGCTGGAAGCGGCACGCGAAGATCGGTGCATACGCGCAGATTAGAGAAATCCACACCGGCGGGCACGCGTACATGGTGCGCACGCGTGGATCACAAAATCAATCTGCGCGCACGCACGCATGGCGCGTACACGCGATAAGCTGCACGTGACCTCATTAAAGGAAATCGTGCCTGGCAATTTCTGAGGCTCAAGTGGCCCAAATCTAAGCTGGTTCTCCATGGAAAAGACCCAAGGATGCTAGGGGAAATGGGGGGATCATTCATTCACACTTAGACACAATTTTTAGCTAGTTTTTGGTTCTTGTTATTCTAGAGAGAGAAACCCTTGTTCCTCTCTAGATCTAGTTTGATTTGATCTTCCCTTGTTAAATTCTGAATTGGATCTTGTTAATTACTAGTTTTGATTGCTTAATTTGAATTCCTTAGCATAATTTTGTTTAGATCTTGTGTAGTTTTATGTTTTCTTGTCAATTGTCATTTTATACCCATTCCATGAATCTTGGGAATCTTGAATTTTTGATGTTACATTGATGATTTTCATGGTTAATTGTGTTGTTTGAGTGATTGTATGTTGATAATTGTTAGTGGGTACTTGTTAATTTCAATTTAATTGCACTTTGAATATGTCTTTTAGTAATGCTCACCATGTGTTTGATGAAATGTTTCCCTTGATTATGGAGTAGTTCTCTTTACTCTTGGCCTAGGCTAAGGGAATTGGGTAAACTTGAGTCATTGGGTCTAATGGATTTGATGATTTGGGAACCCTTAGTGGTCAATTTGATAACCATTGACACTAGCATACTACTAAGTCAATTAGTAGCTAGGTTGGACCTTATGGGTTGATGTTGACTAAACCATTTAACATACTTCAAGTATAGAAGTAGACTTAATGAGTTTGGTTCCTCATAATTATCAATCTATGGTTATTAGACAAGGATAGTGACCCCAATTCCCATGTCTAGCCAAGAGTTGTTTTATCATTCATATTTGAAAACACAAAAAACCTAATTGCTTTGTCTTAGTCATAGTTATTTGTTTAGTTTTAGAGTAGGCTTATATTGGATGTTATCTTATTAGTTTGGAATTGCTCACATCTTGCTTTAGTTATTTGAATTAGTTTCTTGCACTTCAAGATTACTTGCTTGTTAGGATTCTTAGTTTAATTTCTTGCTCATGACTTACAACCCCGGAATTCTAACCAATGTTGATGCACATGTTTGCCCATTCCTTGTGAGATGACCCGAGGTTTGAATACTTCGTTTACTTTTATTGGGGTTGAATTTGTGACAACCAATTCCTTTGAAATTTGATTCGCAGATTATTTTTCGGTTGAGGGCTATACTTGCAACGCGAAAATCTTGTGAAATTCCTTACCGACGGTATTCCGTGGCCATCAAATTTTTTGGCGCCGTTGCCGGGGAATGGTTGCAACATATGCCTTGATATTGGTTATGTGAATATGTGAAAATTGTAATTAGTTTACTTTCTTTCAATACTTACCTATAGTTTAGATTTCTTTTGTATGTGTGCTATGACTCCCAAGTTTGATGACTCGGTCTCAACCGAATTCTAGCTTAGCCGAGTTTGACCCTGAGATTGAAAGAACGTTGTTACACACTCGGCAAGCTAGACGGCGGTTGGACTATACGGCTAGTACTTCGGCCTCTCTCGAGGAACATACCGAATCACTAGACGGTACCGAGAGTGACTTGGAGTCCGCTACTTCCTATTCTTCTGTTGGCACTACTAATACATCTTTGCATGCTACAGGTGAACCATACATGGCGGAGCCATGACGGATCACTTTGCATGAGCAAGGAGCTTCGGATCTCATACTTCAAGCTTTGCAAGCAAGGTATCCCAACCTTGATCCAAATTTTGAGTTGAAGAGTAGCTTGATACATCTACTTCCTAAGTATCATGGGTTGCCAGGTTAAGACCCCATCCGACATCTAAGAGACTTTCAAGTTGCTTGTTCTACGGCTCGAAGGCATGGAGCCGATGAGTTGGCTATTATGGTTTTTGCCTTTCCCTTCTCTCTTGAAGGGCAAGCAAAGACATGGTTTTATTCGCTATCGGATGAGATTGTGACCAATTGGGATTTCTTGAGAAGAGAGTTTCTAGATAAGTTCTTCCCACTGGAGAAGACCGATTACGTCCGGAAGGAGATCTCGGGTATAATACAAAGGGACCAAGAGAGTTTATATGAGTATTGGACTCGGTTCAAAAGGCTATTGGAATCTTGTCCACACCATTGATTGAACACTCACTTGCTCATTAGTTACTTCACCGGAGGTCTTTGTGTGGAAGATAGAAGATTGCTCACCGCTTCTAGTGGTAGTTCCCTTTCAAAAAAAAAGACGGAGGGAGAAGCTTGGAAATTGATAAATGATGTTGCCAAGGCTACACAACATGTAAGGGTGAGAAGTAATCCTCTTAAGGGTGTGGTAAAACCATCCTCCTCCGAAGCAAGCTTGACCAAAGAACTTGGGGACATGACCACTATCCTCACGCGAATACAAAAAGATCAAAAGGAATACTACTCCATCCAAGCCATCCAAGCCCCACCCCCAGTTGCTCAACTGGAAGGCCCTCATAGGATTTGTGGTTTGTGCTCTAGCACCACACATTACACTGATCAATGCCATCAAATTCAAGAGGAACATGCCCTTGTCATAACCAATGTGAATTACAACAACCATCCGCCCTATCCTTCTCAAGGCCAAAACAACTACCCCCATGGTAGTAATCAAAATCAAGGGTGGAGGGATAATGTACAAGGGAGAAATCAAAACCAAAGATGGAACAACTCTTCTTATCATCACAACAACAACCAATCTTCATCCCAATACCACCATAACAACAACAACCACCAAGTCAACCAAAATTACCACAACTAAAACCAAAGCAGCTACACCAAATACCAAGCACCACACCATAGACAACAATCCAACCAAACCTCTTCATCTTCCACCAATCAAGTTGATGAGCTTAGAGCTGCTATGGAGAAATGGGACGAGAGCAACAAGGCTCAATTTGACGCCTTGGGCGCTCAATTGGCCAACCTCGCCGACATGCTTTCAAAGATGTCCATGCCCTCCTCCAACAATAATACCAACCAACCCTCAAGCTCTTCCAAACCCCAAGGGCGGTCTCAATGCCATCACTCTACGGTCGAGGACTACATTGGAGGAGATACCTCCTAGGGTCGTGGAAAACATTCATGAGGAAGAAGTGGTTGTTGAAGCTCCACATGAAGAAGAGGAGGTAGACAAAAGGCATGAGGAAGAAGGAGTAAGCTTTAAGGAACCCAAGAGGAAAGCTATAGTGGATGAGTCCATTCCTATTCTATTCCCTTCCATGGTGAAGAAAGCAAAGAAAACCCCGAAATTTGATTTGAACATGCTTCAAGTGTTCAAGAAGGTTGAGGTAACCATACCACTTCTTGATGCTATCTAACAAATTCCGAAGTATGCAAAATTTTTGAAAGACTTGTTTACACACAAGGATAGGATAGGAGATTTGGAGACATTATCCTTGGGTAGTTCGATTTCTTCCTTGATGGAGCCTATTTCAAAAAAATGTGGTGACCCTGGGCCTTGTTTGGTGTCTTGTTGTATTGGTGGGCGCACTTTTCATGACTGTATGTGTGATCTAGGAGCTTGCGTAAGTATCATGCCGCTTTCTATCTTTGTGCAGTTGAATTTAGCTCCATTAAAGAAGTCGGTGGTGAAGTTTGCCTTAGCCGATAAAAGTGTGATCACTGTGATAGGAATAGCAGAAGATGTACTTGTGGCGATCAAGGACTTGGTCTTTCCGGTGGACTTTTACATCCTTAAAATGCCTCCAACAGAAAATAGAAGCTCATCCTCCGTTCTACTTGGTAGACCCTTCCTTAAGACCTCTAAATTCAAGTTAGATGCTTTCACCGGCACATATTCCTTTGAGGTTGGAGACAAGACTATAAAGTTTAATTTGGAAGAAGCCATGAAGCATCCTCCCGAAGAGCATTCCGTTCTTCGATGTGATGTAATCGATGAAGTGGTAGTGGAAGTGCGAAAAGAAGACTACATCAAGTTATGCTACCCTATTGTTGAAGAGACGGATGGCCAAGAGGATGAACAAGAGAAAGTTGTTGAGAATGAACTCCATGAGCCTGATGAAAAGGAACCTCAGCTTGAGGCAAAGAGTGAGCTGAAGCCTCTTCCATCTCATTTAAAGTACGCTTTCTTAGAGGACAACCAAAAGTTTCCGGTCATTATTGCTAGTGAGCTTTCTAGTGAAGAGGAAGGGAAGCTCCTAGATGTTCTAAGAAAGTACAAGAAGGCAATTGGTTGGAGCCTAGCCGATATTGTAGGGATTGACCCCCGCAAGTGCATGCATCGTATATTTCTCCAAGAGGGAGCTCGGCCGGTTAGGCAACCACAAAGGAGACTCAACCCAATCATCCTCGACGTGGTAAAGAAGGAAGTCACTAGGCTACTTGATGCGGGTATCATATACCCAATTTCTGACAGTGAGTGGGTGAGCCCGGTCCAGGTTGTTCCCAAGAAATCAGCCATCACTGCGGTTAAAAAGGATGATGGTGAAGTGGTCACCAAGAGAGTACAAAACGCATGGCGAGTGTGCATTGATTATAGAAGATTGAACATCACTACAAGGAAGGACCACTACTGATGAGCGGATAATTTATACGCTTTTTGGCATTGTTTTTAGTATGTTTTTAGTATATTTTAATTAGTTTTTATTATATTTTTATTAGTTTTTAAATAAAAATAACTCTTCTGGACTTTACTATGAGTTTGTGTGTTTTTCTGTGATTTCAGGTATTTTCTGGCTGAAATTGAGGGACCTGAGCAAAAATTTGATTCAGAGGCTGAAAAAGGACTGCAGATGCTATTAGATTCTTACCTCCCTAAACTCAAAGTGGATTTTCTGGAGCTACAGAAGCCCAATTGGCGAGCTCTCAATTGCGTTGGAAAGTAGACATCCTAGGCTTTCCAGAAATATATAATAGTTCATACTTTGCCCGAGATTTGATGGCCAAAACAGGCATTCCAAGTCAGCTCAAGAATTCTGGCGTTTAACTCCAAAACTGGCACAAAAGCTGGAGTTAAACGCCCAAACTGGCACAAAAGCTGGCGTTAACTCCAAGAAAATTCTCTACACAAAAATGTTTCAATGCTCAGCCCAAGCACACACCAAGTGGGCCCGGAAGAAGATTTCTACATTAATTACTGATTTCTGTAAACCCTAGGCTACTAGTTCTCTATAAAAAGGACCTTTTGCTATTGTATTTTCATACTTTGAATCTTTGATAAGTCTTATGCTATCTTAGACACGTTTGGAGGCTGGCCATTCGGCCATGCCTGGACCTTGTTCTTATGTATTCTCAACGGTGGAGTTTCTACACACCATAGATTAAGGTGTGGAGCTCTGCTGTTCTTCATGAATTAATACAAGTACTATTGTTTTTCTATTCAACTCAAGTCTATTTCTTCTCTAAGATATCACTTGTTCTTCAACTTGATGAATGTGATGATCCGTGACACTCATCATCATTCTCACCTATGAACGTGTGCCTGACAACCACCTCTGTTCTACCTTCGATTGAGTGTGTATCTCTTGGGTTTCTAATCTAAGATTGGAACCTTCGTGGTATAGGCTAGAATTAATGGCAGCCATTGTTGATCTGGGAAGGGATGACTGTGACGAGCTTCAAACTCGCGATTGTGGGGCGTGTGACAGACGCAAAAGGATCAATGGATCCTATTCCGACATGATCGAGAACCGACAGCTGATTAGCTGATGTTGTGACAGAGCATCAGGACCATTTTCACTGAGAGGACGGGATGTAGCCATTGACAACGGTGATGCCCAACATAAAGCTTGCCATGGAAAGGAGTATGAATGATTGGAAGAAGGCAATAGGAAAGCAGAGGTTCAAGGGGAACAAAGCATCTTCATACACTTATCTAAAATCCACCAATGAATTACATAAGTATCTCTATCTTTATTTTATGTTTATTTTCATCACCTTAAACTCCATAACCATTTGAATCCGCCTGACTGAGATTTACAAGATGACCATAGCTTGCTTCAAGCCGACAGTCTCCGTGGGATCGAACCTTACTCACGTAAGGTTTATTACTTGGACGACCCAGTGCACTTGCTGGTTAGTTGTGTGAAATTGTGACAAAGTGTGATTCATGTTTGCGAGCTCCAAGTCCTTTGGCGCCATTGTTGATGATCACAATTTCGTGCACCAAGTTTTTGGCGCCGTTGCTGGGGATTGTTCGAGTTTGGACAACTGACGGTTCATCTTGTTGCTTAGATTAGGTATCTTTTCTTCAAAATTTTTAAGAATGAATTCTAGAGTTTCAAGGTGATGTTCCCACCATCACAAAAGCTAATTGATTCTCATCAATTTAGCTATTGAATGTAATGCCTGCTGAAGCTTGGCCAAACATGTCTAATCCTTTTTAGACTGAAGCTTTAGACTAACATTGCATGATTCCTGGAATTCTTATTAAAAGTTTTGATTCTCTTTATTTTCTTTTCTATATAATTTTCAAAAAAATACAAAAAAATTTAAAATCATAAAACCAAAAATATTTTATGTTTCTTGTTTGAGTCTAGTATCAATTTTTAAGTTTGGTGTCAATTGCATGTTTTTATTCTTGCATTTTTTTCGAATACATGCATTATGTTCTTCATTGATCTTCAAGTTGTTCTTGATGATTTCATTGCTTTGATCTTCAAATTCTCTTGCTTTGTATGTTTTGTTATTTCTTACATGCATTTTTACATTGTTATAGTCCTTAGTATACAAACTTTTAAGTTTGGTGTCTTACATGTATTGTTTATTTGATCTTAGTTGCATTTTTATTGTTTCTCATCATCAAAAATTCAAAAATATTTTCAAAACTATGTCTTTTCAAGTCAATAATACAGAGAATTGAAGATTCAAAACATTCAGCACAGGAATCAAACAGAAAAAGCTGGGCGTTCAAAACGCCCAGTGAAGAAGGAAAACTGGCGTTTAAATGCTAGCCAGGGTACTTGGCTGGGCGTTTAACGCCCAAAAAGGTAGAGATTTGGGCGTTAAACGCCAGAATGGGCACAATTCTGGGCGTTTAATGCCAGGATGACACTAGAGGGAAGATTTTGTTTTTAATTCACATTTTTTCAAGTTTTCATAATTTTTCAAAATCAAATCTTTTTCAAATCATATCTTTTCAATCATATCTCTTTCAAAATCAATTTCTTTCCATTTTATATTTTCAAAAATTCTTGCTTCAATTCAAGATTTACTTCAAAAAATTTTCAAGTTGTTACTTGCCTATTAAGAAAGGATCAAATTTTAAATTTTAGAATCATATCTTTTAATTTCTTGATAGTCAAGTAATCAACTTTAATTTAAAAAAAAAAACTTTCTTTTTCTAAATTGATTTTCAATCATATCTTCTCAATCATATCTCTTCAATCACATCTTTTTCAAAATTAACTCTCAATCATATCTTTTTAATTTCTAATTTCAAAATCTTTTTCAAAAATCACTTAATTTCTTTCCCAATTTTAGTTTTCGAAAATCATCAATCAATTTTTCAAAATTTCTTTTAATAATTCCAAAATCTTTTTAATTTATTTTCGAAAATTCTTCCCCTCTTCGCACATCCTTCTATTTAAAGGACTAACACTCCTCCTCAAGGTACAATTCGAACCCCCTCCTTCTTTATATGTTCGAATTCTCTTCCATCTACCTCCTCCTTCTATTCTTCTTTTCTTCTGACACTTCAAGGAATCTCTATACTGTGACATAGAGGATTCTATACTTTCTTGTTCTCTTCTCTTTCATATGAGCAGGAGCAAAGATAAAAGCATTCTTGTTGAAGCTGATCCTGAACCTGAAAGGACCTTGAAGAGAAAGCTAAGAGAAACCAAAACACAACTCTCTCTAGATGGCCTAACAGAGCTCTTCAAAGAAGAAGAAACCATGGCAGCCGAAAACAACAATAATGCCAACAATGCAAGGAAGGTAATGACTTTACTGCACTTACTCCTAACTTCTATAGGAGAAGCATCTCAATCCCTGCCATTGGAGCCAACAACTTTGAGCTTAAGCCTCAATTAATTTCTCTAATGTAACAGAATTGCAAGTTTCATGGACTTCCATTGGAAGATCCTCATCAGTTTTTAGCTGGGTTCTTACAAATCTGTGACACTGTCAAGACCAATGGGGTTGACCCTGAAGTCTACAGACTTATGCTTTTTCCTTTTGCTGTAAGAGACAGAGCTAGGACATGGTTGGATTCACAACCTAAAGAAAGCCTGAACTCTTGGGAAAAGCTGGTAAATGCCTTCTTGGCAAAGTTCTTTCCACCTCAAAAATTGAGTAAGCTTAGAGTGGAAGTCCAAACCTTTAGACAGAAGGATGGTGAGTCCCTCTATGAAGCTTGGGAGAGATACAAGCAATTGATCAGAAGGTGCCCTTCTGACATGCTTTCAGAATGGAGCATCATAGGAATCTTCTATGATGGCCTGTCTGAACTATCCAAGATGTCATTGGATAGCTCTGCTGGAGGATCTCTTCATCTGAAGAAGACGCCTACAGAAGCTCAAGAACTCATTGAAATGGTGGCAAATAACCAATTTATGTATACTTCTGAAAGTAATCCTGTGAATAATGGGACAACTCAGAAGAAAGGAGTTCTTGAGATTGATACTCTGAATGCCATATTGGCTCAGAATAAAATATTGACCCAACAAGTCAATATGATTTCTCAGAGTCTGTCTGAAATGCAAGCAGCAACAGGCAGTACTAAGGAAGCTTCCTCTGAAGAAGAAGCTTATGATCCTGAGAACCCAGCAATGGAAGAGGTGAATTACATGGGAGAACCCTATGGAAACACCTATAATCCTTCATGGAGAAATCATCCAAATCTCTCATGAAAGGATCAACAGAGACCTCAACAAGGTTTCAGCAACAATAATGGTGGAAGAAATAGGTTTACCAATAGCAAGCCTTTTCCATCATCTTCTCAGCAACAGACAGAGAATTCTAAGCAAAACCCCTCTGACTTAACAACCATTGTCTCTGATCTAATCAAAACCACTCAAAGTTTCATGACTGAAACAAGGTTCTCCATTAGAAATTTGGAGGCACAATTGGGTCAGCTGAGTAAGAAAATTACTGAACTCCCTCCTAGTACTCTCCCAAGCAATACAGAAGAGAATCCAAAAAGAGAGTGCAAGGCCATAACAACATCCCACATGGCCGAACATGAAGAGGAGGAAGAGGCAGTGATTCCCACTGAGGAAGACTTCAATAGACGCCCACTGACCTCCATAGAGTTCCCTAATGAGGAACCATAGGAATTTGAGGCTCACACTGAGACCATAGAGATTCCATTGAATTTACTTTTTCCATTCATGAGCTCTGATGAGTATTCTTCCTCTGAAGAGGATGAAGATGTTACTGAAGAGCAAGTTGCTAAGTACCCTGGAGCAATCATGAAGCTAAATGCCAAGTTGTTTGGTAATGAGACTTGGGAGGATGAACCTCCATTGCTCATCAAAGAACTGGATGACTTGACTAGGCAGAAATTACCTCGAAAGAGACAGGACCCTGGAAAGTTCTCAATCCCTTGTACCATAGGCACCATGACCTTTGAAAAGGCTCTGTGTGACCTAGGGTCAAGCATAAACCTTATGCTTCTCTCTGTAATGGAGAAGCTAGGGATCATTGAGGTACAAGCTGCAAGAATCTCACTAGAGATGGCAGACAATTCAAAGAAACAGGCTTATGGACTTGTAAAGGATGTCTTGGTAAAGGTTGAAGACCATTACATCCCTGCTGATTTCATAGTCCTAGAGACTGGGAAGTGTATAGATGAATCCATCATCCTTGGCAGACCCTTCCTAGCCACAGCAAAAGCTGTGATTGATGTTGACAGAGGAGAATTGATCATTCAAGTGAATGGAGATTCCCTTGTGTTTAAAGCTCATGGATATCCCTCTGTCACCATGGAGAGGAAGCATGAAGAGCTTCTCTCAATACAGAGTCAAACAGAGCCCCCACAATCAAACTCTAAGTTTAGTGTTGGGAGGCCACAACCAAACTTTAAGTTTGGTGTTGAACCCCCACATTCAAACTCTAAGTTTGGTGTTGGGAGGTTCCAACATTGCTCTGAACATCTGTAAGGGTCCATGAGAGCCACTGTCAAGCTATTGACATTAAAGAAGCGCTTGTTGGGAGGCAACCTAATCGTTACTATTCTATGTTAAATTTCTATTTTCCTTTGTTATTTTATGTTTTCTGTAGGTTGATAATCATGTGAAGTCACAAAAACAATTGAAAAAGCAAAAACAAAGTGAAAAACAGAATGAAAAATAGAACACCCTGAAGGAGACAGTTACTGGCGTCTAAACGCCAGTAAAGGTAGCAGAATGGGCGTTAAACGCCCAGTCTGGCACCATTCTGGGCGTTTAACGCCAGAAAAGGGCACCAGACTGGCGTTTAACGCCAGGAATGGGCAAGAAGCTGGCGTTAAACACCAGAAATGGGCAGCAGCCTGGCGTTTAACGCCAGGATTGGCAGAAAGGGGCGTTTTGCACGCCACTTAGTGCAGGGATGAGATATCCTTGACACCTCAGGATCTGTGGACCCCACAGGATCCCCACCTACCCCACCACTCTCTTTCTTCTTCACCCATTCACCAATCACCTCAATACCTCTTCCCCAAAAATCCCTCACCTATCAAATCCCACTATTCTCTTCACCACTCACATCCATCCTTCATAAAACCCCACCTACCTCACCATTCAAATTAAAACCACTTTCCCTCCCAAACCCACCCTCTATAGCTGAACCATACACACCCCTCTCACCCCTATATAAACCCATCTTCACTCTTTCATTTTCACACAACCTAAACAACACTTCTCCCCCTTGGCCGAATCACAAAGCCCACTCCATCTCCTCTATTTCTTCTTCTTCTACTCTCTTCTTTCTTCTTTTGCTCGAGGACGAGCAACCTTCTAAGTTTGGTGTGGTAAAAGCTAAAGCTTTTTGTTTTTCCATAACCATTTATGGCATCAAAAGCCGGAGAAACCTCTAGAAAGTGGAAAGGGAAGGCAAAAGCTTCCACCTCCGAGTCATGGGAGATGGAGAGATTCCTCTCAAGGGTGCATCAAGACCACTTCTATAAAGTTGTGGCCAAGAAGAAAGTGATCCCCGAGGTCCCTTTTAAGCTCAAAAAGGGCGAATATCCGAAGATCCGACATGAGATCCGAAGAAGAGGTTGGGAAGTTCTCACCAACCCCATTCAACAAGTCGGAATCTTAATGGTCCGTGGCTAGGGGATGGTTGGAGTTCATCCAACGCTCAATCATTCCCACTAGCAACCGGTCTGAAGTTACTATAGATCAGGCTATCATGATTTGTAGCATCATGATTAGAGAGGAAGTAGACGTTTATGAAGTTATATCCCAAGAACTCTACAAAGTGGTGGACAAGTCCTCCACTGTGGCAAGGTTAGCCTTCCCTCATCTCATTTGTCACCTCTGCAATTCAGCTGGAATTGACATAGAGGAAGACATCCTCATTGATGAGGACAAGCCCATCACTAAGAAAAGGATGGAGCAAACAAGAGATCCCACTCATGGACAAGAGGATGAGGAAATTCCTCATCATGAAATCCTTGAGATGCCTCAAGGGATGCATTTTCCTCCACAAAACTATTGGGAGCAAATCAACACCTCCCTAGGAGAATTAAGTTCCAACATGGGACAACTAAGGGTGGAACACCAAGAGCACTCCATCCTCCTCCATGAAATTAGAGAAGACCAAAGAAACATGAGAGAGGAGCAACAAAGGCAAGGAAGAGACATTGAGGAGCTCAAGCACTCCATAAGATCTTCAAGAGGAAGAACAAGCCGCCATCACTAAGGTGGACCCGTTCTTTAATTTCCTTGTTCTTTATTTTCTGTTTTTTGAAAATTATGCTTTATGTTTATCTATGTTTGTGTCTTTATACATGATCATTAGTCTCTATGCCTTAAAGCTATGAAAATAAATCCATCACCTTTCTTAAATGAAAAATGTTTTTAATTGAAAAAGAAAAAGAAGTGCATGAATTTCAAATTTTAAAACAGTTTAATTATCTTAATGTGGTGGCAATACTATTGTTTTTCTGAATGAATGCTTGAACAGTGCATATTTTTGAATTTGATTGTTTATGAATGTTAAAATTGTTGGCTCTTGAAAGAATGAAAGGAAAATGAGAAATGTTATCTGGTGATCTGAAAAATCATAAAATTGATTCTTGAAGCCAGAAAAAGCAGTGAAAAGCTTGCAGAAAAAACAGAAAAAAAAAAGAGGAAAAGTAAGCAGAAAAAGCCAATACCCCTTTAAACCAAAAGGCAAGGGTGATAAAAAGGATCCAAGGCTTTGAGCATCAGTGGACAGGAGGGCCCACAGGAATAAAATCCTGGCCTAAGCGGCTAAACCAAGCTGTCCCTAACCATGTGCTTGTGGCGTGAAGGTGTCAAGTGAAAAAACCTTCACGCCACAAGCACATGGTTAGGGACAGCTTGGTTTAGCCGCTTAGGCCAGGATTTTATTCCTTTAGGCCCTCCTATCCACTGATGCTCAAAGCCTTGGGATCCCTTTTATTTACCCTTGCCTTTTGGTTTTAAGGGTTATTGGCTTTTTCTGCTTGCTCTCTTTTTTTTTTTTTTTGAATGCTTTGTTCTTTGCTGCTTTTTCTTGCTTCAAGAATCATTTTTATGATTTTTCAGATTATCAATAACATGTCTCATGTTCATCATTCTTTCAAGAGCCAACATATTTAACAGTCTTAAACATCAAATTCAAAAGAGATATGCACTGTTCAAGCATTCATTCAGAAGACAGAAAGCATTGCCACCACATATAAATAATTAGAATTTACCTTATTAAAAACTCAAAAAAAATATTGCCTCTTATTCTAAAGAAATTCTTCTATTTTATTCATGTTTAATGATGATGATAAAATTAAATTATAGCTTAATTGGGGGATAAAATAAAAAATATAGATATTAATTACTACTATATGACTCCTAAGGTAAAACTAATAAAAACAGTTATCACAGAGTTAAGGCTAAGATTGGAATTTAACAACCTTTGTTCTGGGAAGTGGATGTTCCTCTAATCTGCGGGATGCTTGGTCCTTCAAGAGATAATTTCTGGCGCTTCAATTCCCTTAAATCACGCCCTTGCTCCTCCTGTTCTTTAAGCAAATAGCAAAGAATGCTACTTTGTTCCTTCTGTTCTTTCTGTATTTGTTCCATAGCTTCTTGCATCTTGGTAATAGATGTTTCAAGATACTCCCAGTATTCAGATTGAGGGATTTCTAGGAGAATTTCCTGTGTTCTCTTCTTGATGGAGTCATTCTGTGCTTGTTGTTTTTCCATTGATGCTTTGGTGATTGGCCGCTCAACTGAGATATACTCAGTTATTCCCATCCTTACTCCAGTGTCCTTGCAGAACATAGAAATCAAGCTTGGATAAGCCAACCTGGCATCTTTGGAATTTTTGTTTACAATTTTGTAGAATTCAGTTGAAATCAGTTGATGAACTTTCACTTCTTTTCCCATCATGATGTAATGGATCATCACTGCCCTTCAAATAGTGACTGTAGAACAGTTGCTAGTGGGCAGCAGAGAATGCCCAATGAAGTCCAGCCATCCTCTGGCGGCTGGTTTGAGATCTTCTCTTTTGAGTTGAATTGGGACACCCTTCGTGATGGTGGTCCACCTGGCTCCAGGGATACATATATCCTCTAGAATCTTATCCAGGCCCTTGTCTGTTCTCATCATTCTCCTATTGAAGGAGTCTGGATCATCTTTGAGCTGAGGCAGCTTTAAGATCTCCCTGATCTTGTCAGGGTGGGTATGAACAATCTTTCCTCTGACCAAGGTCCGATAGTCATAGATAGCAGATCCAGATAGTCTTTGCCTGTCTGTATGCCACATATTAGCATAGAACTCTTGGACCATATTCCTTCCCACTTTCGTTTCAGGATTAGCTAGGATCTCCCAGTTCCTGATTCGAATTTACTCCTGGATCTCCGGATATTCGTCTTCTTTCAGATCGAATCTAACTTCCGAGATCACTGATCTTAGACCCATTATTTTGTAATAATGGTCTGAATGTTCTTTAGTTAAGAACTTCCCTTGATTCCAAAGTGGTTTTGGAACGCTTTCTTTCTTGCCTCTTGGAGTGGGTTATTTTTCTTTAGGAGCCATGATCTTAGTGATCACGGATAAGCACACCAAGGGAGAGGGAGAGAAGGAGAGCTAGGTGCAATGGTGGATGGGAGGGGAGGGAGGCCGAACCCATATTTAAAGGGAGAAGGGGGGTGGGTTTTCGAAAATAGGGAGGAAGATAAGATAGAAGATATGATTTTTAAGAAAATTTTAAGTATGATAAGAAAAGATATAATCTAAAATTGAAGAGATATGAAAGATATTTGAAAAAGATAGATTTGGATTTTTGAAAAAGATAATACGGAGATTTGAAAAAGATATTGATTAGCTGAAAAGATTTTTGAAAGAAAAGAGATAGATTTGTTTTGAAAATTTTGAAAAAGAGTTGAATTGGGTTGAAAAAAAGGATTTGTGCTTATGGATTAAGATACATTTGATATTTTTAAAATAGGGTTTTTAGAAATTAAGGATTTTAGAAATTAGGGTTCTTAACATGTTTATGCAAGAAATCATGAATTGAAACATGAAAATTAAATTTAGAATGAAAAATATGAAGTAAAAACGAATTCACCTCCTCCCCACCATCTTGGCGTTTGAACGCCCAAACGCTGCATGTTTTGGGCGTTCAACGCCAAAATGCTGCCTCTCCTGGGCGTTCAACGCCCAGCTGTTGCTTCTTTCTGGCGTTGAACGCCAGGAACTCCTTTGTCACTGGGCATTTTTCTGAATGCCCAGAACGCTGTAAATCTGGCGTTAAACGCCTAGAAGGAGCTTCTTTCTGGCATTCAACGCCCAGAAGATGCTTCTTTCTGGCGTTTAACGCCCAGATGGCTATCCTTACTAGCGTTCAACGCCCAGTGGATGCTTCTTTTGGGCGTTGAACGCCCAAAACAGACTTTTACTGGTGTTTTCTTGCCAGTGAGCTCTTTTTCTCTGTTTTGTGTGTAGAATCCTTCTGTAGCCCTGTGAACTTATACAATTGACTCTTTACCTTAGTATCAGTGAACTTTATATAAACAAATAAAATCAAGAATAGGAAAAAATGCTTAGAGGAAGTGATGCCCCATGGCTGGGTTGCCTCCCAGCAAGCGCTTCTTTATTGTCTTTAGCTGGACCTTGCTAAGCTTTTAATCTAGCTTCAGCCTTGAGCACTCTTGCTCAACATTGCCTTTAAGATAGTGCTTGATTCTCTGTCCATTAACAATGAACTTCTTATACGTAGTCAACTACCACCAGAATGTAAGTGTTTGAGTATGATGGTGGGAAAGGTCCCATGAAGTCAATTCCCCATACGTCGAACAACTCAATCTCCAAGATTCCTTGTTGAGGCATGGCGTAACCATGGGGTAGATTACCAGCTCTTTGGCAACTGTCACAGTTACGTACAAACTCTCGGGAATCTCTATAGAGAGTGGGCCAATAGAAACTACATTGGAGGACCTTGGTGGCTGTCCGCTCACCTCCGAAATGGCCTCCATATTTTGATCCATCGCAATGCCATAGGATCCTCTGTGCTTCTTCTCTAGGCACACATCTCCAGATTATTCCGTCTGCACATCTCTTAAAGAGATAGGGTTCATCCCACAAGTAGTACTTTGCATCAGTAATTAGTTTTTTCTTTTGTTGCCTGTTGTACTCTTTGGGTATGAACCTTGCAGCTTTATAGTTTGCAATGTCTGCAAACCATGGTGCTTCCTAAATGGCAAATAAATGCTCATCCGGATAGGTCTTAGAGATCTCAAGAGACGGGAGGGACGTCCCTTCTACTGGCTCTATCCGAGACAGATGATCAGCCACTTGGTTTTCTGTCCCTTTTCTGTCTCTTATTTCTATATCAAACTCTTGCAGAAGTAACACCCATCTTATGAGCCTGGGTTTTGAATCCTGCTTTGTGAGTAGATATTTAAGAGTAGCATGGTGAGTATACACAATCACCTTTGATCCTACTAAGTATGATCTAAACTTGTCAATGCCATAAACCACTGCAAGCAATTCTTTTTCTGTGGTTGTGTAATTTTTCTGGGCATCATTTAAAACGCGGCTAGCATAATAAATGACATGCAGAAGCTTGTCATGCCTCTGTCCCAGTACTGCACCAATGGCGTGATCACTGGCATCACACATTAGCTCAAATGGTAATGTCTTAACTGGTGCAGAAATAACTGGTGCTGTGACCAGCTTGGCTTTCAGCGTTTCAAACGCCTGCAGACACTCTGTGTCAAACACAAATGGCGTGTCAGCAGCTAGCAGATTGCTCAGAGGTTTTGTGATTTTTGAAAAATCCTTTATAAACCTCCTATAGAATCCTGCATGCCCCAGAAAGCTTCTGATTGCCTTAACATTTGCGGGTGGTGGTAATTTTTCAATCACCTCTATTTTTGCTTGATCCACCTCTATTCCCTTGTTTGAAATTTTATGCCCAAGGACAATTCCTTCAGTCACCATAAAGTGACATTTTTCCCAGTTTAAAACCAGGTTGGTCTCTTGGCATCTTTTCAGAACTAGTTTCAGGTGATCAAGACAGGAGCTGAATGAGTCTGCATATACTAAGAAGTCATCCATGAAGACTTCCAGAAATTTTTCCACCATATCAGAGAAAATAGAAATCATGCATCTCTGGAAGGTTGCAGGCACATTACACATGGCATCCTTCTATAAGCAAACACTCCAGATGGACATGTGAATGCTGTTTTCTCTTGATCCTGGGGATCTACTGCAATTTGGTTATAGCCTGAGTAGCCATTCAAAAAACAGTAATAATCATGACCTGCCAGTCTTTCTAGCATTTGGTCTATGAACGGTAAAGGAAAATGATCCTTTCTGGTGACTGTATTGAGCCTTCTGTAGTCAATACACATGTGCCACCCTGTAACTGTTCTTGTAGGAACCAATTCATTCTTTTCATTATGAACCACTGTCATGCCCCCCTTTTTAGGGACAACTTGAACAGGGCTCACCCAGGGGCTATCAGAAATAGGGTAAATGATCCCAGCCTCCAGTAATTTAGTGACCTTTTTCTGCACCACTTCCTTCAAGGCTGGATTTAGCCGCCTCTGTGGTTGAACCACTGGTTTAGCATTATCCTCCAATAAGATTTTGTGCATGCATCTAGCTGGGCTTATGCCCTTAAGGTCACCAATGGACCACCCAAGAGCTGTCTTGTGTGTCCTTAGCACTTGAATAAGTGCTTCCTCTTCCTGTGGATTTAAAGCAGAGCTTATGATCACTGGAAAAGTGTCACCTTCTCTCAGAAATGCATATTTCAGGGATGGTGGTAATGGTTTGAGCTCGGTTTAGGAGGTTTTTCCTCTTCCAGAGGAAATTTCAGAGGCTCTTTCATTTCCTCTGAATCCTCCAAATCAGGCTGAACATCTTTAAAGATGTCTTCCAACTCTGATTCGAGACTCACAGCCATGTTGATCTCTTCTACCAAAGAGTCAATATGATCAACTTTTATGCAGTCTTTTGATGTGTCTAGATGCTGCATGGCTTTGATAGCATTCAACTTAAACTCATCATCATTGACTCTCAGGGTTATTTTCCCCTGTTGGACATCAATGAGAGTTTGTCCAGTTGCTAGGAAGGGTCTTCCTAGAATGAGAGTGGCACTCTTGTGCTCCTCCATTTCCAGCACTACAAAGTCAGTGGGAAAGGCGAATGGCCCAACTCTGACAATCATGTCTTCAATCACACCTGATGGGTATTTAATGGAGCCATCAGAAAGTTGGAGACATATCCGGGTTGGTTTAACATCTTCAGTTAAACCAAGCTTTCTGATAGTGGATGCAGGTATTAGGTAAGCCTTCCACCCAACTTCTGGCGTTTTAACGCCAGAATTATTTTTCCCTGGGCTCTTACTGTCCTCAGATGGATTTTGGGTGGTTTGCTTATTTCTTGGTTTCCTGCTGCATTGAAGTGGGGTATTTAGTGCTTTCCCACTTCTTAATTGAACTGCTTGGCATTCTTCTGTTATTTATTTTGACAGCTGCTGCTTTATTTGCTTTAGTTGTACTTCCATGTGTATATTAGCCATCCTTGTCTCTTGTAGTTTATCCTTGAATTCAGCCAACTGCTTTGTTAGAAAATCCAATTGCTGATTGAATTCAACAGCTTGCTCTGTAGGACTGAGTTCAGCAGTTACTGTTTTAGCCTCTTCTTTCATGGAAGAGTCACTGCTTAGGTACAGATGCTAATTTCTAGCAACTGTATCAATGAGCTCTTGAGCTTCTTCAATTGTCTTTCTCATGTGGATAGATCCACCTGTTGAGCAATCTAAAGAGATCTGAGCTCTTTCTGTAAGCCCATAATAGAAGATGTCTAACTGAACCCACTCTGAAAACATTTTAGAGGGGCATTTTCGTAGCATCTCTCTGTATCTCTCCCAGTCATCATAAAGGGATTCATTATCTCCTTGTTTAAAGCCTTGGATATCCAGCCTTAGCTGTGTCATCCGTTTTGGAGGAAAGTATTGATTCAGGAATTTTTCTGTCAACTGTTTCCATGTCCTTATGCTAGCCTTAGGTTGGTTATTTAACCACCTCTTGGCTTGGTCTTTTACAGCAAATGGAAATAGTAATAATCTACATCCTGATCTACTTCCTTATCATGTACTGTGTCAGCAATTTGTAAAAACTGTGCCAGAAACTCTGTAGGTTCTTCCTGTGGAAGACCGGAATACTGGCAGCTTTGCTGCACCATGATAATGAGCTGAGGATTCAACTCAAAGCTACTGACTCCAATGGAGGGTATGCAGATACTACTCCCATATGAAGCAGTAGAGGGGTTAGCATATGACCCCAGAGTCCTCCTGGACTGTATATTTCCACTAAGATCCATGATGGAGAAAGGGAGATGATGTAAAATAAAAAATTTATTTTTATTTATTTATTTAATTATTTCGAAGATAAAATGAATTAAAATAAAATAAATAAAATTAGGTGAAGATTTTCGAAAAAATGAGGAGAGAGAAAGTGGTCAGGAAGTTTTGAAAAAGATACGAATTGAAAAAGATTTTAAATTTAAAAAAAATCTGAATTTTAAATATAATTTTCGAAAATTTGTTTTTAAAAATAGAGAGAAAAGATATTTTTGAATTTAAAGAGGAAAGAGAGAAACAATAAGATAGCCCAAGATTTAAAATTTTTAGATCTAATGCTCCTTGTTTTCGAAAATTCTGGAGGGAAAACACCAAGGAACACCAAACTTAAAAAATTTAAGATCAAGATGCAAGGAAAACTCAAGAACACTTTGAAGACTCGCAAGAACACAAGAACATGAAGAAAGAACACCAAACTTAAAATTTTTAGAAAACCAAAATAAAATTTTTGAAAAACAAAGGAAAACCAACCAGAAAACACCAAACTTAAAGTTCGGCACGAGATTTAATAGAAAAATTATTTTTGAAAAGAAAATAAAAGACTCTGACCCAAAAGACAAAAATTTCCTAATCTAAGCAACAAGATTCACCGTCAGTTGTTCAAACTCAAACAATCCCCGGCAACGGCGCCAAAAACTTGGTGCACGAATTGTAAATCACACTTTTTACAACTCGTACCACTAACCAGCAAGTGCACTGGGTCGTCCAAGTAATACCTTACGTGAGTAAGGGTCGATCCCATGGAGATTGTTGGCTTGAAGAAATCTATGGTTATCTTGTAACTCTTAGTCAGGAAAACAATAAAATAATTCACTTATCAAATTTGATTGCAAAGAATAAAAGGGCAGAACACAAATTATACTTGTATGCACTGATGGAGAGTATGTTGGAGTTTTGGAGATGCTTTGTCTTCTGAAATTCTGCTTTCCTCTATTTTCTGATTCACGCATGCACGTCCTCCTATGGCAAGCTGTGTGTTGGGCGATCACCGTTGTCAATGGCTACCATCCATCCTTCCAGTGAAAAGGGTCCAGGTGCGTTGTCACCGCACGGCTAATCATCTGCAGGTTCTCAGTCGTACCGGAATAGGATTTACTATCCTTTTGCGTCTGTCACTACGCCCAGCACTCACGAGTTTGAAGCTCGTCACAGTCATTCAATCCTTGAATCCTACTCGGAATACCACAGACAAGGTTTAGACTTTCCGGATTCTCTTGAATGCTGCCATCAATCTAGCTTATACCACGAAGATTCCGATTAAGGGATCTAAGAGATATTCATTCATTCTATGGTGGAACGTAAGTGGTTGTCAGGCACACATTTGTGGAGGAACGATGATGATTGTCACGTTCATCACATTCATATTGAAGTTCGAATGGATATCTTAGATAGGAACACGCATGTTTGAATGAAAAATAGAAATACTTGCATTAATTCATCGAGACACAGCAGAGCTCCTCACCCCCAACAATGGAGTTTAGAGACACATGCCATCAAAAGGTACAAAGTTCAGATCTAAAATGTCATGAGATGCAAAATAAATTTCTAAAAGTTGTTTAAATACTAAACTAGTAACCTAGGTTTACAGAAAATGAGTAAACTATGATAGATGGTGCAGAAATCCACTTCTGGGGCCCACTTGGTGTATGCTGGGGCTGAGACTTAAACAAATCACGTGCATAGGGCTGTTTTGGGCGTTCAACGCCAGCTTTGGATCCTTTTCTGGCGTTGAATTCCAACTTGTAATTTGTTTCTGGCGCTGGACGCCAGATAGCAACATGGAACTGGCGTTGAACGCCGGTTTACGTTGACTATTCTTGAGCAAAGTACAGACTATTATATATTTCTGGAAAGCCCTGGATGTCTACTTTCCAACGCAATTGGAAGCGTGCCATTTGGAGTTCTGTAGCTCCAAAAAATCTACTTTGAGTGCAGGGAGGTTAGAATCCAACAACATCAGCAGTCCTTTTTCAGCCTGAATCAGATTTTTGCTCAGCTCCCTCAATTTCAGCCAGAAAATATCTGAAATCATAGAAAAACACACAAACTCATAGTAAAGTCCAGAAATATAAATTTTTCCTAAAAACTATTGAAAATAAACTAAAAACTAACTAAAACACACTAAAAACTATATGAAATTAACCCCAAAAAGCGTATAAAATATCCGCTCATCACCTACCTGCCTTGACGATGTCAATAATGTCATTTCTTTTATTAGAAATCACATTGTATGCCGTTATGGGTCGCCACGAGCAATCGTGAGCGACCAAGGATCCCACTGTAACAGGAAAGTAGTGGCACTGCTCAAACGCTATGGAGTATTGCATAAGGTTGCCACTGCTTATCACCTACAAACCAATGGACAAGCGAAAGTGTCCAACCGGGAGATTAAGAGAATCTTGGGGAAAGTGGTAAATCCACAAAGGAAGGATTGGAGCCTCCGGTTAGGAGATGCACTATGGGCGTATAGGACGGCCTACAAAACTCCGTTGGGGATGAGTCCCTTCCGGATCGTCTATGGTAAGGCATGCCACCTTCCGGTGGAGATTGAGCATAAAGCCTATTGGGTGGTAAAGCAGTGCAATATGGATTCAACCAAAGCGGGTGTGGCCAGGAAATTACAACTAGAGGAGCTTGAGTGTTTGAGGAATGAAGCATATGAGAATGCCCAGATCTACAAGGAAAAGACTAAGGCATTTCATGACCATCACATTCGGATGAAGGATTTTCAAGAAGGTGATGAGGTTCTCCTCTACAACTCGAGACTTAGATTCATGCCTGGCAAGCTCCGTTCTAGATGGGAAGGACCCTTCACGGTGAAGGAGATAAAGCCCTATGGGGTGGTGGAATTGTTTGATCCTAAAAGTGAAGCAACTTTCAAGGTGAATGGACATAGAGTGAAGAAGTACCATGGCTACAAGCTCCCAAAAGCGCTAGAGGTGTTCCTACTAATGAATGCACCTAGAAGAGGAGAAGCTTGAGCGACTGACTGTCCAACTTAAGGACGTTAAAGAAAAGTGCTTGGTGGGAGGCACCCCACCATGGTAAGATCTTCTTTATGTATACCCTCTTGTTTTTAGCTCTAGATTTTTGTACATTTTATGACTTCTTGATGTTGTTGATTGCATAGGAATGCTAGTTTTGTTGCTATTGTTGGATAACTAGGATGTTCATATAGATTTTCTCATTTTAGTATGGATGAATTGTTGAAGTAGAGAGAATGCTATGTTTTGAATAGTGCATGAATTTGTGAGTGTTTTCTTGACTACTAGCTTAAACACCTGCCAAGAATATGTTAGAATAGCCCTTTCTATGTTGTGTAAAAAAAACAAAACAAAACAAAACAAAACAAGGAAAAAGGGGCATCCGCACGCGAGCGTACTGTGTGCGCGCGCGCCAGTGTTGCATTTCATACTCCTGGTCCAAAAATCCGAGAGTTATGCCCACCTTGTACCCACTTCATGCCAGGCACCCACGCGTCAGTGTGCATGCCACCTGCGCGCCCGTTGCAACTTGGCAATCAACGCGCAAGCGCACTATGCGCGCGCGCGTCGGTTGTGCAATTTGAACTCCCTGGTACAAAAACCAGAGAGTTGTGCCATAATTGTGCCTCTTCTGTGTCCGCACTAATGCGCAGGCATACTTAGCGCGTCTGCGCCGGTCGCCAACTTGATTAGGCACGCGTCCGCACATTGTACACGTCTGCGCCGCCTGAGCTGCATGCCAACTCTAGTACAAATAACCTGAGAGTTAGGCCTACTTTGTGCCAACTCTGTGCCAGGAGCCCAACTGCCTTCGCGCGTATGCGCCCTGGACACGTACGCGCCCCTCACTCCACCCTCATCGACGCGCTAGCGCACCATGTGCGCGCGTCGATTGCGCGACCCAGTTTTAAACCTGGCGTGCCCTGTCTCTCCCCTCTTTCTCACCTCTTTTCTTATTTCCCTTTTTCTTCTTCTTCTCCCATCACCTCCTCTCTCCTTCTTCTTCTTCCATACTTCACCACCGTCTCTGGCCACTCACCGGCGACCACCACCACCTCTGGTGGCTCTACACCTTTTCTATCTCTTTCTCATTTTCACAAAAAGAAAATTCTACCTTGATTCTTTTATACTTCTCAAGGTTCCACTTCTTCTTTATCTCATCTATTACCTTCTTTGCATAATCCTTTTTCTAGTTAAATGTTTCTTGTTGATTCACTTACTTTCTCTTTTAGTTGCATGATTATACTACTTACTTTTTGTTTGCTTATTTTTCCTTTTTCTTGCTTTTCCATGAATATTGAATTTGAGTTTTAATTTGCTTTAATAGATCTTCTTGTTGCCTTTCTTTATCTTTGTCAGTGGGTGATGTTATGTGATGATTGACATTTCATTTTGGGCTTCTAATTGGTTAAGTATCTCATAAGTGCTCATTGCTTGATAATTGCACACCAAGTGTTCGAGGAAATGCACGAATGCCATTTTGGTTTATTTTAATCATGTACCTTCAATTTGGTGCTTCCTCCTCACTCACTTACTTCCTTCTAAATGCATTGAGTCCACTTTGCTTGCTTAGAGTGTATGCTTGCTAATTAGATACTCATTGAACATGACTTGCTCTTTGTTATGGATGCTTGAGATTATTCTTCTCATGCCATATTGCATGCTTTACTCCCTCTTGTATCCTATGCGAAGTGTTGTGACCCATGACTCTATGACTACTTTGTTGCACTATTTCTTTTTGGCACTACCTTTCACTTGCATGTTTTTGTTGAGCTGATTCTTTAGGTTTAATGCTTTTCTTCTTTCCCTTCCTTTTTCAGGATGGCCACCAAGAAAGGCAAGGAGAAAGCTTCAAGGAAACCAGCCGCAAAGAGGGCACCCCAAAAGTCAAACTCTAAGGCGCACTCTACACTAGGAGCCAAACCCCTATCTAAGAAGGCGAAGGCACCCGCTCCTATTGATGAAAAAGAGAAGAGCAAACCGGCAAAGGATTCTTCAAGGTTCCCCAACCGCTTCTGTGAAATTTTGTTCCCCGCCATGGTTGAAAGGAACTATCATGCCGAGCATCTACTCGCCCCGCCGGACAAGGTGGCTCCTTGCATTTTACCCCGCATTGAACGGCGAGGATGGGAGTTTCTTCTGAGAAAACCACAGGAGGTCAACCTCTCATGGGTGGTAGAATTCTACACTAACTACTATCTTCCCTCTCTTCAATCGGTATATGTGCGCCGGAAGCAAGTCTCAGTTTCAGAAGCGGCCATTCAGCAAGTGCTTAATGTGTTACCAGTACCAAGTGACATGGATGGCTACTAAGAGGTCTTGCATCAGCGAGAAGCATTTGGGTTTGATTGGAACTCGATCTTCCGAGTCATTGCTGAACCAGAGACATTTTGGACCCATGGTCGACTCCGGATGAGGCCCAAGTGCATTGACGCACGTTTCCTCACTGTGGAAGCTAGAGCTTGGGCCCAGATCCTGTCCCACTATGTGCTACCTAGCATTCATAAGTGTCCTTCACGGCGGATCTCGCCTTGCTTGTTTGGTGTGTTCTCACAGAGAAACCGGTGAACATTCCGCTTCTTATCAAGCAAACGATGGGTCAAGTCCACGCTTGGGGTAATTTTCCATTTCCAGCATTGGTATCTGATTTAGTTGCTACTGCGGGTGTTCCTTGGGATGCCATGGACACGAAGGCTATAATTCCAGCTAAGGGTGATGTGGTCCCAACTGGAAAATACTTACATCTTCCTATGAACAACCCAAGCCTCGACATAGCCCTCCCATCTACTATTCCTTCCACCTCATCGTCACCACCACGGTAAAGATCCACCCATCAAAGGATAGAAGATCTACACCGGAATATTGATAGATATGAGCGGTGCAACCAACGCCGATACACTTACATCAAGAAGCTTCTACGTTGTGTTACCCCTAGCACGAAGGAACCCGAAATATTCACATCCACCTCAAAGTGATTGGAGCTCTGATGGAGGGGATAGTGAAAGTTCCGGTCCCGACCGCCCTTTGCGCATTGTTGATAGCACGGAGGACTGTGCTAAATTCTAAGTGTGGGGAGGTCGTTCGATCGATCTCCATGGGTAACAATCTCTTCCCTTCAACACCCATGGATTTATCTTTTGCTTAGTAGTTAGTACATTGTATTTGTAGTTAATCTTGCCTGTAAATACTCCTTGCATGATAGTTAGTCTCTATAGAGTTACTTGGTCAAAATAGTGACTTCTTCCCCAAGAAACTGTAATTTTGGGGTACCCTACCAATTTTGAAATTTTTTTTTGCGGCAAACTTGCTTCAAGAATGTATTTTGGAACATAGTGATTGAGCTAAGAACACAAGCATGTGAGTTTTGAGCTTATTGTGTGGTTATACCTTCTAACCACTATTTCACATTCTTGTGTGCATTATTCTCTCTCTATTATTGTAATCCTTGCTTTGTCTGATTCTATATGTCCATTACTTTGTGTATGAATGCATTTACATAATTGAGACCATCATTTCAATAGTCACTTTTCCCAAACGGCGTTAACCCTTTCATCTACCATTGCTAACCAATTTTGAGCCCATGATAAACCCCTTTTGTTCTTAAATAGAGCACATCAACAACCCTAAGTGAAAAACAATGAATGTCCCTAGATTTGGATCCTTGATTAGCTTAGGTAAGTGAAGGTGTGTATCGTTCAAATGGAAGGGTGTACTTGGGAACTTGGGTAGATGTAAAGAGGTGTATTTGTAATTGTAATTGAAAATTCTGGGATTTGGGAACATACTCATGTATTGAATGATTGAACCATATGCATTGAAACTTTTGTACATGAAACCCCAAGAAAAAGGGGACCAAAAAGGAAAAAAAAATTTGTGTATATATGAGAATGTAAGAAAAAGAAAAAAAATAGAAGAAACAAAAATATGAAAAAAAAAAGAGAAAACAATGAAAGGGGACAAGGATACCCCAAGACAAAGTAATAATAACAATGCATATGGGATGTGAATTGAAAAGTATGCATGAGTATGCGAAAAGTGAAACCCATGGGTAGCTAGGTATTGTATTATAGTTGTATAGGTTGTTCTATGTGTCTAGTAGATCTTAGGTTAATGAAAGATTCAAATTTTAAGCTCACTTGACCATGTACATCCTTACCTTCACCCTAGCCTCATTACAACCCATGAATAAGACCTCATGATACTTGTAAGCATGTATTAAGTAATTGTTGATTGTTAGATGAAAGACAAATCTTGGAAAGCATGATTAGGAGAGGATTGAGTGACGAACCCTATACACTCGAGCGAATAGAGCGGATACACTTCCGGTGAGGGTTCGATGCTCAACTCCTTGTCCCGGCTTTCACAAGCATTCATCTAGCAAGTTATATGCACTTCATAGTAGTGTTCAAATTGGTAAGATTTATGAACTACATATCATTTTCACCCCGTACGCTCATATGTGTTCTTCGAGGATAGATTTACCCGTGACCAAGTAGATAGATGATTTTACATTAGTTGCATGCATTCATTTAGGAAATTTGCACTTCATAAACCCTTTCTTACCATGAGCTTTGGTCTTTTTATTTAAGCATGAGGACGTGCTTGGTTTAAGTGTGGGGAGATTTGATAAACCCCAATTTTGTGGCTTATATTGTGTAGAATTTGGGGGGTTTTGTTAATATTTTTCACACTTATTCACAAGAATTGCATGGTTTTGTGTTCTCTTCCTAATATTGCTTCATGATGGAAAACATGCTTCTTTTGCCTTAGAATTGCTATATTTTGATCCTTTTTTATTACCATTCGATGCCATGATGTGTTTGTTGAGTGATTTCAGAATTTATAGGGCAAAGATGGCCTAGAAGAGAGAAAGAAAGAATGCACAAGAGGAAAGAACATGAAGATTTGGATTTTGGGAATTTCAGCATGGGCGCGCATGCGCACCTCGCGCGCACGCGTGGATGTGGAGAGCTGGAAACGGCGCGCACACGTACATGGCGCGCACGCGTGGATCACAAAATCAATCGGCGTGCACGCACGCATCGCGCGTACGCGCGATAAGCTGCACGTGATCTCATTAAAGGAAATCGTGCTTGGCAATTTCTGAGGCTCAAGAGGCCTAAATTTAAGCTTGTTCTGCATGGAAAAGACCCAAGGATGCTAGGGGAAAAGGGGGGCGGATCATTCTTTCACACTTAGACACAATTTTTAGCTAGTTTTTTGTTCTTATTATTCTAGAGAGAGAAACCCTTGTTCCTCTCTAGATATAGTTTAATTTGATCTTCCCTTGTTAAATTCTGAATTGGATCTTGTTAATTACTAGTTTTGATTGCTTAATTTGAATTTCTTAGCATAATTTTGTTTAGATCTTGTGTAGTTTTATGTTTTCTTGTCAATTGTCATTTTATACCCATTCCATGAATCTTGGGAATCTTGAATTATTGATGTTACATTGATGATTTTCATGGTTAATTGTGTTGTTTAAGTGATTGTATGTTGATAATTGTTAGTGGGTACTTGTTGATTTCAATTTAATTACACTTTGAATATGTCTTTTAGTAATGCTCACCATGTGTTTGATGAAATGTTTCCCTTGATTATGGAGTATTTCTCTTTACTCTTGGCTTACGCTAAGGGAATTGGGTAAACTTGAGTCATTGGGTCTAATGGATTTGATGATTTGGAAACCCATAGTGGTCAATTTGATAACCATTGATACTAGCATACTACTAAGTCAATTAGTAGCTAGGTTGGACCTTATGGGTTGATGTTGACTAAACCATTTAACATACTCCAAGTATAGAAGTAGACTTAATGAGTTTGGTTCCTCATAATTGTCAGGATATGGTTATTAGACAAGGATAATGACCTCAATTCCCATGTCTAGCCAAGAGTTATTTTATCATTCATATTTGAAAACCCAAAAATCCTAATTGCTTTGTCTTAGTCATAGTTATTTGTTTAGTTTTAGAGTAGACTTATATTGGATGTTATCTTATTAGTTTGGAATTGCTCACATCTTGCTTTAGTTATTTGAATTAGTATCTTGCACTTCAAGATTACTTGCTTGTTAGGATTCTTAGATTAATTTCTTGCTTATGACTTACAACCCCGGAATTCTAACCAATCTTGATGCACATGTTTTCCCATTTCTTCTGAGATGACCCGAGGTTTGAATACTTCGGTTACTTTTATTGGGGTTGAATTTGTGACAAACAATTCCTTCAAATTTTGATTTGCAGATTATTTGTCGGTTGAGGGCTATACTTGCAACGCGAAAATCTTGTGAAATTCCTTACCGACGGTATTCTGTGGTCATCAAGGATGCCACGATATTTTCATTTATCATTCTATTCTCTATCAGTATGAGTTTCTAAACCTCCTAGGTTGAGGGAAGGAGCTCTGTTGAGTTTTATGGATCAATAAAAGTATTACTGTTTCTCTTCAATCTGTGTTTGATTCAATTATAAGATGTATCTTCGTTCTTCAACCTGATGAATGGGATGACCCGTGACAATCATCTTCGTTCTTTAATCTTAGAACTGCGTGCCTGACAACCATCTGTGTTCTACTTGGGTTCAGAGTGCGTCTTTCATCGGACAATGATGAACCACTAGCTTGATTATACATCTCTTAGATGGCTAATCCACAACTTTGTTGGGGACTTATCGAGACACTAGTTCAGCCGAGGTATGGGAAGATTAGGATTTTTGTGATAGAGGCTAGAATCCAAAGGTGCAGCATTCTTTGATCCGGAAGAATGGATTGCAGGAGCTTCACCCCCAATCATTAAGGAGAATGGATTGCAGGAGCTTCACCCCCAATCAGAATGGATCCACACTAACCCTGGGTTCAGATCTGGAGGAGCATTGGCGGCCTCTCAACTGACGTCAATC
The DNA here is from genome assembly GCF_000816755.2 of Arachis ipaensis. NCBI lineage: Eukaryota > Viridiplantae > Streptophyta > Magnoliopsida > Fabales > Fabaceae > Arachis > Arachis ipaensis. Next base: position 58,555,173 of record NC_029793.2, on the reverse strand, counting down.
AAATTTAGCCTGCCATAGAAGAAATCACTCACAGTTGAAGAAGATAGTAAGACAAGAGTTAATCCAGAAGGATAAAGCATCTCCAAACCTTAACCATCTTCTTATCATTGTAAACTGGTCAGCCTAGTTTAGATCTCTCTATTCTTTTTATCCATTTAAACAAATCCAACAACTCTTCTATCCTCCTGACTAAGCTCTACAAGATAACCGTAGCTTGCTTCAAACTATAATCCTCGTGGGATTGACCCTGACTCGCTCTGATATTACTTAGACGACCCAGTGCACTTGCTGGTTTAGTTGTACAAAGTGTGGGAATTCGTTCACTATGATGTGGATGTGATTCATTGAGGGTGTATGGGGAAGAGTGTATATGGAAAATAGGAAAAGTAGGATAGAGAAGAATGTTGGGTAGATGAAAATTCTATGGGACCCACTGATCCTCAGAGGCTACGAAATTTGAATTTTCTGCCCCCTTGTGAGCATTGAACGCCCAGCCTCTGCTCTCTGGCTGGCGTTCAATGCCAGCTTTCTACTCCAAGTAAGGCGTTGGACGCCCTTTAGTGTCTTCTTTCCTGGCATTCAATGCCAGTTCTCTGCTCCTTGTAGGGCATTAAACACCCAGAATGGTCCCATTCTAGCGTTCAACGCCAGCAAGCTACTCCCTCTTGGGCGTTGGACATCCACACTTCTCCCTGTGTGGTGTTCAACGCCAGCTTCCTTACTCATATGGGGCATTGAATGCCCCTCATGCCACCTTGTCTGGCGTTTAATGCCAGCAAATGGTTTACTCCAGGGTATTCTGTTTCCATCTCTAAATTTTTCTGTCTCTCTTCTGACTACTGCACATGATCACAAACTTTACAAAGGAAATAACTATGAAAATAAATTAACATAACTCGAATAGAAATAACTAAAATAGAAATACTATAATTATGGTTGGGTTGCCTCCCAACAAACGCTTCTTTAACGTCACTAGCTTGACGGTCAGCTCCTTTACGAAGATAGATAGGGGCTCAGAATTTTGCCCTTTACTGTGAACTTCTTCCCTGTGCTTTCATGGATGAGCTACACGTGTTCTAGAGACAGGATCTTGTTCACAATTTGTGGAATCACTGGGTTGTCTGTGAAGACAACTCTCTTGCCAGGTCTCCCTTTGCCACATCAATTATGGCATTGGCAGTGACTAGGAAAGCTCTTCCTATGATGATGGATTCATCCTCATCCTCTCCAGTATCTAAGATTATAAAATTTGCAGGGATGTAAAAGTTCTCAACCTTTACTAAGACATCCTTTACCAGACTATATGCCTTTTTTAGTGATTTGTCTGTCATCTCTAATGAGATCTTGATAGCTGGCACCTCAAAGATTCCCAACCTCTCAATTACAGAGAGAGGCATGAGATTTATGCTTGACCCCAGGTCGCATAAAGCCTTCTCAAAGGTAATTGTCCCTATGGTGCAGGGAATTAGGTAGCGTCGGAGATCTAGCAGCTTCTAAGGTAGTTTCTTTTGAACCAAGGCCTTGAGTTCCTTGGTGAGCACTAGAGGTTCTTCCTCCAATGTCTCTGTGCCAAATAATTTGGCATTCAGCTTCATCAGAATTTCTAAGTACCGAGCAACTTGCTCTTCCCTAGTTTCCTCTTCCTCATCAGTGGAAGAGTATTCTCCAGAGTCTATAATCTATAACCAGGCATTTAAAGGAACTTCTATGTTCTCCTCATGAGTTCTGGTGTCTTTTAATTCTTCCACAAAGGGGTCTTTAGTGGGCATTGGACACCCAGCTACTCCCATTGTGGCGTTTAACGCCACCACTTGCTCCTTCTTAGGCGTTGAATGCCCAGTCTTTACTCCCTGGCTGGTGTTCAACACTAGCACTTTCTCTTCAGATTCGGCCTCAGCTGCTACAATGAGGGCCTTGCATTCTTTTCTTGGGTTTACTTCAGTGTTACTTGGAAGAGTGTTAGAAGGGATCTCAAGGTTCTTTTTACTCAGCTGACCAACCTGTACCTCCAGATTTCTAATGGAGGATCTTGTTTCAATAATGAAACTTTGAGTGCTCTTAGAGAGATCAGAGACTATAGTAGCTAAGTGATGAGCGAATAATTTATACGCTTTTTGGGATTGTTTTTACATAGTTTTTAGTATATTTTTATTACTTTTTATTATATTTTTATTAGTTTTTAAATAAAAATCATATTTCTAGACTTTACTATGAGTTTGTGTGTTTTTCTGTGATTTTAGGTATTTTCTGGCTGAAATTGAGGGACCTGAGCAAAAATCTGATTCAGAGGCTAAAAAAGGACTACAAATGCTGTTGGATTCTAACCTCCCTGCACTCGAAGTAAATTTTCTGGAGCTAAAGAAGCCTAATTGGTGCGCTCTTAATTGCGTTGGAAAGTAGACATTCTGGGCTTTCCAGAAATATATAATAGTCCATACTTTTCCCGAGATTTGATGGCCCAAACTGGCGTTCAAATTCAGCCCAAGGAATTTTGGCGTAAAACGCCCAAACTGGCACCAGAATTGGAGTTAAACGCCCAAACTGGCACCAAAGCTGGCATTTAACTCCAGGAACAGCCTAAGCACGAAAAAGCTTCAATGCTCAGCCCAAGCACACACCAAGTGGGCCCTGAAAGTGGATTTCTGCATCATTTACTTATTTCTGTAAACCCTAGGCCATTAGTTCATTATAAATAGGACCTTTTACTATTGTATTTACACACTTTTTATCATCTCTGGACGTTTAGTCCTTAGACCATTGGTATGGAGGCTGGCCATTCGGCCATGCCTAAATCTCTTTTACTTATGTACTTTCAACGGTGGAGTTTCTACACCCCATAGATTAAGGTGTGGAGCTCTGCTGTTCTTCATGAATTAATGCAATTACTACTGTTTTTCTATTCAATTCACGCCTACTTCTTGTCTAAGATATTCACTCGCACTTCAACCTGATGAATGTGATGATCCGTAACACTCATCATCATTCTTACTTATGAATGCGTGCCTGACAAACACTTCCGTTCTATCTGCAATAGCTTTAGTGCGTATCTCTTGGGTTTCTAATCTAAGATTTGAACCTTCGTGGTATAGGCTAGAATTATTGGCGGCCATTCTTAAGATCCGAAAAGTCTAAACCTTGTCTATGGTATTCCGAGTAGGATCTGGGATGGGATGACTGTGACGAGCTTCAAACTCACGAGTGTTGGGCATAGTGACAGACGCAAAAGGATCAATGGATCCTATTCCAACATGAGTGAGAACCGACAGATGATTAGCCGTGCAGTGACAGCGCATTTGGACCATTTTCATTGAGAGGACGGATGGTAACCATTGACAACGGTGATCCCCCAACATACAACTTGCCATGGAAGGAGGTAACGCATTGTTGGAAGAAGGCAGTAGGAAAACAGAGGTTCAGAAGGAACAAAGCATCTTTATACGCTTATCTGAAATCCCACTAATGAATTACATAAGTGCTTCTATCTTATTTTTTGTTTTAATTATATTTCAATTATCAAAATCCCATAACCATTTGAATCTGCCTGACTGAGATTTACATAAGATGACCATAGCATGCTTTAAGCCGACAATCTCCGTGGGATCGACCCTTACTCACGTAAGGTATTACTTGGACGACCCAGTGCACTTGCTGGTCAGCTGCACGGAGTTGTGTGAAAAGTGTGCGATCACGATTCCGTGTACCAAGTTTTTGGTGCCGTTGCCGGGGATTGTTCGAGTTTGGACAACTGACGGTTCATCTTGTTGCTCAGATTAGGTAATTTTATTTTATTTTTAAGCTTTTTATTTTCGAAAAAAATTTTTCAAAAAAAAAAACAAAAAAAAATTATTCTATGTTCTTCAGAATTTTTAAGAATGAATTCTAGAGTTTCAGATGATGCTTTTATCATCACAGGAGCCTTTTTTGAAAATTTCTATCGACGCACACGCGCACTTGGCGCGCACGCGTGGATCGCAAAAGCAATCGGCGCGCACGCACGCATGACGCGCACGCGTGGAAAGCTGCACGTGACCTCATTAAAGGAAATCGTGCCTGGCGATTTTTAAGGCTCATTAGGCCCAATTTCAAGCTGTTTCTGCAAGGAAAAGACCCAAGGATGCTAGGGGAAAAAGAGGGGATCACTCATTTTACACTAGGACATAATTTTTAGTTAGTTTTTGGTTCTTTTGTTATTCTAGAGGGAGAAACCCTTGTTCCTCTCTAGATCTAGTTTTAATTTGATCTTCCCTTGTTGATTTGTGACTTGGATCTTGTTAATTACTAGTTTTAATTTTTCAATTTGAATTCCTTGTTACAATTTTGCTTATATCTTGTGATAGTTTATGAATTATTGTCAATTGTCATTTTATACCCATTTCATGAATGTTGTGAATCTTAACTTGTTGATGTTACATTGATGATTTCTATGTTTAGCTTTGTTGTTTGGATGATCATATGTTGATAGTTGTTAGTGGGTACTTGTAGATTTTAATTTAATTGCTATTTTGAACATGTCTTTTGTTAATGCTTACCGAGTGTTTGATGAATTGTTTACTTTGATTATGGAGTAGTCTTCTTTACTCTTGGCCTAGGTCAAAGGAATTGGGTAAACTTGAGTCATTGGGTCTAATGGATTTGATGATTTGGGAGCCCTAGGTGGTCAATTTGATACTCATTGATGCCAACCCACTACTAATCTAATTAGTAGGTAGGTTGGGACTTATGGGTTGATGTGATTAAAGCCATTTGACGTACTTCAAGTCTAGGAGTAGATATCACGTACTTAAGACTTTGAGAGTAGACTTAATGATCTTGGTTCCTCATAATTGTCAAGATATAGTTGTTAGACAAGGATGGTGGCCCCAATTCCCAAGCCTAGCCAAGAGTTGCTTTTATTATTCATATTTGAAAATCAATTTCCTCAACCAATTGCTTTAGTTGTAGTTGGATTTCTAACCAATGTTGAAGCACATGTTTTCCCATTCCTTGTGAGACGACCCGAGGTTTGAATACTTCGATTATTTCTATTGGGGTTGAACTTGTGACAACCAGATCCCTCTTCTAAATTTGACCCCCGAGGATTGTTGTTGGTAGAGCTATACTTGCAACGCGACCTTATTGGAGAAAATCTTTACCAATACACCCTTGGGGCGCCTGTCAAGGACCTGACAGAATTTTTTGAAAAAGAAGAAGACATGGCCAAACCTAACAACAATGGTGGAGATGCAAGGAAGATGCTTGGTGACTTTGTTTCACCGTCTTCTGACTTCTGTGGAAGGAGCATCTCAATTCCTGCAATTAGAGCAAACAACTTTGAGCTTAAGCCTCAATTAGTTTCTCTAATGCAGCTGAATTGCAAGTTTCATGGACTTCCATTGGAAGATCCTCATCAGTTTTTAGCTGAATTCTTGCAAATCTATGACACTGTTAAGACCAATGGGGTTAATCCTGAGGTCTATAGACTTATGCTTTTTCCCTTTGCTATAAGAAACAGAGCTAGGACATGGTTGGACTCACAACCTAAAGAAAGCCTGAACTCTTGGGAAAAGCTGGTCAATGCCTTCTTGGCAAAGTTCTTTCCACCTCAAAAATTGAGTAAGCTTAGAGTAGAAGTCCAGACCTTCAGACAGAAGGAAGGGAAATCCCTCTATGAAGCTTGGGAAAGATACAAGCAGTTGATCAGAAGGTGTCCTTCTGACATGCTTTCGGAATGGAGCATCATATGTATATTCTATGATGGTCTGTCTGAACTGTCTGAGATGTCATTGGACAACTCTGCTGGAGGATCTCTTCATCTGAAGAAGACGCCTGAAGAACCCCAGGAACTCATTGAAATGGTTGCAAATAACCAAATCATGTACACTTCTGAAAGAAATCCTGTGAATAATGGAACAACTCAGAAGAAAGGAGTTCTGGAGATTGATACTCTGAATGCCATAATGGCTCAGAATAAAATATTGACTCAGCAAGTCAATATGATTTTTCAGAGTCTGTCTGGAATGCAAGCTGCATCAGGCAGTACTAAGGAGGCTTCTTCTGAAGAAGAAGCCTATGATCCTGAGAATCCTGCAATGGCAGAGGTGAATTACATAGGAGAATCCTATGGAAACACCTACAATCGTTCATGGAGGAATCATCCTAATCTCTCATGGAAGGATCAATAGAAGCCTAATCAAGGCTTCAATAATAATAATGGTGGAAGAAACAGGTTTTGCAATGGAAAACCTTTTCCATCATCTTCTCAGCAACAGACAGAGAACTCTAAGCAGAGCCACTCTGACTTAGCAACTATAATCTCTGATCTATCCTAAACTATGTGAATATTGTATGTAGTTTACTTCTTTCAATACTTAGCCATAGTTTAGATTTCTTTTACATTTGTGCTATGACTTTCAAGTTTGATGACTCGGTCTCAACCGAATTCTAGCTTAGCCAATTTTGATCCCGAGATCGAAAGAACTTTGTTACACACTCGGCAAGCTAGACGGCGGTTGAATTACACGCCTAGTACTTCGGCCTCTCTTAAGGGAAATACCGAATCACTAGACGTTACCGAGAGTGACTTGGAGTCCGTTACTTCCTATTCTTCTGTTGGCGCTACTAATACATCTTTGCATCCTACAGGTGAGCCACACATGGCGGAGCCATGGCGGATCACTTTGCATGAGCAAAGAGCTCCAGATATCATACTTCAACCATTGCAAGCAAGGTATCCTAACCTGATCCGAACTTTGAGTTGAAGAGTAGCTTGATACATCTACTTCCTAAGTATCATGGGTTGCCGGGTCAAGACCCCATCCGACATTTGAAGTATTTTCAAGTTGCTTGTTCTACGGCTCGAAGGCATGGAGCCGATGAGGTAGCTATCATGGTTTTTGCCTTCCCCTTCTCTCTTGAAGCGCAAGCAAAAACATGGTTCTATTCGCTACCAGATGAGATTGTGACTAATTGGAATTTCTTGAGAAGAGAGTTTCTTGATAAATTCTTTCCATCGGAGAAGACCGACTACATCCGGAAAGAGATTTCGGGCATAATGCAAAGAGACCAAGAGAGTTTGTACGAGTATTGGTCTCGGTTCAAGAAGCTATTGGAGTCATGTCCACACCACGGAATGACCACTAACTTGCTCATTAGCTAATTTACCGAAGGTCTTTGTATGGAGGATAGAAGATTGCTCACCGCTTCTAGTGGTGGTTCCCTTTCGAAAAACAAGACGGAGGGAGAAGCTTGGAATTTGATAAAGGATGTTGCCGAATCTACACAACACACAAGAGTGAGAAGTAATCCTCTCAAGGGTGTAGTAGAACCATCCCCTTCCGAATCAAGTCTAACCAAAGCACTTGGGGATATGACCACCATCCTCACACAAATCCAAAGGGATCAAAAGGAATACTACTCCATCAAAGCCGTCCAAGCCCCACCTTCGGTTGCTCAACTTGAAGGCCCTCCTAGAATTTGTGGTTTGGGCTCTAGTACCACACATTACACCGACCAATGCCATCAAATTCAAGAGAAACATGACCTTGTGGTGGCCAATGTGAATTACAACAACCGTCCACCCTACCCTTCTCATGGTCAAAACAATTACCATCAAGGTGGTAATCAACATCAAGGGTGGAGGGATAATGCGCAAGGAAGCAATCAAAACCAAAAAAGGAACAACTTTCCTTCTCATCACAGCAACAACCAATCTTCATCCCAACACCACCACAACAACACCAACTACCAAGCCAACCAAAGCCACTCCAACCAAAACCAAAACAACTACACCAAGTACCAAGCACCACACCATAGACAACAAAACCAAAACCAAACTCCTCCATCTTCCAACAATCAAGTTGAAGAGCTTAGAGCCGCTATGGAAAAACGAGATGAGAGCAACAAGGCTCAACTTGATGCCTTGAGTACCCAATTGGCTAACCTCACCAACTTGCTTTCAAAGATGAACATGTCAAACTGATGAGCGGATAATTTATACGCTTTTTGGCATTGTTTTTAGTATGTTTTTAGTACGATCTAGTTACTTTTAGGGATGTTTTTATTAGTTTTTATGTTAAATTCACATTTTTGTACTTCACTATGAGTTTGTGTGTTTTTCTGTGATTTCAGGTATTTTCTGGCTGAAATTGAGGGACATGAGCAAAAATCAGATTCAGAGGTTGAAGAAGGACTGCTGATGCTGTTAGATTCTGACCTCCCTGCACTCAAAGTGGATTTTCTGGAGCTACAAAACTCCAAATGGCGCGCTCTCAACGGCGTTGGAACGTAGACATCCAGGGCTTTCCAGCAATATATAATAGTTCATACTTTGCCCAAGTTTAAAAGATGCAAAAGGGCGTTGAACGACAGTTCTACGCTACAGTCTGGAGTTAAACGCTAGAAACACATCACAAACCAGAGTTAAACGCCAAAAACACGTTACAACTTGGCGTTCAACTCCAAAAGAGGCCTCTGCACGTGTAAACTTCAAGCTCAGCCCAAGCACACACCTAGTGGGCCCCGGAAGTAGATTTCTGCATCAATTACTTATTTTTGTAAACCCTAGTAACTAGTTTAGTATAAATAGGACTTGTTACTATCGTATTTACATCTTCGGATCATATTGATCACGTTGGGGGGCTGGCCATTCGGCCATGCCTGAACCTTCATCACTTATGTATTTTCAACGGTAGAGTTTCTGCACTCCAAAGATTAAGGTGTGGAGCTCTGCTATTCCTCATGAATTAATACAAAGTACTACTGTTTTTCTATTCAATTCAACTTATTCCGCTTCTAAGATATCCATTCGCACTTCAACATGAATGTGATGATCGTGACAGTCATCATCATTCCCTATGAACACGTGCCTGACAACCACTTCCGTTCTACCTTAGATTGAATGAGTATCTCTTGGATTCCTTAATCAGAATCTGCGTAGTATAAGTTAGAACCCATGGATGGCCATTCCTGAGATCCGAAAAGTCTAAACCTTGTCTGTGGTATTCTGAGTAGGATCTGGGAAGGGATGGTTGTGACGAACTTCAAACTCGCGAGTGCTAGGCGTAGTGACAGACGCAAAAGGAGTGTGAATCCTATTCCAGTATGATCGAGAACCTCCAGAGGATTTGCCGTGCCGTGACAGAGCATTTGGACCTTTTTCACAGAGAGGATGGGATGTAGCCATTGACAACGGTGATGCCCTCTATAAAGCTTGCCATAGAAAGGAGTAGGACTGATTGGATGAAGATAGCAGGAAAGCAGAGGTTCAGAGGAACGAAAGCATCTTTATACGCTTATCTGAAATTCTCACCAATGAATTACATAAGTATCCCTATCCTATTTTATGTTTTATTTACTATTATTATTCGAAAACTCCATAACCATTTAATATCCGCCTGACTGAGATTTACAAGATGACCATAGCTTGCTTCATACCAACAATCTCCGTGGGATCGACCCTTACTCACGTAAGGTTTTATTACTTGGACGACCCAGTGCACTTGTTGGTTAGTTGTATCGAAATTGTGACAAATTCTGAATTAAGATTAGAGCACCAAGTTTTTGGAGCTATTACCAGGGATCACAGTTTCGTGCACCAAGTTTTTGGCGCCGTTGCCGGGGATTGTTTGAGTTTGGACAACTGACGGTTCATCTTGTTACTCAGATTAGGTAATTTTCTTTTTGTTTTATTTTCAAAAAATTTTCAAAAATCCTTCAAAAATTTCTCATCTATTTTCGAAAATTATTCTAAATTTTTAAGAATGAATTCAAGTGTTTCATGAAGCATGTTGAAGCCTGGCTGGCTGTAAAGCCATGTCTAATTCTTTTGGACTGTGGCTTCCAACCATCGGCATAGAGGCAAGTTAATTGGAATATCAGTTGTTGCATGCCTGATTTATATCCTAAAGCTGGCTGGCTATTAAGCCATGCCCAACCCTTGGATTGGAGCTTTAGGCCAACATTGAAAGATTCCTGGGATTCTTATTAAAAATTTTGAATTTCTTATTTTCTTTTTCCTATATGTTTTTCAAAAAAATAAAAATATACAAAAATCTAAAAAAATTAATAAAATCATAAAATCAAGAATATTTTTTGTTTCTTGTTTGAGTCTAGAGTCAATTTTTAAGTTTGGTGTCAATTGCATTTTTTTTCAAAAAAATTTTTGCATTTTTCGAAAACTCATGCATTCATAGTGTTCTTCATGATCTTCAAGTTGTTCTTGGTAAGTCTTCTTGTTTGATCTTCATATTTTCTTGTTTTGTGTCTTTTCTTGTTATTCATATGCACTCTTGAATTCTTAGTGTCTAGAAATTAAAAATCTTTAAGTTTAGTGTCTTGCATGTTTTCTTTTCTTGAGAATTTTTCAAAAATAAGTTCTTGGTGTTCATCTTGACATTCAAAGTGTTCTTGGTGTTCATCTTGACATTCATAGTGTTCTTGCATGCATCACATGTTTTGATCCAAAATTTTCATGCATTGAGTCTTTTTGATGTTTTTCTCTTTCTTCATTGAAAATATCTTTCCCTTTTTCTCTTTCTTCATTGAAAATATCTTTCCCTTTTTGATCCAAAATTTTCATCCAAAATATCTTTCCCTTTTTCTCTCTTAAAATTTCGAAAATTTGGATTGACTTTTTCAAAACTTTTTAAAATTTAGTTGTTTCTTATGAGTCAAATCAAATTTTCAATTTAAAAATCTTATCTTTTTCAAAATCTTTTTCAAAAATCATATCTTTTTCATTTTTCTTATTTATTTTCGAAAATTTTAAAAATATTTTTCAAAAAATCTTTTTCTTAATTTTATATCATATTTTCGAAAATATCATCAACAACTAATGTTTTGATTCAAAAATTTCAAGTTTGTTACTTACTTGTTAAGAAAGATTCAAACTTTAAGTTCTAGAATCATATCTTGTGATTTCTTATGAATCAAGTCATTAATTGTGATTTTAAAAATCAAATCTTTTTCAAAACTAATTTCAATCATATCTTTTCAAAAATATCTTTTTATATTATCTTTTTCAAAATCATATCTTTTTAATCATAACTTTTCATATCATATCTTTTTCAAATATCTTTTCTAACTCTTATCTTCTTATCTTTTAAAAAATTGATTTTCAAAAATTTTTCAACTAACTAATTGACTTTTTGTTTGTTTCTTATCTTTTTCAAAACCACCTAACTACTCTTCCCTCTCTAATTTTCGAAAATACCTCCCTCTTTTTCAAAAATTCTTTTTAGTTAATTAATTGTTTAAATTTTAATTTTAATTTTAATTCTCCTTTAATTTTCGAAAATCATCAACTTCTTTTCAAAAATAAATTTTCAAAATTTTCTCTCCCTCATCTCCTTCTATTTATTTATTCATCTACTAACACTTCTCCTCACCTCATATCTCTGCTCCTATCCTCACCCTTGTGTTTGGATTATCCATTCTTCTTCACTCTTATTCCCTTTCTTCTTCTACTCACACAAAGGAACCTCTCTCTACTGAGGCAAAGAGGATCCCTTTTATTATTTTCTGTTCCCTTCTTTTTCATATGAGTAGGAGCAAGGACAAGAACATTCTTGTTGAAGCAGACCCTGAACCTGAAAGGACTCTGAAGAGGAAACTAAGAGAAGCTAAATTACAACAATCCAGAGACAACCTTACAGAAATTTTTGAAAAGGAAGAGGAGATGGCAGCCGAAAATAATAATAATGCAAGGAAGATACTTGGTGACTTTACTGCACCAAATTCCAATTTACATGGAAGAAGCATCTCCATCCCTACCATTGGAGCAAACAATTTTGAGCTTAAACCTCAATTAGTTTCTCTCATGCAACAAAACTGCAAGTTTCATGGACTTCCATCTGAAGATTCCCTTCAGTTCTTAACTGAATTCTTGCAGATATGTGATACTGTTAAGACTAATGGAGTAGATCCTGAAGTCTACAGGCTCATGCTTTTCCCTTTTGCTGTAAGAGACAGAGCTAGAATATGGTTGGACTCTCAACCCAAGGACAGCCTAAACTCTTGGGATAAGCTGGTCAAGGCTTTCTTAGCCAAGTTCTTTCCTCCTCAAAAGCTTAGTAAGCTTAGAGTGGATATCTAAACCTTCAGACAGAAGGAAGGTGAATCCCTCTATGAAGCTTGGGAGAGATATAAGCAACTGACCAAAAAGTGTCCTTCTGACATGCTTTCAGAATGGACCATTGGTAGCACAAATTGCGAATCACACTTTTCACAACTCGTACCACTAACCAGCAAGTGCACTGGGTCGTCCAAGTAATACCTTACGTGAGTAAGGGTCGAATCCCACAGAGATTGTGAGATTGTCGATCCGGTTGGAATAGGATTTACTATCCTTTTGCGTCTATCACTAACGCCCATCCTTCAGGAGTTTGAAGCTCGTCACAGTCATTCAATCCTTGAATCCTACTCGGAATACCACAGACAAGGTTTAGACTTTCTGGATTCTCATGAATGTCGCCATCAGTTCTAGCTTATACCACGGAGATTCTGATTAAGGAATCTAAGAGACACTCATTCAATCGGATATAGAACGGAGGTGGTTGTCAGGCACACGTTCATGGGTTGAGGAAGGTGATGAATGTCACAGATCATCACCTTCATCACAGTTAAGCGCGAATGAACATCTTAGATAGGAACAAGCGTAATTGAATGGAAAACAGGAATACTTGCATTAATTCATCGAGACACAGCAGAGCTCCTCACCCCCAACAATGGGGTTTAGAGACTCATGCCGTCAGAGAATACAAAGTTTAGATCTGAAATGTCATGAGATACAAAATAAGTCTCTAAAAGTTGTTTAAATACTAAACTAGTAGCCTAGGATTACAAAATATGAGTGGACTATGATGGATGATGCAAATATCCACTTCTGGGGCCTACTTGGTGTGCCGGGGCCCACTTGGTGTGTGCTGGGGCTGAGATTTCGTGCAGAGGCCATTTGTGGAGTTGAACGCCAGTTTTTATTGCCCTTGCCTTTTGGTTTTAAGGGTTATTGGCTTTTTCTGCTCTTGCCTTTTGGTTTTAAGAGCTTTGGCTTTTTCTGCTTGCTTTCTCTTCTTTTTTTTTTTTCTTCTCTTTTTTTTTTTTCTGCAAGCTTTGTTCTTTGCTGCTTTTTCTTGCTTTAAGAATCATTTTTATGATTTTTCAGATTCTCAATAACATGTCTCATGTTCATCATTCTTTCAAGAGCCAACATATTTAACAGTCTTAAACAACAAATTCAAAAGATATATGCACTGTTCAAGCATTCATTCAGAAGACAGAAACCTGGATATATTCTATGATGGTGACGTTAAGAATTTTGCCAGTAATGAATGTCATAAAAACAGTCGCGTTGTAGATATAGTCTCTAAACCGACAAAAATTCCTTCGTACAAACGTTTTGGTTGTCACAAGTAACAAACCCCTTTGAAATTGATAACCAAGTATTCAAACCTCGAGTCGTTTTCTCAAGGAATTGCAGGGAAGTATGTTCTTATTATTGGTTATGAGTTTGTAAATTGGGGTTTAGGAAGTAAGGTGGGAATATGTTATATGACAAATAAAATAAAATAATAATAATAAAATAAAATCCCTTGACAAGGTATAAGAACGGAGGTCCTATCCTTATCAATTGTGATGAAATTTGGATTTTAATCTCACTTTTTTAACCTCTAACTATGAAGGTAGATCAAGTGGATTAATCAGCTTAATCCTCAGGTCCTAGTCAATTCCGATGGAAAGACTAGAGTTATTGGAGCAACTCCCAATTTCAACAACTCCTTTATTTGACAGCTCAAGCGTTACCAATTACTTAACCAAAGCCAAAAAGAAGAAAATATCTAAATTAAATAGCATCAATATAAATAAAGCAAAGCAAAATTAAATCTG